>NW_012119487.1:4256175-4347540 GCF_000951035.1 Colobus angolensis palliatus | reverse complement strand
CAGGATGGTCTCAATCTCCTGACCTCGTGATCCGCCCGTCTCGGCCTCCCAAAGTGCTGGGATTACAGGCTTGAGCCACCGCGCCCGGCCCATTTTAAGTTCTTATAGTGTTTAAGAGAATTTGGCTTTTTAGAGCATCTGTAAGATTACTCTTGTGATTCCAGTATAAAATATGATTGAGTAAAGATTTAGACTTAATTATTTTAAGTTTAAAGGTTTAAGAGAATTTTGCTAAATTTGTAAAGGTTTTGAATATTTAAAATAAATGCAAAAGTCACCTAATTTATGTGAAATTGTAAAAACTACTTAACTACTTAGGAAAGCTTTATTAGACAATTGAGGATTTAAAAGCAAAGTAAAATTAAACCTAGAAATGAAGTTTAAGTTAAGCTCTCTTAAATAAGATGTAGCCTCCTCCCTAAAAGTTAAAATGGGTTTAAAAATGAAATATTCTTTTTTAATTTGTTTTTCCTAAGCATAGGTTTCCCACAAGAACACCAAAAAATGGCATGGACAGATTTGGAGCCAGACCTAGGTTCTAATTCTAACTCTGTCACTAAGTCACTTAGGCAAGTCATTTTATTTCTCAGTGCTTTTGTTTCCTTGGCTGAACATGATCGGACCAGGAAGGAGATTTTTTCCCCTATTTTACTCATCTCTAATTATAAAACTGGACAGTTACTGAAAAGGAGAATTTTGTAATATATCAGCCACTTTAGAGCAATCAAGTCAAAATGAGCCATAAATATGTGTAACTTCAGCCCTCTTCAAAGTACTCCAATGTACTGACCATCCCAGTTCTGATGGTCATGGGCCGTCTCAAGCCCATGATTTCCAAGTCAGTAGTAAGGTGATTTGCTACACAGCTTAAAAGTTACCTCCATGTATTGGCATCAGGATCAAAAACTTCTATGGTCTTCAAGTATGTTGTGCCATCAAAACCTCCTACTGCCATGAGCTGTCCATTGACCACTGCCAGGCCAACCTACAAAACCAAAATATAGTAAGCTGCTGAAGAAACTAGACAATCATTAAGGAAATTCTAGACTGGTTTCTAGATAAATCTGTTTACAAAAGATAATTCTGTATGGCCTTATATTGTGGCTTACTGAAACACAGGGGGAAGATGTAACAAAAAAAGTCTATCAAATTATGGGAACTATAAAATTATATATTCAATTAGAATATTCACACAGAATCGAAAACATGTGTTTCTTAAATTTAAAAAAAACTGCTCACTAGGAGTGAGCAAACAACCTTCAAACTGCTCTCACTTCTTTTGGTATTTGCCTGCTCTAATCTTTCTAAATTGCTACTAAAATTCTCTTTTAAAAATACAAATGTAGGCCAAGCATGGTACCTCATGCCTGTAATCCCAGCACTTGGGGAAGGCCCAGGTGGGAGCATCACTTGAAGCCCAGAGTTCAAGACCAGCTTGGGCAACACAGTGAGACCCCTATCTCTACAAAACTAAAGTAAAACAGAAAAATAGAAATCTAATCATATTGTCACTTTCCTCTTTTAAAAACTTTCTTACTTTGGGAGGCTGAGGTGGGTAGATCGCTTGAGCCCAGGAGTTCGAGACCAGCCTGGGCAACAAGAGGAAGAAAAAGAAAGATATTGGAGACCTCAGGGGTCCACAGACCATACTTTGAGAACCACTGATCGAGAGGCTTGATGAAACCAAGGCTTAAAACTAAGCTTTTTGAAAGCAGGGGCTGTTCCTGTTTAGGAGAAGTCCAAGGGTTCACTGATCTAAATTCACACTGAAGATATGTGTCCTCTTTTCCTAGGAATTCAGGCTTAAACAGTCTTTCTAGGATAGGGGTATTAGTAGGTTACTGTGACCGGAATAACCCCAAATATTTTATGATAGTTCAGTGAATAACCATCCTTTCTTTTTTACACTTAAAATAATCTAAGTTCCTAACCTTACACAGCTAAATAACTGAAAGATCAGTATAAAGGACATGTAAGACAACTTAGTTGAAGAGTTTTGTCATTTCTTGGGACTATTCTTTTCAGTCACTTCCAGCAGGGCCCTCAAAGCAATTTACAGAGCCATTTCTCACAATTGGGCAGACATACTCAGGTTTAGTGGGTCATTTTTGCCTCCTGCTGCTTCTTTCTCTCCTCTTCTATATTTCTTTCCTTCTTGCATTTTTTCTTTGCCCATCTGTTTCCTCAGTTAACATAAAATTTGAAAGGTTCGTCCCCTACTTCCTCACATCTTGTACAGGAAAGACCCCTTTTACACAGTAGTCAAGAAGTATTATCTGCAGTGTGAGTGTCTGGAGGTAAAACATGATGGAACAGAACCGGGAAGCAATCAAAAACAGGAATGTGGGAATGTGTATAGAGCACAAAGGATTTACAATCAGGGGCTACAGATTTAAGGTTCAGCTCCTACCATGTCATTTCAACTTTTCTAAGCTTCAGTAGACTTACTTATGAAATGAAAATGACTGCCAACCCAACCCCTATTCCAAACTTGAGTTGTGGAAAAAACTATGCACAAAAATTAATAAAGATTCTATTTTACAGCAACACCTTTAACAGAATACATTTCAGTCAATAATAAAAGTGGAGTGCCTTCACTGGAGGGGGAAAGACAAACCCCTAACAGTCTCCAATGAAGACTCTGGCCAGTGCTGTTAATTCCTGGGTCTCTACTCTTGAATCAGTGCTGTATGAATTGCTCCCACTGGGGACTTCCTGACTAATGGAGAGTCTAATCCCTAGTTTTGTTCTTGCTATTATCACTCTCTTTTGCCTCAGATGTATGAAATAGTAGAGTCTTGGGAAATACATGGTTTTGCCTTGAAGATTGATTGTTAATGATGTACTACAGTAAGGATCTCATAAAAGTTTTTATACTTTTTACATGTTCATACCAGAGTTAGTTAAAATACCTAAGGTCTTTTATTATATTTAGTTTCAGGTAAACCTGCAGTGGCAGTGTGGCATAGCAGGAGGAATGGACTGGGAATTGAGGAAACTGATTTCTAATGTTAGTTCTGTCATTAACTATTTATTCTTAGGCAGACTTCTGTGGTTTTCAGACTTGGATCAGTGTAATAAATGGGTTTGGACTAGATGATTGTTGAAGAGTCCTTCTAGCTCAAAATTGTACGATTCTAAGTTCTACCTAGAAAATAAGTTTATAGGTTAGGTAATATAACATATGAAAATATATAATGAAAATTCCTATTAATTCTAGCTGGCAATCCTTTTATTCCTTCAAGTTGAAAGCACTTGTAAGTTTACATACAGGTAAAATAAATTATATAGAAACAGAAATTCCAAATTAAATAACAAAAGTACAAGGATAAAAGGCATTAGCTAAAAATTTTTTAATGGTAAATACTACCTTTATTTAAAAAAGTTATACATGCTAGAAAAAAGCATAAATGATACATGTAAACAATTGTTTACTCAATACTTTTTTTTTCCTTGAAAAAGGTGCAAATGATCTTTAAATGTAAACACAAAGTTGCCAAACATCTTTGTAGTTGGGGAAAGGGAGAAGGAGGTTATTCCTTTTAAATGCAGTTCGTCTTATTCAAAGATTTTTCTTGCAAAATATATTGAAAAAAATTTGTCTATGAATACAATGAGGAAAAAAACTTTAACCATTGAAATTATGTTTTCTCCTAAAAATTTTTAACTTTTTACCAGAAAGTGCAATTTGAGAGAAGTAGTAACAATGGTCTTATAGAATGAAGATAATGATACATTGTTTGTATAAAAGAACCAAGATATTAATAAAATGCCTCAATTGATTTTATACTCTTTAATGTGTGCTATTACATCAACTGAATAATTCATTCCCTTAGAGGCTGTTATTAAAGGTAAGCCTCAGCTTAACTAGGCCTGAGCATCAAGAATAAATTGCATAACAGAATTCACTGCTGGGAGAAGATATTTCTCCCTGCTGGTCCTTGGTAGCAATAAGGAAACAGGAAGGACAGTTGCTTTAGTTGGTAACATTTTTGAGCAAAAACTGTTGCAGAAGCTGCATGTGATTCTCTTGGATTCTGAAGACAGCATATGAGACTTATATATTGTTTTTATAAGAGGCACTGAGCAGAGCTCTAGATCTAGCAGAAACTCTATGAGAATATTATGAAAAAAAGACTAAATAAACAAATTCATACAGAAACAAGACATAAAATTACACTGATGAAGACTGTAGTGTCTGAGTCCTGGTTTTTATTGATTTAGTATCCCTTCTGAATTGTACTATTTAAAATGAGATGTTGCCATTTCTTGTTTTTTTTTTTTCTTTAGATTTTCAAGTGTTCTGGTGGTTAGTGCAAGAATAATGGCTAGCTAATACATTTTGCATACCTACCTTAATTCCTGGTAATCCTTGTTACTGGAATCACGTGGATGGAGTGTCTAGCAATAACAGCCAAATCATATATAGCCCTTATGCCCTTATTAAATAGTATTTTCAAACCTAAATCAATACTTTATAAACAAAGTAAGTTTTGCTGCTTGGAATTTTTTTCTTCTTTTCTTTTTTTGTGGGAGGAAGGATAAGTTCAAAACGAAAACAACAAAAAAACCATGATAAATTAAAACCAAAAATAAATATTCTTCTGCACAGAGTTGAAAATTATTGTGCATCTTGCAGGTGAAGTACTTTCATTTGTATTTCCATATGTTGAGGCACCGGCAAATAATAAAATTTGTTCTAATGTTTTCTCAAGCTATACAAAGCTCCAAGGTCAAAGCTTCCCAGAATACAGAGGAATATGTACAAGACTCTGTCTTCTCTGTGTTCACCAAATATGGGATTCACAATGTGTCATTTTAATAACTCCTACACCACCCCCTAGCCGACGGTAATTCATCCCGCCATATAACCTGCAAAGAGAGAAACATAATCATATTTTCTAACTGGAAAAAAAGCACCATTTCTTCCACAACTAAGATGTTATTAACACATTTCTATGTTTTATATTATAACTAATATTTTCAGCTTCACACTAATATTGTCTTCATTCTAAAAATTAGAAGCTGCAGTTGAGCACTGTTGAGTGGCAGGACTGTTTGAGAGACTGACATGCTCTCACTCGTAGGAGGCTGTGTGAAGAATGAGAGAGCATCATATTCACTTTTTGCATCAGAACTTCACAACTTTATACCTCACTGACTTCTAACAATTACACAGAATTATATATTCTACAGTTTTGTAATTTTGCCCCAGCTATATTATTGTCCCACCTATGTTTTCCCTTTGCCTAAAATTCTTCAAATGTTTATTTTTATCCCTTTGTCTTATATATACTCTGTAAGCCTCCTCAAGTCTTTTATAGAACAAAACTGGATTTGAATAAAGTCGCACCTAGTTTGTGACAAGATCATCTTCAAAATTAAGGACCTTCCACGGAGAAGAATACTAGACCTTTATCAGCTATGAGGTAGAGTTGGTTTTTAAGTCTGGGATATGTAACTGCAAATATTTAGCTATTAATCTTTCAACAGATGATCCTCAAGAATTTCATGACTATTACTTTGTCATCTATTACTAATTCTATTTAGTGACAGTTACTAAGAAACAAGTCCTCAGATAAGATTATAGTGATTAAGTGACAGTAAATTTGGCTGTCTTCAGAAATTATGCTTACTCAAAATTCCTAGTAAAAATAGAAAGCTGTATATGGAAGAAAATATCCTGCCAGTGAGAGGCCCAAAGCTGCCATTACCTATCCTTTACCGTTATTAGGTTTTGCTAAAATGTTACCTTTCCAATGAGACCTTCCCTGGCCACCTTTAAAAACAGATTCCCCTCCCTGTACTCCCTAGCCTCCTCCCCTGCTTTGATATTTGCCATAGCACTTCCATCTACTGGTATGGTACTGTTTGTCTCCCTCAATACAATTGGTTAGCTCCAGCAGGGCAAGAAATTTTTTTTTTAGATGGAGTCTTGCTCTGCCACTCAGACTAGAGTACAGTGGTATGATCTCAGCTCACTGCAACCTCCACCTCCTGGGTTCAAGAGATTCTTGTGCCTCAGCCTCCTTAGTAGCTGGGATTACAGGCATGCGCTCAGCAGGAATTTTTTGTTGTTGTTGTTTAGTTTTGTATCCCCAGGGCTCAGAGCACTTAGTAAATCTTTTTTTTTTTTTTTTGAGATGGAGTCTCGCTCTGTCACCCAGGCTGCAGTGCAATGGCCCAATCTCCGCTCACTGCAACCTCTGCCCCCCAGGTTCAAGCGATTCTCCTGCCTCAGCCTCCCAAGTAGCTGGGATTACAGGTGCCCACCACCCATGCCTGGCTAATTTTTGTATTTTTAGTAGAGACGAGGTTTCACCATGTTGGTCAGGCTGGTCTCGAACTCCTGACCTCAGGTGATCTGCCCACCTTGGTCTCCCAAAGTGCCGAGATTACAGGCATGAGCCACCGTGCCCGGCCATTAGTAAATCTTTACTTAATGAACAGGACTGTAAAAATGTGATGTAGGAACAAAAAGTACTATGCTGTTATTAGCCTGACTTTAGTTTGTGACCACTGAGTCATATGGAGCTGTGAGACATATGGAGGATCCAAAGCATGTCACTTAAATCTCTGTGAAGGTTGTGGCTTTCCTAGAGATAGACTATAGTTGAATCTAATAGGGTGATGAAAAAACCCAGGTGGATAGTTGCAGGCTTAAAATTAGGAAATGTATTAGAACACAGTAAAGAATGGACTACAAGACTGCCTCTTTTAGAACAGTAACAGTAAAACAGAGCTCAGCTTATCCTTCATGGTCATAAGAAAAATTTCCCAGAATGTCTGCTCCTCAGCTCACATGTCCAGCCTGATATTTCTGGTTGATGTGCAACCTTAACCACTGAGATGGTGACCCTAAACTTGCTTAGGCAAGTAAGCCCGTTTTATTGAGAAGGAAACCCCAAATTGCTTAGAAGGCAAAACTGTTTTCTTAGAAGACTAGTATTTAGAATTAAGTACAGATATGCCATACATCAAACCCATAGTACTGTTATTTTTAAAGTTTGAGAATTAACTATATGTTTGGCATTTTAAGTTCTTTTTTTTTTTTTTTGTTGAGACGGAGTCTCGCTCTGTCACCCGGGCTGGAGTGCAGTGGCCAGTTCTCAGCTCACTGCAAGCTCCGCCTCCCGGGTTTACACCATTCTCCTGCTGAGTCCTGCCTCAGCCTCCGAGTAGCTGGGACTAGAGGCGCCCACCACCTCGCCCGGCTAGTTTTTTGTATTTTTTAGTAGAGACGGGGTTTCACCGTGTTAGCCAGGATGGTCTCAATCTCCTGACCTCGTGATCCGCCCGTCTCGGCCTCCCAAAGTGCTGGGATTACAGGCTTGAGCCACCGCGCCCGGCCCATTTTAAGTTCTTATAGTGTTTAAGAGAATTTGGCTTTTTAGAGCATCTGTAAGATTACTCTTGTGATTCCAGTATAAAATATGATTGAGTAAAGATTTAGACTTAATTATTTTAAGTTTAAAGGTTTAAGAGAATTTTGCTAAATTTGTAAAGGTTTTGAATATTTAAAATAAATGCAAAAGTCACCTAATTTATGTGAAATTGTAAAAACTACTTAACTACTTAGGAAAGCTTTATTAGACAATTGAGGATTTAAAAGCAAAGTAAAATTAAACCTAGAAATGAAGTTTAAGTTAAGCTCTCTTAAATAAGATGTAGCCTCCTCCCTAAAAGTTAAAATGGGTTTAAAAATGAAATATTCTTTTTTAATTTGTTTTTCCTAAGCATAGGTTTCCCACAAGAACACCAAAAAATGGCATGGACAGATTTGGAGCCAGACCTAGGTTCTAATTCTAACTCTGTCACTAAGTCACTTAGGCAAGTCATTTTATTTCTCAGTGCTTTTGTTTCCTTGGCTGAACATGATCGGACCAGGAAGGAGATTTTTTCCCCTATTTTACTCATCTCTAATTATAAAACTGGACAGTTACTGAAAAGGAGAATTTTGTAATATATCAGCCACTTTAGAGCAATCAAGTCAAAATGAGCCATAAATATGTGTAACTTCAGCCCTCTTCAAAGTACTCCAATGTACTGACCATCCCAGTTCTGATGGTCATGGGCCGTCTCAAGCCCATGATTTCCAAGTCAGTAGTAAGGTGATTTGCTACACAGCTTAAAAGTTACCTCCATGTATTGGCATCAGGATCAAAAACTTCTATGGTCTTCAAGTATGTTGTGCCATCAAAACCTCCTACTGCCATGAGCTGTCCATTGACCACTGCCAGGCCAACCTACAAAACCAAAATATAGTAAGCTGCTGAAGAAACTAGACAATCATTAAGGAAATTCTAGACTGGTTTCTAGATAAATCTGTTTACAAAAGATAATTCTGTATGGCCTTATATTGTGGCTTACTGAAACACAGGGGGAAGATGTAACAAAAAAAGTCTATCAAATTATGGGAACTATAAAATTATATATTCAATTAGAATATTCACACAGAATCGAAAACATGTGTTTCTTAAATTTAAAAAAAACTGCTCACTAGGAGTGAGCAAACAACCTTCAAACTGCTCTCACTTCTTTTGGTATTTGCCTGCTCTAATCTTTCTAAATTGCTACTAAAATTCTCTTTTAAAAATACAAATGTAGGCCAAGCATGGTACCTCATGCCTGTAATCCCAGCACTTGGGGAAGGCCCAGGTGGGAGCATCACTTGAAGCCCAGAGTTCAAGACCAGCTTGGGCAACACAGTGAGACCCCTATCTCTACAAAACTAAAGTAAAACAGAAAAATAGAAATCTAATCATATTGTCACTTTCCTCTTTTAAAAACTTTCTTACTTTGGGAGGCTGAGGTGGGTAGATCGCTTGAGCCCAGGAGTTCGAGACCAGCCTGGGCAACATAGTGAGACTGGCTTTTCAAAAAATACAAAAATTAGTTGGGTGTAGTGGGGGCACACCTGTAGTCCCAGCTACCTGGAGGCTGAGGATGGCTTGAGCCTGAAAGGTTGAAGTTGCAGTGAGCTGAGATTGTTCCACTGCACTCCAGTCTGGGCAGCCGAGTGGGACCCTCTCAAAAAAATCTCCTAAAACCAAAACAACTTTCTAAGCCTCCCTACTACTTAAGGATAAGTTTAAAGTCCTTATTATGTTACTCAGGCCCTCCAGAAATCTATCTTAGCCCACTATTTGAGCCTCACCTCCTATAGTTTCCCTTTACTCCTACTAATGAATCCTATGCTGCAGTAAAACTGGATTAACTGCTAGTCCCTGAAGATAATATACATTTTTCATACCTCCACACTTTTGCACATGTTCCCTGGCTGGTGTTTTCTCCCCGCCCCCCTCTCTCTCTTTCTTTCTCCCTCTCTCTCTTTCCCTCTCTGTCTTACTCACAGGGTCTCACTCTGTCACTCAAGCTGCACTGCAGTGGCAGGATCACAGATCACCATAGTGAAACCGTCTTTACTAAAAATACAAAGAAATAGCCGGGCATGGTGGCACGCACCTGTAGTCCTGTAGTCCTAGCTACTCAGGAGGCTGAGGCAGGAGAATCACTTGAGCCTGGGAGGTGGAGGTTGCAGTGAGCCAAGATCGCACCACTGCACTCCAGCCTAGGTGACAGGCTCAAAAAATAAAACAAAAAAACAGTTCACGATAGCGTCCACCTCCTAGGCTCAAGTGATCCTCCCACCTCAGCTTCTTAAGTTGCTGGGACTACAGGGATGTACCACTACATCTGGCTAATTTTTAAATTTTTTGTATAGATGGGGTCTCACATGTTGCCCAGACCGGTCTCAAATTCCTGGGCTCAAGTAATCCTGTCTCTGCCTTTCAAAGTGCTGGGATTACAGGCATGAGCCACCGCACCTGGCCCTGGCTACTGTTTTCTGTCTGTATTTTAGAAAAGCTTATTCTTCCTTCATGAGCTAGCTTACATGTGACGGTCTTTGGTAGTCTCTTCACTGCCCCAACTCATTCTTACTTCCCCAAAGCAGTAAGCGCATTCTCCTATGTTCTTCCATAAAATACGTTACCACCACTGTAAGGTTTATTTATTATAGTTAGCTGTAAATATTTCAATCTCCTTCACTAAATTGGGAGCTACTAAAGGAGAGGAATCATGTCATACTCATTTTTGCTTTCCCAACACATAGCAAACACTTAACAGGAATGTGACTAATATGCTGTTAGTTGTCAGTAATAAAAAGCCATAGATATGTGAAGGCTTTGACTTGCTGACACCTTCCAGTGGTGTTCCTTGATTTATGCCAACCAGAATTCACTCTCTTTTATCCTCAGATTGTGGAGTGCTTAGCTACTGCTTGCTTCTCCTTCCTGTTATGGATGCCTCGATAAACTCCTGACATGATCAGTGGTTAATTTCGCTCTGAGCAAACATCCCAAGATGTTTCATCCCAAGATGGATGAATTCTATACTTCACCCAGAAGTCTCTTGTAGTCACAGGCCATCCATGGTCTAGAACATGTCATAGGGGAGTCTGATCTGGTCTATACTATACATAGAATAGACTCAAACTAGTTTGTGGAGACTGGGGGTGGGGCCAGATGTATTTTTGCCTAAACATTTGTATTAGTATGCCAACTACTTAGACTATTAGCTAGAAACATTAGGTTGCAATATATAGATCTAATATTAATTTAGATAAGGTAGTAGATAATTTGGGGAGATTGTTTCAGAAAAGCAATGGATACAGGATAAATCATAAAAGCCAGGCACAGTGGCTTATGCCTGTAATCCCAGCACTTTGGGAGGCTGAGGGGGTTGGATCACCTGAGGTCAGGAGTTCGAGACCAGCCTGGCTAACATGGTGAAACCTCATCTCTACTAAAAATACAAAAGTTAGCTGGACATGGTGGCATGTGCCTGTAGTCCCAGCTACTCGGGAGGCTGAGGCAGGAGAACTGCTTGAACCTGGGAGGTGGAAGTTGCAGTAAGCTGAGATTGTGCCACTGCACTCCAGCCTGGGCGACAGAGTGAGACTCCTTCTCAAAAAAAAAAAAAGAGAAATCCTAAAAAATTATTCTCTAATTAAAGATATGACTGGACATAAAATTTTTAAACTACATGAGATAAAAATAATCAAAAGAAATTCATTATTTTCTAGTGTCAAATTAGCAGGGCTTGATTTACCTAAAAGCATCCTGAATGACCAGTGGGTCAATGAAGAAATGAAGAAATTAAAAATTTCTTGAAACAAATGAAAATGGAAAAACAACATACCAAAACCTATAAAGTGGTTTTAGACATAAAGTGAAAGTAAAAGGAAAGTTTATAGCAATAAGAGCCTACGTCAAAAAAGTACAAAAACTTCAAATAACCTAACAATGTATCTTAAAGAACTAGAAAAGAACCAAATCCAAAATGAGTAGAAGAAACAATAAAGATCAGAGCAGAAATTAATGAAATTCAAGTGAAAAAAACACAAAAGATCAATGAAATGAAAAGTTGACTTTTGAAAGGATAAACAAAATCAACAAACCTTTAGACAAACTAAGAAAAAAGAGAGAAGGCCCAAATAAATACAATCAGAGAAGAAAAAGGAGACATTACAACTGATACCACAGAAATTCAAAGGATAATTAGAGGCTATTATGAACAAATATATGCCAATAAATTGGAAAATCTAGAAGAAACAGATAAATTCCTAGACACATACAACCTACCAAGATTGACCCATGAAGAAATCCAAAACTTGAACAGACCAATAATAAGTAATGAGGCTGAGTGTGGTGGCTCATGCCTGTAATCTCAGCACTTTGGGAGGCTGAGGTGAATAGATCGCTTGAGCCAAGGAGTTTGAGACCAGCCTGGGCAACATGGCGAAACCCCAACTCTACCAAAAAACAAAAAAACAAAAAAACAAAAAACAAAAAGTAGCTGGGGGTGGTGGTGTGCACCTGTAGTCCCAGCTAATGGGGAGACTGAGGTGGAAGGATGGTTTGAGCCTGGGAGGTGGAGGATGCAGTGAGCCAACACTGTATCATTGCACTCCAACCTTGGCGACAGACCCAGACCCTATCTCAAAACAAAACAAAAAAGTAACGAGATCAAAGCTGTAATAAAAAAATCTCCCAGCAGAATTGAACAATGATATCACTTAGACACAGGGCGGGGGACATCACATACCAGGGCCTGTAGAGGAGTGGGGTGCTGGGGGAGTGATAGCATTAAGAAAAATACCTAATGTAAATGACGAGTTGATGGGTGCAGCAAACCAACATGGCACATGTAGACCTATGTATCAAACCTGCACATTGTACACATGTACCCTAGAACTTAAAGTATAATGAAAGAAAAGAAAAAAAAATAATCTCCCAACAAAGAAAAGCCCAGGACCCAATGGCCTCACTGCTGAATCTTATCAAATATTTAAAGAAGAACTAATACCAATCCTATCAAACTACTCCAAACATAGAGGAAGAGGGAACACTTCCAAACTCACTTTAGGAGGCCAGTATTACCCTGATACTCAAACCAGACAAAGACACATCAAAAAAAGAAAACTACAGTCCAATATCCTCCATGAACAATGATGCAAAAATCTTCAACAAAATCCCAGCAAACTGAATTCAATGATACATTAGAAAGATCATTCATCATGACCAGGTAGAAATTATCCCAGGGATGCAAGAATGGTTCAACATATGCAAATCAATCAGTGTGGTACATCATATCAACAGAATGAAGGACAAAAACCAAATAATCATTTCAATTGATGCTGAAAAAGCATTTGATAAAAGTAAGCATCCCTTCATGATAAAAACCTTTAAAAAACTGGGTATAGAGGGAACATACCTCAACACAATAAAAACCATATATGACGACAGACCCACAGTAGCATCATTTAGAATGGAGAAAAATGGAAAGCCTTTCCTCTAAGATCTGGAACAAGACAGGCATGCGCACTTTCACCAGTTATTCAGTATAGTACTGGAAGTCCTAGCTAGAGCAACAGGACAAAAGAAAGAAATAAAGGGCATTCAAATTGGAAAGGAAGAAGTCAAGTTATTCTTCTTTGCAGACAATATGATCTTATATTTGGAAAAACCTAAAGACTCCACCAAAAAACTATTATAACTGATAAATTCAGCAAAGCTGCAGGATACAAAATCAAGATACAAAAATCAATAGCATTTCTATATGCCAACAGCAAACAATCTGAAAAAGAAATCAAGAAAGTAATCCTATTTACAATAACTATAAATAAAATAAAATACCTAGGAATAAACTGAACCAAAGAAGTGAAAAATATGATGAAAACTAGAAAACACTGATGCAAGAAATTGAAGAGGACACACAAAAATGAAAAGACATTCCATGTTCATGGATTGGAAGAATCAATATTGTTAAAATGTCCATACTATCCAAAACAATCTACAGATTCAATGCAATTCCTACCAAAATACCAATGACAGTCTTCACAGAAATAGAAAAAAAAAATCCTAAAATTTATATGCAACCACAAAGACCCAGAATAGCCAAAGCTATCTTGAGCAACAAGACCAAAACTGGAGGAATCACATTATCTGACTTCAAATTATACTAAAGAGCTACAGTAACCAAAACAGTATGAGACTAGCATAAAAACAGACACACAGACCAATGGAAAAGAATGGAGAACCCAGAAATAAACCTATACATTTACAGCAAACTGTTTTTTGACAAAGGTGCCAGGAACGTACATTGGGGAAAGGACAATCTCTTCAATTAATGGTGCTGGGAAAACTGGGTATCTATATGCAGAATCAAACTAGACTCCATTTTTTGCCATATACAAAAATCAAAATAAAATGAAGTAAAACCTTAAATCTAAGGCCTCAAACAATGACACTGCTAAAAGAAAACACTGGGGAAACTTTCCAGGACATTGGTCTGGGCAAAGATTTTTTTCAGTAATACTCCACAAGCACAGGCAACCAAAGAAAAAATAGACAAATGGGATCACATTAAGTCAAAAAGCTTCCACACAGCAAAGGAAACAACCAACAAAATGAAGAGACAACCCACTGAATGGGAGAAAACTACCCATCTGACAAGGGATTAATAACTAGAATATATAAGGGCTCAAACAACTCAATAGAAAAAAATCAAATAATCCAATTAAAAAGTGGGCAAAAGATCTGAATAGACCTTTCTCCAAAGAAGGCATAAAAATAGCAGACAGGTATATGAAAAGGTGCTCAACATCTGATCACTAGAGAAATGGAAATGAAAATTACAATGAGATGTCATCTCACCCCAGTTAAAATGGTTTTTATCCAAAAGTCAGGCCATAATGATTGCTGATAAAGACGCAGAGAACAGGGAACCCTCCTACACTGCTGGTGGAAATGTAAATTAGTACAACAGTTTGGAGGTTCCTCAAAAAACTAAGAATAGAAATATCATATGATCCAGCAATCTAATTGCTAGGTATATACCCCAAAGAAAGGAAATCAGTATATTGAAGAGATATCTGCACTTCCATGTTTATTGCAGCACTATGAATAGCCAAGATTTGGAAGCAACCTAAGTGTCCATAACTCTACTTACTCCACTACGGCGTGATGTCATGGCCACCACCGGAGACCACTGGTTGGTTCTGGGGTTGTATCTCTCAGCACTGCTCAGCTCTGTTGTGTCATCTCTACCTCCTACAGCATAGATCATGTCCTGATACACTGCACAGCCTAGGTGTTTCCTCCGGGTCCCCATAGGGGCTATAGTGTGCCATCTGTTTTCCTGAGGATTGTAACGTTCCACTGTAGGGAAAAGAAAAACCAGTAAGTGAGCATTCAACCATTTCATCTCCAGTTTTCTTTATAGCCACTGATACTTTGTGATAACATATTTTCAACACATGATCTGATTTTTGCTTCTGAGAAGGATTTGTATACCTCTGGACAATACCACATATACTCTCATCAGGGGCTGGTTTCTTCTAGGTATGGTACAGTGGAAAGGGCATGTGTTGGGATCCAGATACTCTGGTTCTAGTTTTATCTAAATGACTAATTAGCTACATGACTCTCAGCCTCACTCTCCTTATCATTCAATGGGGAGCCTGACTACATGATCAATAAGCACCATTCAGTACTAATAATTTATCATCATAATCAGACAACTTCTGTACTCCTGTATTCTTTCCCTATAGCATAGTGCATTTTAAGCTTCTGAAGAGAAGACATGTGATAATGAATCTGGTGTGACTGTCATATTGGCAATATCCTTAGGCAAAAATACCCATAATATCTAAATAGAAAGGAATAACAAACCAGGCCAGGTGCAGTGGCTCACGCTTATAATTCCAGCACTTTAGGAGGCTGAGGTGGGTGGATCACTTGAGCTCAGGAGTTTGAGACCAGCCTGGGCAACACGGCGAAACTCCATCTCTACTAAAAACACAAAAATCAGCCAGGCCTGGTGGCACACACCTATAATCCCAGCTACTCAGGAGGCTGAAGTGGGAGGACTGCTTGAGCCCCGGAGGTAGAGGTTGGAGTGAGCCAAGATCATGCCACTGGACTCCAGCCTGGGTGACAGAGCGAGACCCTATCATAAAAACAAAAACAAAAACAAAAACAGAACCCAAACAAACGAATTTGTAGTTCTAAGCTTTTATTTATTCTTAGATTATAATATAGAGTACGTTGTGGGTTTTTTTGAGAAGTTGTGATGGAGGAAAAGGAACTACTTATATAAGAAAGTATATAAGAAAGTAGTTTTTAAAATTCATTATACATTTCCAGCAGCTTGTAAAGCAGGGGAAGAAACAAGTATTTGGGGAATGTACTCAGAATATGACTACAGTAGGAGCTGAGGAAGAGCTGAGTGCTGCACTCTGCTGGAGGGAAAATCAAGCATTTTCCTAATAAATTATAGGATAACCTGGAGTTTCTACACTTTTTGTAGGAGGACTCTCCAGGAAAACGTTCTGCTTTTGGGTAACATGATTGCCTTTGGGAGGGACTAACCTGTGTTGAGTGGAGATGTCCCGTCAGAGCCACCTACAGCATATAAGAACCCTCCTAACACAGCCACAGCCACACCTAGTCTTCTGGTACTCATAGAAGCTACCCGAGTCCACTTGTTCTCCTTCGGATCATACCTGTAGTGAGGGAAACCAGACTGTATGCTTGTTCTTATTAAGTGAAGCCTTTTTCATAAGCTCTGAAATCACACTAAAGATATACTGAGTACACAGACTTGCTATAGTCAAATGCGCAATGAAAATCTAACATTTTACTTAGTCATTAGAAAAACATCTTAGAATTTATATCTGTGCCAGCTATTAAGCTATTTTCTACACTCAGACTTGGAAAATGTCCCAAGGAAAGAAGAAAACAACCTATGACCTCAGCTCACATAACACAGGCTCTTTTTTTTTTTTTGAGACGGAGTCTTGCTCTGTCGCCCAGGCTGGAGTGCAGTGGCACAATCTCAGTTCACTGCAAACTCCACCTCCCGGGTTCACGCCATTCTCCTGCCTCAGCCTCCTGAGCAGTGGGAACTACAGGTGCCTGCCACCTCGCCTGGCTAATTTTTTGTATTTTTAGTAGAGACGGGGTTTCACCGTGTTAGCTAGAATGCTCTCGATCTCCTGACCTCGTGATCCGCCCGCCTGGGCCTCCCAAAGTGTTGGGATTACAGGCATGAGCCACCGTGCTCGGCCGGCAATACAGGCTCTTTCTTCAATGGAATTTTAGTTCATCTGGTCATTACTTTGAAATGCCTCTGATGTATTTTAAAATGATTTTTGTAATTTGTCTTTTTTGCCTAGTTGTTGTAGTGGGGGTGATGGCTGTTACTCTCTACTATATCCTATTTGGAAGTAGAAGTCTTTTGCATAGTTCTTTGAAACAACCTTTTTATTATAAAATAAAACTCAAATACAGAGAGCCACACAAAACAAATGTATAGTTTAAGAGTTATTATCAGGAAAGCCCCCTTGTAAACACCACCCAAGCCAAGAAAAAGAACTTTGCATGCCACTCCAGAGTGCAATGTGTCCTTTTCCAGTCTCTATCTTCTCCTCTCCACAAATAACCATTATCCTGACTTTTAACAGTTATCACTTCCTTGTGTTTATCGTTTTATCACTCAAGTGTCATCTCTAGACACTTCAGTCTTACTTAACATTACATTTAGAAAAATTTTCATTAATATTTATTTAAAAATAGGGGTCTTGCTGTGTTGACCAGGCTCAAACTCCTGGCCTCAAGCAATCTTCTCATCTCAGCCCCCCAAAGCACTGGTATTACAGGTGAGTCACTGTGCCTGGCTGAGACTTAAATAAATAAATAAATAAAAATAAAATTAAAAAAAGGCTGAGTGTGGTGGCTCATACCTGTAATCCCAGCACTTTGGAAGGCTAAGGCTGGAAGACTGCTTGAGGCCACGAGTTTGAGTTCAAGACCTGCCTGGTCAACACTGAGAGACCTTATCTCTATAAAAAAATTGGAAAAAAAAATTAGCCAGTCATGGTGGTGTTCACTTGCAGTCCCAGTTGCTTAGGAGGCTGAGGCAGGGATTGCTTGAGACAGTTGTGAGCTATTATTGCACCACTGCACTCCAGTCTGGGTGACAGAGTGAGACACTGTCTCTAAAAAAATTAAAGAGTCTCTTATTATCTACAGGTTTTCCCTCCATTCCTTTTCCTCCCTGAAATTCATCTGTTTTAGAACCTAGAGTGTATGACAATTTTCCCCATAATATGGATTTGGTTGACTGTACATTCATAGTGCAGTTCAATCTGTTGCTCTGTCCTTTTTATGTTGGGCAAACTGGTAGTTGGATCTAGAACTTTGATCAGACTATGTTTGGTTCCTTTAACAAGACTACAGAAGGTGGTATGTTAGCAGCTGTTTATCAATGTCTAGATACACTAATTTACTGAGTGTTTCAAAATGATAATATTCTATCACTTATTTTATTTTATTGGGATAATTTTATAAAGAAACAATCCTTTTATCTACTATTTGGTTACTCAATTGATATAATAGTACAGTTCATATAAGAAAGGCAGGATATATGCTCTCTTCTTCCACTTTATTTACATGTTTTGAGATAATAAATTTGTTCCCTATGATCTTCCAAAGGCAATAATTAGTCTTAAAAAATTTAACATTAAGAACTCAGATTTAAGTGTATTTATTGGATTTCAATCTATTGCAATTATCCCTTTTAAAGCTGAAATTATCTTATCTTTGGTCAGTGGGAACATCTTCAAGTTGGCTGAGTCTTTTTGACTCTTAGCAGTCTCTGACAGCTTGCTTGCTATTTGGTATGACAAGAGGGTACAGACTCATCTGCACATTTCCTGTTCTAAACCTAGAATCAGACATTTTTCCAAAGCTCTGGTTTAAGTGGGAAATAAAATTTCAAGATACAATCTGGAAGCAGAGATGTTCACTGACACTTTATTTCTAGGCTTTCTCAGTTGATAAGCTAGAATATATAGAAATTTTTTCAAAAGAAGAATTTAGTTCAAATTCATACTCAGGACTACAAGATACTTTATTTAACTTCTATTTTACAACCTTTTCTTCTTCTACCTCCACACTCTGGTTTTCAAGGACAAAGGAGAGAACAGAATTAGAATAATCCACGCTCATTTCCTTTATTCTACATTTATACACATAGCAGAATAGCAATATTATCACTAATATCCCTTAGAACAATTAAAATTCCTTTTTGCATACCTCTTCTTTGTACTACATTTACAAGGATTGAGTACATAGCTAGAGCATGCTACACTCTCTCCCTTTTATGTTTTTACTTTTTATTTTTTTTGAGACGGAGTCTGGCTCTGTCGCCCAGGCTGGAGTGCAGTGGCCGGATCTCAGCTCACTGCAAGCTCTGCCTCCCAGGTTCACGCCATTCTCCTGCCTCAGCCTCCCAAGTAGCTGGGACTACAGGCGCCCACCACCTCGCCCGGCTAGTTTTTTGTATTTTTTAGTAGAGACGGGGTTTCACCATGTTAGCCAGGATGGTCTTGATCTTCTGACCTCGTGATCCGCCCGTCTCGGCCTCCCAAAGTGCTGGGATTACAGGTGTGAACCATGTGGTCCAGCCCTTCTGTCAATGTCTTTCTAGTAATTTTGTCTGAAGTTTGTTCTCCTACAGGGCTCAAGAGAACAAGATTCCCTAATCTCTTACATGTTGATAACAGTTGTCTGTGCCCTTTGTACTTCAAAGTCGGTTTCTCAAGGTATAAAATCCTTGGCTCACATTTTTCTTGAATATCTAAAACATGCCATTCTATTTTCTTCTGGCATGAAGTACTACTTTTAAAAAGCCAGATGATAATCTAAGTTTCTTTTCCTTATAAGTAACATGTACTTTTTTGTAGATACCTAAATAATTTTTTCTTTAAGGTGCAGTCATGTTATTGCATATGTCTTGGTGTTCTGGGTCAATAGTTGAAGGATATAATGTATTCTTTCAAAAAAGTTTCAATTTTTTTTAATTACAGGAAAGTAATTTTGAATTACAGTTCTTAATATTCGTTCTGCTTCGTCGCTTTGGTTTTCTTCTTTAAGGACTGCTATGACCTGTATAATAGATTTTTACCTATTTTCAATATTTGTTGCTATCTCTCAAATGCTCTCTTGATTTTTTTCTATTTATTTATTTATTTTTTGAGAGAGAGTTCTGCTCTTGATGACCAGGGTGGAGCTCAATGGCGTGATCTCGGCTCACTGCAACCTCCACCTCCTGGGTTCAAGCCTCCCAAGCAGCTGGGATTACAGGTGCCTGCCACCACATCCGGCTAATTCTGTATTTTTCGTAGAGATGGGGTTTCACCATGTTAGTCAGGCTGGTCTTGAACTCCTGACCTCAGGTGCTCCACCCCCCTTCAGCCTCCCAAAGTGCTGGAATTACAGGCATGAGCCACTGTGCCCGCCCTTGATTTCTTTTTGACCTTAAAATATTTCCTCTTTTTGACTTCTATTTGTCTTACGGCATTATCTGTTTTGCTTATTCTCCTTTAATCTTCATTCTGAAATGATTTTTCCTTTCATTTCTAATACTTTTCTGAGTTCTGTCACTTCACTTCTGAATTTTTCTACTTCTGATTTATGTAGTTTCATATCTTGTATCATTTCCTTAATGTCTTTTATCACATTTTGAAACAGTTAAGGTTTTGATGTGTAGGTGTGTCTTTCTAGTGTGCTTTTATTGTCTGTAGAGATGTTATTCTGCTGCTTATTCTCTCTTCTTATATTAGCTTTGTATGGAATCTAATCTCAATACTTTGCTATTTCATTTTTACATGAAGTGAGTTTTCCTGAACTTTTAGAAATAAGGGTGAGTGGTTTGGTTTGTAATAGTTTTTCTAACTTTGTGGAGCTCCTTCTTTTTTTAAGGTAGTATTAAAAAATATAGTGCCTTGCCTTCAGAGATTATTACTTAAATTTTTTTATTTTTAATTTTTGTGTATATATTTATGGGGTATATGAGATGTTTTGATACATGTATGCAATGTGAAATAATCACATCATAAAGAATGGGGTATCCTTAAATTTTTTTTTTTTTTCCGAGACAGGGTCTCACTCTATTACCCTGGCTGGGGTGCAGTGGAGCGATCATGGCTCACTGTAGCCTTGACCTCCCAGCAATCCTCTCACCTCAGCCTCCTGAGTAACTGGGACCACAGGCATGTGCCACTACACCTGGCTAATTTTTTTATTTTTTTGAGAGACAAGGTCTCACTGTGTTGCGCATGCTAGTTTTGAAATCCTGGACTCAAGCAACCCTCCCACCTAGGCCTCCCAAAGTGTTGGGATTATGGGTGTGAGCCACAGCGCCTAGCCCAGTGATTTACTATTCACTGCCTTCCTTTTGTCTTGGCTTTCTCTTTTCAAGGAAAACAAAGGCATCTGTTGCCCTCGTCCTGCTTAATTTTGATTCTACTCCCAGAAGTTTCTCCTCAGTGTAGAGTCCTGACCTGGAAGGTTATCCTGGCTGGTCGGTTTTGAGAGTTCCCAGGGACTAGATGGCTCTAACCCAGCTGGTTCCCAACCAGGTGTTATTTTTTTCCCCTTCATCCCCCTTTCTCATCCTCTAGGTAACATCTGGCAATGTTCGGAGACATTTTTGGTTATCACAACCAGGCATGTGCTTCTGATACTTAGTTGGTAGAGGCTATGGATGCTGTTAAACATCCTACAATGCACAGGACAGTCCCCCACAACAAAGAATTGTCTGACCCAAAACGCCAGCAGTGCTGAGGCTGAGAAACCTTCTTCTAAATCCTTCAGGTCTTATTGAGGTCTTGCACTTACACTCTCTGGCAGTGGACAAAACTGGTCCTAGTTTCAGTTGCTGATAAATTTTCCCCTTGTGATTTCTTGTGACTATGTATTAGCTAGTTTGAGGTTCTTTTGTTCTTAGATCTGTCAGACATCCAATTGCTTCTTTCTGATTTCTCCTGAAGATACTAATACCATGCAGGTCTTGTGGCTAATGGTAGTTTGTCTTTGCCCATTTGTGTTTTGGAGTTTGTGAGGATATCCTTTCCTTTAGTTTTGTCTTTAATTTTGTTCACAGGTTCTGATTTTTAAATTGTGGTAAAATACACATAATATAACATAAAATTTACCATCTTAACCATGTTTTAACTGTTTAGTACAGTTAAGTATATTCACATTGTTGTGTAACTCCAATCTCCAGAACTAGTACATAGGTTTTTAGCTTTGCTATCTATTACTCTATCTGTTTTTACATGGGTATTTGGAGATATTAAAAAACTATGCCATCACTGCTGCTAACCTCCTGTACTGAGTTTTGAAAGTGAAAAAATCTTGACAGAGAGATAAAAGGGAATTGGCATAGCTTTCAAGAGTTATCTTCTATTTTATCTGTACTGACAACAGTTAAACTTTTCAACATATACATGGTAAACTAGTAAATGCTACCTCAAAAATTTTAGAGTCATGACTCATTTCTTTTTAAGAATTAAGGATGAAATATATGTTCTTATCAGTAATCATAGCACATGAGACTCTAAAATCTAATGACGAAAAGCTGACAGAAGAAATTAAGAACAAAATCTGTTCCACCAAAATTAACTATTTGTACACTAGTATAAAGTGACTATGGCAGCCCACCTAGATTTCCCTAAGCATACTTCAATGATTAATGAGAGTCTATATACAAAATACTTTAAGCTTTTTATTAGATGTCCTATACAAAGTATTATTACTTAATCATTTCTCTGAGGGAAGTCTGAGTAGAGTCCTGCATTAAGTACACTCCAGGTAGATTTGGGAAAAAAATCAGAACAGATTTCACAAGTGGTATGCTTGATATATATAGAATGTAATCTGAAATACATTTCTAACATTTCAGTGTTAGGTACAATCAACGTGGCAGTTGAAAAACTCAGGTTATGTGCCCCAAAGCATAGGCAACAAAAGCAAAAAAAGTAAGATTATGTCAAACTAAAAGGCTTCTGCATGGCAAAGGAAACAATCAACAGAGTGAAGAGACAATCTACAGAGTGGGAGAACATATTTGCAAACCATACATCTCATAAAAGGTTAATACTGAAAATATATAAGGGACTTAAACAACTCAACAGCAAGAAAACAAACAATCTGATTTAAAAATGGACAAAGGACCTGAACAGATGTTTTTCAAAGGAACACATACAAATGGCTAAGTATATGAGAAAATGCTCAATATCACTGATCATCAGGGAAATGCAAATTAAAATCACAAAGAAATATCATGTCACACCTGTTAGAATGGCTACTATATAAAAAAAGAAAGATAACAAATATTGGCAAGAATATGGAGAAAAGGAAACCCTTGCACTCTATTGATGAGAATGTAAACTAGTATAGCCATTACAGAAAACAGTATAGAGGTTCCTCGAAAAATTAAAAATACAACTATCATATGATCCAGTAATCCCACTACTAAGTATATATTCAATGGAAATAAGTATGTTGAAGATACCTGTACTTTCGTATTCATTGCAGCATTATTTACAATAGACAAGATACGAAGTTAAGCTAAATGTACCTCAACAGATGAATGGATACAGAAAATATGGCATATATGAATAGAATACTATTCAGTCTTAAAAAAGAAAGAAATCCTGGCATTTGTGATGGCCTGGATAAACCTGGAGGACAGGCCGGGCGCGGTGGCTCAAGCCTGTAATCCCAGCACTTTGGGAGGCCGAGACGGGTGGATCACGAAGTCAGGAGATCGAGACCATCCTGGCTAACACGGTGAAACCCCGTCTCTACTAAAAAATACAAAAAAAACTAGCCGGGCGAGGCGGCGGGCGCCTGTAGTCCCAGCTACTGGGGAGGCTGAGGCAGGAGAATGGCATAAACCCAGGAGGCGGAGCTTGCGGTGAGCTGAGATCCGGCCACTGCACTCCAGCCTGGGCGACAGAGCGAGACTCCGTCTCAAAAAAAAAAAAAAAAAAAAAAAAACTGGAGGACATTAAGTGAAACAAGCTAAACATAGACAAATATTGCATGATCTCACTTATATAAGGAATCTAAAAAAGTTGAACTCATGGAAGTAGAGAATAGAATGATAGAATGGTGGTTACCAGGGGCTGGCAAGGTGAGGGGCAGTGAGGAAATCTTGGTAAATGAATACAAAATTTCAGTTAGAGAGAAGGAATAAATTCAAGGACTCTAATGTACAACATAGTAACTATAGTTAATAACAATGTATTATACACTTGAGAGTAGATTTTAAGTGTTCTCACCACAAATAAATCATAAGTATGTGAGGTAATAAATATGTTAATTAGCTTGATTTAGCCATTCCACCAGCTATACATATTTCAAAACATCATGCTGTACACTATGAATATATACAATTTTTGTTAATTAAAAAAAAACTTTTTTTAGATCTTTCATTTTCCTAGACTTTAAGATCAACTAAAGACTTTTTCCTGAAAGCCTATGGGAAAGCCACTGAATAGTGGATCCTCCAATGTCCTAAATTCAGCTGCACTTGTTTCTTTTCTTTTTTTTTTCCTGGATACAGGGTCTCACTTTGTACCCAGGCTGGAGTGCAGTGGCATGATCTCAGCTCACTGCAGCCTCAACTTCCTGGGCTCAAGTGATCCTCTCGCCTCAGCCCCACAAGTAGCTGGGACTACAGGCATGCACCACCATGCCCGGCTAATTTTTTTTTTTTTTTATCTCACCATGTTGCCTAGGCTGATCTTGAACTCCTGAGCTCAAGCAATCCACCTGCCTTGGCGTTCCAAAGTGCTAGGATTACAGGTGTGAGCCACCATGCCCGGCCTGTACTTGTTTCTTTTAAAGAGCTCTATGTTCTTTAAAATAAAAATACAGAAAATGACTTAAAAAAAAATCACCTCTCAACAATGTTGAGGCAAGACACGCCATCCTGGCCACCCACAGCATAGAGAAAGCCTCCAAGTACTGCTACACCAACACTTGTCCTGCAGGTGCTTGTAGGGGCCACATCACTGCTCCACTGGTTTGTTTTGGGGTCATACCTGAAAAGAACATACCAAGAGGAGAGTTCGTATTACACAAAGGATGCTTGGCTATGTTTACATATTCTAAATCCATGGATTTATACGATATATATTCTTTCCCCTAAGTATGGGCTGATTAATAACAACTAAAACATTTGAAAATCTGGTTTGTGTTTTTATTTTTTGAAATTTATGTATGAATATATTTTCTTTTAAAAAAATCAGAATATTATTGATAAAGCTAAATCCCTCCTTGAGTTCCACCTGAATTCTGGTCTGTTCCCATTTTGATTTGGCGTATATCCTTCAAGACTTTTCAGTAAAATATATATAGGTATATATGTATCCACATATGTATTTCTTTCTATGCAAGCATGTTTTCTTCACATAAATAATACCACACAGTAGGCACTGCTTTTTCCCTCAACATTTTTTGAAATCTATTTATGCTAATATAGCTCCAGATTTTTCTTTTTAATTATTTTACTATTATATGTGTTATACATTATTTAATTATATTCCTACTGATATACCCCTTAGGCTGTTTCTGCTATTTTGCAATTAAAAACAATGTTCATCCTTGTACATTTCTCTTTGTGTGAATGGGTGATAGGTAGAATTACTGTAGCAAATAGTATGCTTAATTTTTTTTTTTTTTTTTGTGAGATGGAGTTTGGCTCTGTTGCACAGGCTGGGGTACAGTGGCGCAATCTTGGCTCACTGCACGCTCTGCCTCCTGGGTTCACGCCATTCTCCTGCCTCAGCCTCCTGAGTAGCTGGGACTACAGGCGCCTGCCACAACATCCGGCTCATTTTTTTGTATTTTTAGTAGAGATGGGGTTTCACCGTGTTAGCCAGGATTGTCTTGATCTCCTCACCTCGTGATCCACCCACCTTGGCCTCCCAAAGAGCTGGAATTACAAGTGTAAGCCACCGTGCCAAGTATGCTTAATTTTTAAAAATACTATCAAATTGCTCTTTTTGTAGTTATATCTTCTTTTTTCAATTTCATTGATTTGTTTTGTTTGTTGGGTTTTATTGCTTTTTTAGTAATGATTTAAAAGCATGATTCATTTATTTTGTATCTTTCTTATTTCCAAATGCATGTAAGTTATATTAATGTATCTAAGCTAAAATTCATGTAAATTTCCCTCTGGGTACCACCTTAGTTGCATTGTATCCATTTTGATATACATAGGCTAAATTGTTAAAGTATAATCATTTAGCTATTTCTACTCTTATTTCTTTAACCCATCGATTTTTTTTTAACTGTGATGTGTTCTTTTTTTTTCCCCTATAAGTTATTGGGGTATTGGGGTACACGTGGTATTTAGTTACATGAGTAAGTTCTTTAGTGGTGATTTATGAGATTTTAGTGCATGCATCAGTATACATGGCACCATATTTGTAATCTTTTATCCCTCAACCCCCTCCCACTCTTACTCCCAAGTCCCCAAAGTACATTGTATCATTTCTTATGCCTTTGAGTCCTCATAGCTTAGCTCCCACATATCAGTGAGAACATACGATGTTTGGTTTTCTATTCTGAGTTGCGTCGCTTAGAATAATAGTCTCTAATCTCATCCAGGTCACTGCAAATGCTGTTAATTCATTCCTTTTTATGGCTGCATAGTATTCCATCATCTATATACACCACAGTTTCTTTATCCACTCATTGATTGATGGGCATTTGGTTTGCTTCCATGATTTTGCAATTGTGAATTGGGCTGCTAGAAACGTGCGTGTACAAGTATCATTTTTGATTAATGACTTCTTTTCCTCTGGGTAGATACCCAGTAGTGGGATTACTGGATCAAATGGTAGTTCTACTTTTAGTTCTTTAAGGAATCTCTGCACTGTTTTCCATAGTGGCTGTACTAGTTTACATTGCCACCAGCACTGTAGAAGTGTTCCCTGTTCACAGCATCCACGCCAACATCTACTGGTGTTTGATTTTTTTATTATGGCCATCCTTGTAGGAGTAAGGTGGTATCACATTGTGGTTCTCATTTGCATTTCCCTGATCATTGTGATGTTGAGCATTTTTTCATGTTTGTTGGCAATATGTACATCTTCTTTTGAGAACTGTTTATTCATGTCCCAAGCCCACTTTTTGATAGGATTTTTTTTCTCACTGACTTGAGTTCGTTGTAGATTCCAGATATTAGTTGTTTTTCAGATGTATAGATTGCTAAGATTTTCTCACACTCTGTGGGTTGTCTGTTTACTCTGTTGACTGTTCCTTTTGCCATGCTCTTCAATTTAATTAGGTCCCAGCTATTTATCTTTTGTTTTTATTGCATTTGCTTTTGGGTTTCTGGTCATGAAATCCTTGCCTAAGCCAATATCAAGAAGGGTTTTTCCAATGTTATCTTCTAGAATTTTTACAGTTTCAGGTCTTAGGGTTTAAGTCCTTAATCCATCTTGAGTTGATTTTTGTATAATGTGAGAGATGAGGATCCAGTTTTGTTTCCTTATATGTGGCTAGCTAATTATCCCAGCACCATTTGTTGAAAAGAGTGTTCTTGCCCCTCTTTATGTTTTTCTTTTTTTTTTTTTTGAGATGGAGTCTCGCTCTGTCGCCCAGGCTGGAGTGCAGTGGTCAGATCTCAGCTCACTGCAAGCTCCGCCTCCCGGGTTTACGCCATTCTCCTGCCTCAGCCTCCCGAGTAGCTGGGACTACAGGCGCCCGCCACCTCACCCAGCTAGTTTTTTGGTTTTTTTTTTAGTAGAGACGGGGTTTCACCATGTTAGCCAGGATGGTCTCGATCTCCTGACCTCGTGATCCGCCCGTCTCGGCCTCCCAAAGTGCTGGGATTACAGGCTTGAGCCACTGCGCCCGGCCTTTTATATTTTTCTTTGCTTTGTTGAAGATCAGTTGGCTGTTAAGTATTTGGGTTTATTTCTGGGTTCTCTATTCTGTTCCATTGGTCTATGTGCCTATTTTTATACCAGTACCACACTGTTTTGGTATAGTATAGTTTGAAATTAGGTAGTGTGATGCCTCCAGATTTGTTCTTTTTGTTTAGTATTGCTTTGGCTATGCGGGCTCTTTTTTGGTTCCATATGATCTTTATAATAGTTTTTTTTTTTTTAATTCTGTGAAGAATGATGGTGGTATTCTGATGGTGATTGCACTGAATTTGTAGATTGCCTTGGCAATATTTTCACAATATTGATTCTACCCATCCATGAGCATGGGATGTGTTTCCATTTGTTTGTGGCATCTATGATTTCTTTCTGCACTGTTTTGTAGTTTTTCTTGTAGAAGTCTTTCAACTCCTTTGTTAGGTATATTCCTGAGTATTTTATTTATTTTTTTGCAGCTATTGTAAAAAAAAAGTTAAGTTCTTGATTTCATTCTCCGCTTGGTTGCTGTTGGTATATAGAAGAGCTACTGATTTTTGTACATTAATCTTATATCCGGAAACTTCGCTGAATTATTTTATCAGTTATAGGAGCTTTCTAGAGGAGTCCTTAGGATTTTCATGGTAAACGATCATATCATCAGCAAACAGTGACAATATGACTTCCTCTTTACTGATCTGGATGCCTTTTATTTCTTTCTCTTGTCTGACTGCTCTGGCCAGGACTTCCAGTACTATGTTGAAGAGGAGTGGTGAGAGTGGGCATCCTTGTCTTTTCCCCATGCTCACAGGAGATGCTTTCAACTTTTCCCCACTCAGTATGTTGTCTGTGGGTTTGTTACAGATGGCTTTTATTGCATTAAATTATGTCCCTTGTATGCCAATTTTGTTGAGAGTTTTAATCATAAAGGGATGCTGAGTTTTGTCAAATGATTTTTTTGCATCTATTGACATGATCATGTGATTTTTGTTTTTAATTCTGTTTATGTGGTGTATCACATTTATTGACTTGTGTGTGTTAAACCATCCCTGCATCCTTGGCATGAAACACACTTGATCATGGTGGATTATCTTTTTGATATGATGTTGGATTCGGTTAGCTAGTATTCTGTTAAGGATTTTAGCATCTATGCTCATCAAGGATATCAGTCTTTAGTTTTCTTTTTTGGTTATGTCCTTTCCTGGTTTTGGTATTAGGGTGATGCTAGCTTCACAGAATGAATTATGAATTATTAGGGAGGGTTCCTTCTTTCTCTATCTTGTGGAATAGTGTCAAAAGGATTGGTACCAATTCTTCTTTGAATGTCTGGTAGAATTCTGCTGTGAATCCATCTGGTCCTGGACTTTTTTTGTTGTAATTTTTAAATTACCACTTCAATCTTGCTGCTTATTATTGGTGTGTTCAGGGTATCTAATTCTTCCTGATTTAAGATAGGAGGGTTGCATTTTTCCAGGAATTTATTCATCTCTCCTAGGTTTTCTAGTTTATATGTGTAAACTTGTTTATAGTAGCCTTGAATGATCTTTGGTATTTCAGTCATGTCAGTTGTAATAGCTCCTGTTTCGTTTTCTAGTAAGGTTATTTAGATTTTCTCTTCTTTTCTTGGTTAATCTTGCCAATGGTCTATCAATTTTATTTATCTTTTCAAATAACTAGCTTTTTGCTTCATTTATCTTTTGTATTTTTTTTTGTTTGTTTGTTTCAATTTCATGTAGTTCTGCTCTGATCTCGGTTATTTCCTTTGAGTTTGGTTTGTTCTTGTTTCCCTAGTTCCTTGAGGTGTGACCTTAGAATGTCTTTGCTCTTTCAGACTTCTTGATGATGTAGGCATTTAGGGCTATGAACTTTCCTCTTAGCACCGCCTTTTTTGTGTATCCCAGAGGTTTTGATAGGTTGTGTCATTATTGTCATTAAGTTCGAAGAATTTTTAAATTTCCATCTTGATTTCATTTTGACCTAATGCTCATTCAGGAGTAGGTTATTTAATTTCCATGTATTTGCATGGTTTTGAAGGTTCCTTTTGGAGTTGACTTCCAGTTTTATTCCACTGTGGTCTGAGTGCTTGATATAATTTCAATTTTCTTAAGTTTATCGAGGCTCATTTTATGGCCTATCTTGGAGAAAGTTCCATGAGCTGTTGAATAGAATGTGTATCCTGTGGTTTTTGGATGAAATGCTCTGTATATATCTGTTAAATCCATTTTTTCCAAGGTATAGTTTAAATTCATTGTTTCTTTGTTGAATTTCTGTCTTGATGACCTGTGTAGTGCTGTCAGTGGAGTACTGAAGTCTCCCACTATTGTTGTGTTGCTGTCTATCTCATTTCTTGGGTCTATTAGTAATTGTTTTATAAGTTTAGGAGCTCGTTAGGTGCATATATGTTTAGGACTATGATATTTTCCTCTGGGACAAGGCCTTTTACCATTATATACTGTCCCTCTTTGTCTCTTTTAACCACTGTTGATTTAAAGTTTGTTTGGTCTGATATAAGAACAGCTACCCCTGCTCGCTTTTGGTGTCTATTTGAATGAAATGTCTTTTTCCACTGTTTTAAGTTTATGTGCGTTCTTATGTGTTAGGCGAGTCTCCTGAAGGCAGCAGATAGTTGGTTGGTGAGTTCTTATCCATTCTGCGGTTCTGTACCTTTTAAGTGGAGCATTTAGGTCATTTACATTCAATGTTAGGATTGAAATGTGAGGTACCGTTACTTTCATTGTGCTCTTTGTTGCCTGTGTACTTTGGTTTTGTTTTTTGGTTTTGCTTTTTAACTTGTATTTTTGCATTATAGGTTCTGTGTGATTTTTTTTTTTTTTTGAGACGGAGTCTCACTCTGTTGCCCGGGCTGGAGTGCAGTGGCTGGATCTCAGCTCACTGCAAGCTCCACCTCCCGGGTTTATGCCATTCTCCTGCCTCAGCCTCCCGAATAGCTGGGACTACAGGTGCCCGCCACCTCGCCCGGCTAGTTTTTTGTATTTTTTAGTAGAGACGGGGTTTCACCATGTTAGCCAGGATGGTCTCGATCTCCTGACCTTGTGATCCACCCGTCTCGGCCTCCCAAAGTGCTGGGATTACAGGCTTGAGCCACCGCGCCCGGCCGGTTCTGTGTGATTTATGCTTTAAAGAGGTTCTGTTTTGATGTGTTTCTAGGATTTGTTTCAAGATTTAGAGCTCCTTTTAGAAGTTCTTGTAGTGGTGATTTGGTAATGGCAAATTATCTCAGCATTTGTTTGTCTGAAAACGGCTTATCTTTCCTTTATATATAATGCTTAGTTTTACTGGATACAAAATTCTTGGCTGATAATTGTTTTGTTTGAGGAGGATGAAGATAAGTCCCCAATCCCTTCTAGCTTGCAGGGTTTCTGCTGAGAAATCTGCTGTTAATGATAGGTTTTCCTTTATAAGTTACCCAGTGTTTCTGTCTCACAGCTCTTGATTCTTTCCTTCATCTTGAGTTTGGATAACCTGGTGACAATGTGCCTAAGGAAAGATCTTTTTGTGATGAATTTCACAGGTGTCTTTGTGCTTCCTATATTTGGATGTTTAGGTCTCCCACAAGGCTGGGGAAATTTTCCTTGATTACTCCCCCGAGTATGTTTGCCAGGCTTTTAGAATTCTCTTCTTCCTTGGGTATACTGGTTATTCTTATTTTGGTTGTTTAACAAAATCCCAGACTTTTTGGAGGCTTGTTCATATTTTCTTACTCTTTTTTCTTTGTCTTTGTAGGATTGGGTTAATTCAAAGACGTTGTCTTTGAGCTCTGAATTTCTTTCTTCTACTTGTTCAATTCTATTACTGAGACTTTCCAGAGCATTTCGCATTTCTAAAAGTGTATCCAAAGTTTCCTGAATTTTTGTTTTCTCATTAAGCTATCTATTTCCTTGAGTGTTTCTCCCTTCACTTCTTGTATCATTTTTGGATTTCCTTGCATTGGGCTTCACCCTTCTCTGGTCCCTCCCTGATTAGCTTAATAACTGACCTCCTGAATTCTTTTTCAGGTAAATCAGGGAATCTTCTTGATTTGGATCCATTGCTGGTGAATTAGTATGATTTTTTGGGGGGTGTTGAAGAGCCTTGTTTTGTCATGTTACCAGGGTTGGTTTTCTGGTGCCTTCTCATTTGGGTAGGCTCTGTCAGAGGGAAGGTCTAGGGATGAAGGCTATTGTTCAGATTCTTTTGTTCCACAAAGTGTTCCCCTGATATAGTATTCTTCCCCTTTTCCTATGGATATGGCTTCCTGTGAGCCAAACTGCAGTGATTGTTGTCTCTCTTCTGGGTCTAGCCACCCAGTGAGTCTACTCAGCTCTGGGCTGGTAGTAGGGGATGTCTGCAGAGTCCTGTGATGTGAACCGTCTATGGGTCTCTCAGCTGTGGATACCAGTGCCTGTTCTGGTGGAGGGTGCAGTGGACTCTGTGAGGATCCTTAGTTTTGGTGGTTTAATGCTTTATTTTTGTGTTGGTTGGCCTCCTGCCAGGAGATGGTGCTTTCCAGAAAGCATCAGCTGTAGTAATATGGAGAGGAACTATGGTAGGTGGGGTCCTAGAACTCCCAAGATTATATGCCCTTTGTCTTCCACTACCAGGGTGGACAGAGAAGCACCATCAGGTGGGGGCCGGATTAGGCATGTCTGAGCTCAGACTCTTCTTGGGCAGGTCTTGCTGCGACTGCTGTTGGGGATGGGGGAAGAAATTCCCAGGTCACTTGAGTTGTGTAGCTAGGAAGATTATGACTGCCTCTACTGAGTCATGCAGGTTGTCAGGAAAGTGGGGGAAAGCTGGTAGTCACAGGCCTCACACAGCTCCCACACAAACTGAAGGGCCGGTCTCACTCCCACCGTACCTGCCTCACAACTCTGAGTCTGTTTCCAGCCCACGGGCAACAGGCTTGAAAACTTGCCTGAGGCTATCCGCCTCCCAGCTGCAAGAGAAAAGGGCTTTAGTTCTCTCCCTGCCAGTGAAGTCTGCACGCAGGATTTGCACCCTCCCTTGCATTCTGGTCAGGAGGCTTCTCCCCCTGTTCAAATTGTTACAAAGGTCAGCTAGAGAATTCCTTCTCCCTGGGGAGTTTTATCCCCTGCTCCTCTGGCTACCCTCCTGATGGATCCCAGTGGTGCCAGGCCTGCTTGGCCACCATTTGGACCCAGCGAACTCCCAGGGCCTTTCTGTTGCTTCCTCTACCCCTGTATTTCACTTGGCTCTCTAACTTGACTCAGCTCCAGGTAAAGTGGGAAATTTCTCCTGTGAACAGACCTTCAGCTTCTCCAGTGGGGGGGTGTGTTTGGAAGAGGAGGGCCTCCCTTTCCCACTTCTGCAGTTGGGGCACTCACAGTATGTGGGGTTTCTCCCAGGTCCTGAAGGAGCAGTCTGCTTTCTTCAGAGGGTCTGTGGGTCCTCTTGATATTGCTGATTTTTTCTTGCAGTCCATCTGGAGCTAAAATTTACAGTCAAGCCTCTGCATGCTGCCCGGTCCGGAGCTTCAATCTAGTCCTGCCTCCCGTCCACCATGATCCCTTCTGCAATGCCATCAATTTATTTTTCCCTTCTGTGATGTCATCAATTTATTTTTAAGTGTGTGTGTTGTTTTATTTTATTTTATTTTATTTTATTTTTTGAGAGAGAGTTTTGCTTTGTCACCCAGACTAGAGTGCAATGGCGCAATCTCATCTCATGGCAACCTTTACTTCCCAGGCTCAAGCGGGCCCCATGCCTCAGTCTCCTGAGTAGCTGGGACTACAGGTGTGCACCACTACAACTGGTAATTTTTTTGTATTTTTTGTAGAGATGAGGTTTCTCCATGTTGCAGTTGTTTTACTTCTATGGGACTGATCCCTCTACTTTTTAAGATTTTTTTCCCCAGCTGCACAATCTATACCTTTAAAACTGCAGCGTTTCATAGATGTGTTATGGAAATTAAGAGTCACTGTTAATCAACACAACTTCTTGAGAGCAAAAAGCTATGGAAACATCAGTTACTATAGATTCCCAATGTGCCTAGTAACTACGATAGATATTATAGTGAAATACATTTCAACACATACAGTACAATGTGAAGGATATGTACAAACATGTTCAAAATACTTATGAAAGGCAAAGGAACAAGTAGTAACTAACTCATCTATATGGTATCATAGAAAGTTGTATGTAATAAGTAACATTTGTGTCTTGAAGGAAATGTTAAGTCTTTTTTCTTTTTTTGAGAAGGAGTCTCGCTCTTTTGCCCAGGCTGGAATGCAGTGGTGCGATCTCAGCTCACTGCAAGCTCTGCCTCCTGGGTTCTGGCCATTCTCCTGCCTCAGCCTCCTGAGTAGCTGGGATTACAGGCATGAGCCACCGTGCCCAGCCAAAGGAAATGTAAGTCTTAAAATGGCAAAAGTATCCCAGGGAAAAAAGAACAGCATGCATATATGTAAGGAGAGAGGTATGAAGGAAGACAACATGTCCAAGGAACTGCAGGCAGTTTGATGTGTCTGCAGTAGCATGCTTAGGGAGGGGTAGTACGTCATGGGAGACAGACTAGAGAAACAGGTGGAGACCAAATCATAAAGAATTTGTGTATCATACTAACTTGTTTAGGTTGCCAACTAATGCCACAGATGCAATACTAAAGCATTAAGTCACATTTGATTCCTAATTAACATCTCAAATAAAACTATATGAATAGTAGAGAGAAAATTACAGATTGACCTTACTCACCTTTCAACACTGTTCAGATAAGAGGATCCATCATGGCCTCCTACTGCATATAACAGATCATCAAGAACACTGACCCCAACTCCACATCTCCTTTTGCTCATTGAAGCCACCATTCTCCATTCATTGGTCTGTGGATCATATCGTTCAACACTGGAAATGGCATCTCCACTGCACCAACCACCAACTGGGGAAGTAACAGAAATGGTCAGGAGAATCCTGTTCTGAAGCATAGAATGTAACACTCACTACGAACTTCACTGTGACCTAATGCTTAGACTCACCAAATGTCTCTAGCAGTAGGCCAAAATGCAAGTTATGACTTTAACTCATTCCCTGGGATTGTTATAATCTTTAATTAATTCTGTAAATAAGTTAGTATTATATCTATTTTACAAAGGAGGGCAATGATACCAATTCAAATAGGATTATGACATAATATGTATATATGGATAGAATGGAGAAATTATAGATGGATATGCACAGAATGGAGAAATAAATTATAATTGTTTAATATGTTTTTCACAATTCCATGTAATTATGAGATGAGCTGCACATTGATATATAAATTAATGCATGTGACTCATTTCAACAAAACATCTACTGCATGACATTTTTATTTTTTATTTTTTGAGACAGGATCTTGTTCTGTTCCCCAGGCTGGAGTACAGTGGTACAATCACAGCTTACTGCAGCCTTGACCTCCTAGGCTCAAGCCATCCTCCTGTCTCAGCCTCCCAAGTAGCTGGGACTACAGGCATGTACTACGACATTCGGCTAATTGTTTTTCTTATGTTTTTGTAAAGATGGGGCCTCCCTATATTGCCCAGGCTGGTCTCAAACGCCTGGCCTCCCAAAATGCTGGGATTATAGGCATGAGCCACTGTGCCCAGCCAACATTTTTGGATTTATATAAAAATAGATATTACAGGTGTTGAATGAGAAAAAAAAATAGAGCACTCTTTTGGAGCATATCAGTGTTGAATCACGGGTTAAGAGTCAGGCTACATGCTGACTTGTTATTTGTTTCTTATGACAGTAAATATCACAACTGTCCAAAGGATTATTCAAATGACAATTTCTCACATGGGAAAATATTCAATTTACTAACAGTATAAGATCCAAACCTGCAAAGAGTACTTCCCCACATCGGATAGGTTTCCGTGGTCTCGTCCTTGGTCCTTGCATTAGTGGTCGTTCTTGCGGCAACAGGAGATAGTTTTTAGCCTCATCTACCAAGTCTCTGTAGAAAAAATTCTCCCTTTATTCCAAATATCTAAATTACATTGTTACTTAAGTCCCAATGTAGTTTAGGAATATATAGGTTGGCAAAGGGAAGCAAGCATAAATCAAACCAAATCATGAATGCCAGCCAATATTAAAATTGGCACAAACATGAAAGCAATAATGCCAGTCAAACTGAGTTGTGAATTGATTGTTATTTCCATCATGACTCATATCTCACTGCAAATTTAGCCTAAAGCTCAACATGCTTACAGCCAACAATAACTTAAAGAAAAGTAAAAATCACAATTTGATTACCACACTGCAGAGTTACTACTTTTTAATAAATTTTATTAGATTCTGCAAGATATTAGCAAGGTAGCACATCGGCCAGGGCAAGAGTTATTTGCTAAATTAGTTAAAGTAATAAAATTGGGTCAAAAATCAGATTGCTAAAAAGAAACACTGTACTGTCACAAATTCGCTATCTGGTAACATATGAATGGTTTACTCTCAACAAGTCTACTGAGACAAATTTCCTGTCTTGTTAAGATACTTTAAGAGAAGAATCTAGTAATTACACTTGTAATTACTTTTCCATGGCTCATGCCTGTAATCCCGACACTTTGGGAGGCTGGGGGCGGGTGGATCACGAGGTCAAGAGATTGAGACCATCCTGGCCAATATGGTGAAACCCTGTCTCTACTAAAAATACAAAAAGTAGCCAGGCATGGTAGCACACACCTGCAGTCCCAGCTACTCGGGAGGCTGAGGCAGGAGAATAGCTTGATCCTGGGAGGCGGAGGTTGCAGTGAGCCGAGATTGTGCCACTGCCCTCCAACCTGGCAACGGAGCGAGACTCCGTCTCAAAAAAAAAAAAAAAAAAGACAAAGACTTTGACCTCCTAATAGTTTGTTAGGTCATTTGAGGGTTCCTAGAAATAATACTATAGAGTTATAATATTGAGCAAACCAACACAAAATTAATGGTAGTAATAACACTTACAGCTATATGCTAGTCCCGGTTTTAAGTGCTTAATATATATAAACTCATTTAATCTTCACAACAGCCTCATGGAATAGGCACTATTATCATCCTCACTTTATAGAGGAAGAAACTGCAGCACAAAGAAGTTAGGATATCAGGAAGGGTCTTCTTTTAAATGTGACTTCATAAGTACCTTTACTTTCTGCATCAGAATCAGTACAATCTAATTTACGTGTAATGGAGGAGGGCATCTATGTATTATTTCTTCAGATTTCAGCATGTATAATGTATATGGTTTTCCTTTTTGCTACTGCAAATATTTAGGGAGAATTAATTACCATTTGTCTGTGTTTTAAATATAAAAGACAAATATCTAGTTTAACTCTAGTCCATGGTAAAGGGAAAAACAATGATTAATATAAAAAAGATACAATAAAATAAAATAGAAACATCTAAAATCCCCTCCAGCCTCTCCTGTTAAAAGAACAGGTTTTAGTTTATAGAAGAAATGCAAGTGAATCTACATGTCCTACCACCATTCTAAAATCAGGGATCATTCTAAATGTCTTTAATCACCAAGGGAGGTCCAAAGGTCAGTGTAGTTTAAAAAGTTCTGAGTATGGATTTTCTCTTTCACTTTTATATTTGGGACATGCTGGGAAAAATGGTTAAAAATCGCAGAAGATTTCAGATTTGAACCTAAATCTTAAAGTCTGTCAAATTGGGAATGTAATTTATTACATTTTGTATATACTTTAGAGACAGCCTAGTAAAACAGGTTGCTTTTTTTTCCCCCTTTGTAAAAGTAGTTGGAGTTTCTTTTGTCAAAAAAATTCTGGAAACTGCTTCACCTAGTTCTAGTGAAAATCTTTCTACAGCTATTTTACAAGGTGGCAGATCTTTAACTCTGTCCACAATTTAGAAAGCAAGGCTGATTCTATTCCCCAACCAGACATATGTGATGGAAGGAAAAAATGTTCACTGACAGAGTCAACAGCATTATTCAATTATCTTAAGGAAAAAAAAAATATTAGCAGAGAATTGACTCTTCAAATTCAAGCCTGCATTAGAATCTTGGAAATCTACCTCTTTATTGCCACTTCTACACCAATAAGCACCACACATAAAAAACTAATGGAATGGAACACTGGAAGTTTAGTTCTCTCTTCTTCCTTTTCCTCCTCTTGACCCTAGCCCAGAAGAACATCTTGTTAAATTAATGCCCTGGTTTCAGCTCTACAAAATACAACATTTAGGAAGCAATATAAATAAAGAAATTAGAAAGAAATAGGAATGCTTAGTTGTTGATTTTTCCCATCCAGGGTCACTCATACCTGCATTCTTCATCACTTTTGATGAGGGGATCAGAGCCTACTGTGCCCACAAGGAACTTGGGACTAAGCAAAGGCAAACGAACATGCTGCAGCACCTATGAGAAAATAAACACCATTATTTTAATTAATTAATTTTGAGATAGGTCTTACTTTGTTGCCCAGGCTGGAGTGCAGTGGTGTGATCATGGGTCACTGCAGCCTCAACCTCCTGGGCTCAAGTGATCTGCCTACCTCAGCCTCCAGAGTAGCTGCAACTACAGGTACATGCCACCATGCCCAGTGAATTTTTGTATTTTTTTTTTTTGTAGAAACGGGGAATCACCATGCTGCCCAGGCTGGTCTCAAACACCTGAGCTCAAGCAATCTGCCTGCCTTATCCTCCCAGTGCTGCGATTATGGGCTTGGACCACTGCACCCAACCAATAAACACTATTAAAGGCATGAGCTCTCATCTATAAGGTATTTAAGAGAATACATGACCCATGGTACCCTACTGTGCTTCCAATTGTTTTGGGATCTCACTGAATACCATAAATAAGGAAGGCAGGAAGGCGTAACTACTAAAAATGTTCAGCAATACATTATAAGCTGGACTCAAATTAATTCACAATCCAGAAGAATATCTTGTTGAATTGCTAAAGACTATAATCACAGTAACGAGAATGGGTCTAAAGTGAACTACTGATCGCTCAGTGATGACTGATGCATCATCTCTTTACTCTTGAAAGTGTGGTAGTATTTCCAACTTATATTGAAGGAAAACTGTGGTAGGATTTCGAAGCTATAGAAAAGAAGCATCCTTGCTTTCTTTTGTTCATTTTATACAATTTAAGTTTTGAATTGTGCTATCATTCAAAAGTAGAATTGATCCAAAATATGGGGAAAGCAAAGGAGCAAAAAGCCCACATTAATAAGCAACCAAAATGCTTCTAAATACTTATTTCCTTGATTATTTGGAAACAGATGGACTTTCTTACAGACAAATGTGGAGTGATAACTGTTTTATGTTTGCATGACAAATACATATTATCTCATCTAGTACTAAGCAGTATCTTTTTTTTTTTTGAGATGGAGTCTCGCTCTGTCGCCAGGCTGGAATGCAGTGGTGCAATCTCGGCTCACTGCAATCTCCGCCTCCTGGGTTCAAGTGATTCTCCTGCCTCAGGCTCCCAAGTAGCTGGGACTACAGGTGCCCACCACCACGCCCAGCTAATTTTTGTATTTTTAGTAGAGACGGGGTTTCACCATGTTGGCCAGGATGGTCTCGATCTCTTGACCTTGTGATCCACCCACCTCGGCCTCCCAAAGTGATGGGATTACATGCATAAGCCACCGCGCCTGGCCAGTAGTTTCTTAGAGAAGCATTTTTATCATTACCTGGGGTAACTGAGGACGTCTTTCCTGAATACTGTATTTGACCCAGGCCATCACTGCATTGAACACTTGTTCTTCACTGCGAACGTTTAGTTCATCACTGGATATTATATCAATGAGTTGATTGGCTGGAAGCAACATGAACTCTTCACTCTCCATTACCTGTTCAAAGTTAGGTAAGAAGAAAAAAAAATCCTGTGATCACATTTATTGTCTCAATGTTTTTCTTCAGGGTTATGGGACAAAGCTATATTCCACAATGCACTGAAGTTTAAAACGATACCAGAGGAAAAGAAAAACTTATAAAGAGAATAAAGGAAGGTACAGAAGACACCATTAAAGTTTAGTAAAAATAATCATTTGTGATTCAAGCAAATTAAGAAAAATGACTTAAAAAATAAATGAGCAAAATAAAAATTTATATTCAAAATAAGCCAAATTAACTATACCAAACTATAACTCCAGATATATGAGGCATATAAAAACTCAGGAAAAGCTTTCAGAAGAAGGTTAGTTGCTGAATAGGCAGTGTCTAGGGCAGAAAAACCAAGGGGTCAGTTTAAAAAAAGAATAAGAATGTCAGCAGTTCTGTAAACAAGAATGAATATAATGAGGAGAGTATTAGACCAGTGAAAAAACTCTGAGGACCAAACTCTCTAATATATATGCTAGTGAGAATCTACAAACACCAATAATTTGTCTTTACCTGAGGCTAGGCAACTGTCAGAATGGAGGCAAAACGGCAACAAGGATATTACCTTGTTGAGAAGGCCAGCCACCTGTTCCAAGGCCTTGTAATTCCATTCATCAGGACATAGAGTAAAAGGGACAGGGTGCAACGCAGAGGAAAGAAACAGTCACTGCTACCCTTCATACCCTTCACGTGGTTTGTTATATTATTACTCAGGAGACTATACTACATGTGATGTCTATTAGTGCAGGCAGTACCTCTAATGAAGTTGATGGATTCTCTTGGGACAGGGTTATATTCACACCATCAAAAAGTCAGAATATTTAGCAGAATATGCAATAGGCCACAAAAATACTTTAAATATTTTATTAAGAATGTTTTGCTTAGCCAAGTGTGGTGGTTCATGCCTGCAATCCAAACAATTTGGGAGGCTGAGGCAGGAGAACTATTTGAGCTCAGGAATTCGAGACCAGCCTGGGCAACATAGTGAGACCTCATTTCTACAAAAATAAAAAATAAAAAAATTAGCTAAGGCTCGGTGTGGTGGCTCATGCCTGTAACCCCAGCACTTTGGGAGGCTGAGGTGGGTGGATCACTTGAGGTCAGGAGTTTGAGATCAGCCTGGCCAACACGGTGAAACCCTGAGGCAGGAGAATCACTTGAATGCGGGAGAGGGAGGTTGCAGTAAGCCAAGATTGTGCCATTTCACTCCAGCCTGGGCAACAGAGTGAGGCTCCGTTTCAAAAAAACAAAAAACAAAACAAAAAGCAACAAAAAAAAAAAAAAAAAAAAAAATTAGCCGGACATGGTGGTGCGTGCCTGTAGTCCCTTCCATTCCAGAGGCTGAAGTGAATGGATCACTTGGGCCCAGGAGGTCAAGGTTGCAGTAAGCCGTAGTTGTACCAGCATCACAGCATTCCGGCCTGAGAGATAGGCGAGGCCCTATCACCAAAAAAAAAAAAAAAAAAAAAAAACTCGAGTGCATTAGGGAAAAAAAATGCAAATCTTAAAATAAAACAGTAAAGGGCCATAAAGCTCGTTATATTTATAGCAGAAATAATAACAACCACTTCAATTTTTATGGCATAAGTCTTCAAACGATCTGAATGAGAGACTTTCTGAGGTTCAGGAAATTAAATAGTAACCTTTAAATTTTAGCTGAGGTTGCTTACGTAATTTAGTAATTAGAATAGTTGCATTTTTTATCTGTGGTAGGGCTGCTTAGTTTGGCAAACAAAAATACAAGACATACTTATACTATAAATTACTTGTTTATCTGGAATTTAAATGTAATTGGGTGCCCTGTATTTTCTCTGTTAACCTTGTGTTGAGGGACTACAAACTCCAGGGCTAAATTTGGGGCCTAGCTCTAGTAAGTGTGTTGGTCTTCACAGCATGCAAAACTTTAGTCATGGCTGCATCTTGCTTTCCTCTTCCTTTTCTCTCTAATTTCTTCACTTAAGCATGGTATTGTGTATCTTTGTGAAGTGCCTAAACATTTCTTTTTATATTTCATCATAGTACAAACCAAATGTTACAAAAATATCAATGATCATCAAGTTTGAAGTTTATGAATAATCTACTAAGGTGTTAACTCATTTTTTTTTTTTTTTGAGAGGGAGTCTCCCTCTGGCGCCCAGGCTGGAGTGCAGTGGCCAGATCTCAGCTCACTGCAAGCTCCGCCTCCCGGGTTCACGCCATTCTCCTGCCTCAGCCTCCCGAGTAGCTGAACTACAGGCACCCCTCACCACGCCGGGCTAGCTTTTTTGTATTTTTTAGTAGAGACGGGGTTTCACCACGTTAGCCAGGATGGTCTCGATCTCCTGACCTCGTGATCCGCCTGTCTCGGTCTCCCAAAGTGCCGGGATTACAGGCGTGAGCCACCGCACCCGGCCGGTGTTAACTCATTTAATGGAAATGCAAGATGACAGGAAGATTTTAAAATTTGTGTGAGAAAATATTTGGCACTAAGAGTAGAGAGTAAACATAATACTTTTGATAGACATGCCTGGCTAAAATGTCACCTCTCTTTTTCCCACAACCAGTAAAAGGATATTAATGATCTAGTACTAAAGTCTATCCTTGAATCAAATAACCAAGTTAAGAAAATAATGCTTCACAATATCTACTCTTAAATAAGAGTTTAGAGGAGATCTGAACTGTAAGCTCCACACTGTTATGGTAATCAGCTTACTTTTAGTTTCTTCAGATGAATGTAGATGCTATTTGAAGAATGAATAAAGCTGAAAACAAGCATGAATGAATAAGCAAAGTCATCTGGAATTGTTCTAACAAACATATGGTGAACTTAGTTGTTGAGTTTAAAGATAATTTAAAAATGTACTATGAGCAGAGTAACACTATATGAATTAAGCTAGGTCTAATGAAGTAGGAGAAAATTAAATACAGATTTGATTAAGTTCAAAAATAATTTAAATGAGTCACAAATGTTAAGCTCCAAATGACTTTTTTTGCACTTACATGGAGCCATGCTAGTCCAATAAACAAGGGTAAGATTTCCTCACTGGGATTTCAATATGGTATGTATCAGGTTCACTTCAGAGGCAGGATTAGAACTAAAAGGGATTTCAAAACTTTCTCTACTCTCAAGAATATTCTTCAGATATTTGTGAATACCTTAGGTCTAAAACACAACTTAGAGCAGGACATTAAAAAAAAAAAAATTTAAGTGTACAGCTCGATGAATTTTGATAAATTATATACTCATGTAAACAAGACCACAATCAAGATACAGAACATTACCATAACCCAAAAACGTTCTGAAGCAGAGAATTCTTAATGTGGGGTCCAAAGCCTTTAGCATATTGTTTTGGAGCTCCCCAGTGATGGCAAATCTTTATTTTTGGAAAGTGGATTTGTATTTGAAAACAGTGGGAAGAAATGAAGAGACAAGTCTATTATGAAGGCATCTAAAGAAGTTAGATTATTTTCAATGAAAAATTAAACGTGACTATAAAATAATGATTCTATCAACATTAATTAATAATATAAACCCCATTTAAGTCATAGAATTTCCCCTTTTATACTTTCCTGGAACTAATTTACTAATAGTTTGTTAAGAATTTTTCTATCTAAGATCATGAGAGATACTGATCTGTAGTTTTAGTGTTTGTGGTTTCAATCAGGGCAATTCTGGCCTTATAAAATGAGTTGGTAACTTCATTCTCCTTTTCTGAAAGACTTTGCATAGGATTAGTGTTATTTCTTTTTTACATGTTTGATAAATTCACCATCTGGGACTGGCATTTTCTTTGTGAGAAGGTTTTTAAATTATTAATTCAATTTATTTCATAGATATAGGGTTATTCTGTTTTTCTGTTTCTTCTTGTTAGTTTTTGTAATTTGTGTTTTCTTCAGAGAATTTGCCTATTTCATCTCAGTAAATTTATAGGTAAAATGTTGTTCATAATATTTCCTTATCATCCTTCTTATGTATAAACGATTTGTAGTGATATCTTCTCTTTCATTCCTATTACTGGTAACTTGTGTCTTCTTTCCTTCTTTTCTTGATCAGTATGGAGATGGAGGTTCATCATTTTTTTTTTAAAGAGCTCTTGGTTTTTATTCTAATTTTTATTATTTTCTTCCTTCTACTGTGGGTTTAATTTGCTCTTCTTTTTCTAGTTTGTAAAAGTAACCAGTGCAACAAAAATACAAACTTTCCTATATACCAAAAGAAATTAAAATAAAAAGCAAAGAAGATTCCACATAGAAAAAGAAATACAGTAAATATAACTGAATCAGCAATTATTGATAAAAATATGACAGAGTTGAAAACAAATATATCAGTCAGAGCAATCAATGCAAATGGATTTAAACTGCCTATTTAAAGAAAAAGATTTCAAATCTGCTCATAAAGCAAAACTCAGTTCCACACTAATTCAATAAAAATACTTAAAACATCTTAATTTGAACAGGCTAAAAGTAATGGGAAGGACAAATACCAGTCAAATGGAAACAATAAGAAAATGAGTTGAAATCCAGATTATCAGACAAACTAGAACTTAGACAACAAATGAATTAAATCTGACAAGGGGAACACTTTACAAAGCTCAAAGTCACAATTATAATCAAGACATAAAGTTATGATTATGCATAAGGCAACACAGTAACTACCTATAGATGATATAAAGAGAAATAGACACACTAATAGTAAGAGACTTTAACACACAGGTCCAAGGACAAAAAAGGAATATAGAAGAGCTAAGCAACATAATCAATAAGGTAGATCTTATGCATACACATCCAATACTATATTATGAGAATAGAAACTAGAAAATACACATTTTTCTCAAGCACACATGAAATAGAAAAATTGATCATATATTAGGTTACCAAGAAAGCAAATTTCATAGAGTAGAATTATTACACTTATCAAAGTGCACTAAAACTAGCAATTAAAAATGAAATTAAAAAAACACAAAAAACCTTTCCATCTAGAAGTTGGAAAAATGTATTAATAGTTTTTGAGTTAAAGAGAAATATAAACAGAATTTCTATAAAACAATGATAATGAAGCACTAAAGACCAGAATCAATTAAATATATTCAAAACAGTGATCCGAGAAGAACAGCTTTAAATACTTAGTTACTATGAAAGAATGAAAATAAATTAATTCTCAACTCAAACAGCTAGAAAAAGAATAAGTGAAAATAAGGTACAAGAAAGAAGATAATAAAGGTAAAACCAGAATGAAATAATCAAGCTAAAAGGTAGTAGATCTAATTAATAAGTAAAAAATCCTCTGTTTGAAAAAAGGTTAAAACGGATTACTAGTTAACTTGTACAAGGAAAGAAACATTGAAAACACATATACAAAATCAAAGTATTAAGGGTAAATAACCACTGATACAGAAATTTAAAAATTAAAGAGATTACTTTGTATACCTCTATATAGATAAATTTGAAAACCTAGATGAAATTGGTAATTTTCTAGGGAAATACAGTTTACCCAAACTGATCTCTGTAAAGAAAGAAAATTTCATAGAAGAAATAGAAAAACTTATCAATAAATCACTTTACAGAAAAGCACGAAACCTAGATGATTTCAGAGGGAAATTCTATCAAACTTTTACAGACCATAGTCTCCATAGTATATTTATTGTTTCAGAGCACAGAACACGAAGAAAACTTCCAACTCATTTTCATGAAGTATAACATTTATACTTAACTTGACAAACACAGTACAAGGAAATTAAAGATTAATATCGTTTATGAATATTGATGTAAAAATACTAAATATTAGTCAGTAGATTCTAACACCACCATAATAAAGAGGTGTATGCTAATAATTCAAAGATGTTTCACTTGTAGGATTCCATTAATGTAAGTTACATTAATGGGTTTAAGGAGAAAGTTCATATGATTATCTCCATAAGAACTGAAAAAGTCTTTGACAAAATTCAACACTGCTCCTAATAAAAAGTATTCAAGAGAATAGGAATTGTTGGACATGAACACTTTTTTTTTTTTGGAGACAAAGTCTCGCTCTGTTGCCCAAGCTGCAGTGCAGTGGCGCAATCTCGGCTCACTGCAACCTCCAGCTCCTGGGTTCAAGCGAGTACTTTCTAAACATGATAAAATATCTACACCTCAATCCTAAAGCCAATATAGTACTTAATGGGAAAACCAGAGGCATTCCTACTAATGTCAGAAACCAAGGAAGTATGTAAAATATTTCCATTACTATTTAACATTTTACTAGAGTTATCAAGCAACTAGACAAAAGAAAACAATTAGAAGCATTAACAATTGGAAAGGAAGAAATAAAACTACTAATATGTAAGTGATATAATAGGATTCCAAAAAATCTCTAAAGAATCAATGGTAAAAGTAACTCAAAGAATAAAAAAACTCAGTGAGGCAGCTTTCATACACATTAATGATCACCAGTTAGAAGATATAATGGAGCAGAAAAACCTATTTTTGATAGCAACAAAAAATACTAAGAAGTAAACTTAAAAGGAAATGTAGGCCGGGTGGGGTGGCTCACACCTGTAATCCCAGCGCTTTGGGAGGCCAAGGAGGGCAGATCATTTGAGGTCAGGCATTCGAGACCAGGCTGGTCAACATGGTGAAACCTTGTCTCTACTAAAAATGCAAAAATTAGCCAGGCATGGTGGTGCATGCCTGTAACCTAAGCTTCTCGGGAAGCTGAGGTGGGAGAATTGCTTGAACAGAGGGTGCGGTGAGTAGAGGTCGTGTCATTGCACTCCCCACTAGGTGACACAGCCAGACTCCTTCTTAAAAAAAAAAAAAAAAGAAAAGAAAAAAGAAACGTATAAAACTTAGATGAATAAAACTATAAAACATTCCCAAGAGATACAAAAATACAATTGAAGAAATAAAATCTTGTTATTTGATAGGACAACTCGACATCATAAAATGACTGTTCTTAAGTTTACTTATAAATTAATATGATCCCAATAAACATACCAATAAATTATTTTATTGGAACTAGATAAGGCGACACTAAAGTTCATCTGGAAAAATAAATAGCAAGAAAGCTTGGAAAACACTGAAAAACAAGAGTTACATGGTGGGGAAGGGGTTACTAGCCCTACCGCATACATACTAAAATTCATTATAAAACTTTAGTAATTAAGCCATAATAAATAGAAAACAGTATCATACTGGTATATGGCCTAGAACAGAAGGTCAAAAGCCAATTACATACAGAAATTTAGTGTTTAATAAGGATGCTATCTGAAATCACTGGGGCAAAGAAAGGCTTTTAAATAAACGGTATTTAGACTAGATGGCCATTCAGAAAAAGATAAACTTAGGTCCATATTTCACACCACACACAGAGATAAACTAAGACCATTTACATACTAGAAAAAATATTTGTAAATTTCTCTGTAACCTGGGTTTGAGGACACCTTTCAAACTCTGCCTCAAAATCCAGATACAATAAAAGAAAAGACTGATACATTTGACATTAAAAAAACCAAAAAGTTTTGCATGATCAAAAATACAATAAGCAAACTTGAAAGACAAATGCAAACTGGAAAAAATATTTGTGACATGTATCATGGATAAAAGGCTATCACTGTTAATATATAGAGAACTTTAAAAAATTAAAGAAAAAACAAAAATCTAATAGCAAAATGGACAAAATACATTAAAACACAATTCACAAGAATTATACATATGGTGCTTAAAAATAGAAAAGATGTTCAACTTATTTTAAGAGAAGTATAAATTTGGAGGCGGAGCTTGCAGTGAGCGGAGATCCGGCCACTGCACTCCAGCCTGGGTGACAGAGCGAGACTCCATCTCAAAAAAAAAAAAAAAAAAGAGAAGTATAAATTAAAATGATACTGAAATTCCCTTCTCATCTGTTAAATTAGCAAAAATTCCAAAGGCTGGCAATACAATCTGTTGGTGAGGCTGTGGACAATTAGCCTCATAGATTACTGGTTAGAATGATTCAATCCCTATGGAAGGGAAATTGGTGATACTTAAATGAAGTTAAAGTTAGGCCCTGCAATCCTATTTCTAGGAATTTATTCTAAAGATAAACTTCCAACAATATTGACATATTCATACAAAATGTTATTCATTGCCGTATTATTTGTGATGGCAAAATATTTAAAGCTACCTAAATGCTCAAACATTGGAGACTGAAAAAACAGTGGTACATCCACACAAGGAGTACAATGCAGCTATGAAAAACAAGGATGATCTAAATCAACTAATATGGAATGAATTCCAGAAAATATTAAAATGCAAGGTGCAACAAAATATATAGCATGCAGAAAAGAAATGGAAATAGGAAAACATACATGTATTTAATTTTGCAAAAGGAAACAAGAAGGATAAACCAGAATCTACCATGCATCAAAATAATAAATAGCAACAAAGGACTATAATCTACTGAATAGAATAAGCCCATAAGTCCACAGTGCTAATCAATCAATACGGGTTAAGAAAAATTCTATCCTATAGCAGAATGTAGACAGAAACTGGAGTTTTTTTTTTTTTTTTTTTTAAATCACCACTTTGCAACCATCATAGTAAGTGTTCAGGAATAAAGGAATATGAAAGTAAAGGAGTAAAGGAATATAAAAGGAATATAGGAGTATTCAGGAGTAAAGGAATATGCTATTGGCAATATACCCCCCAATTACCCAAACAAAAATATTTACAGAGCAAGGAGAAAATGATAAGGTAAATGAGGCAAAATGTTAACAATTGGTGAATCTGGACAAAGGGTACATAAAAGTTTTGTCTTATTCCTGTGATTTCCTATAAATTTGAATTTTTTCAAATAAAGTTTAAAAAGTATTTTTCCAGTCTGATAAGGCTAAAAAAGTGGTATTTTGTTTTGAAATGCATTTCTTTAATTATAGGTGAGGTTGAGCGTCCTTTCACGTTTATTTTCCATTTGACCATCTTTTTTTTTTTTTTTTTTACACATTCCTTATTATACCCTTTGCTCATTTTTCCATTGTGTTTTTCATGGGCTTTTTTTTTTCTGATTAAACTTGGATGAGCTCTTGGGAATTAGCATTTTTCTGTCGTGTATGTTCCAAATAGATTTTCTGAGTTTGACATCAATTTTTTAGTTCATGATGCTTTTTATGTTGGAAAGAACAAAAAATTTTAACTTTTATGCAATCAAATTAATCTTTTTATGGTGTCTGAATTGTATCCTGCTTACATTCTTCTGTAGTACCAAAATGTTTGTAATGTTTTAATGTTTCTTAAGGCCAATGGACCTAATACTATTAATAACTTTTATTCAGCATATATATATATGCTGATATATATGTGCATATATACATATGTGTGTATATATACATGTGTATGTGTGTATATACGTGTATATATGCAGAAGGATACATATATCCTTCTTAAAATAATCCCTTCCTTTGCATCTCACAACCCATGCTTGCTCTTTTCTTCTATCCTCTCTAAATATTTCCTGTTACCATTGCCAGTCACTTATCCCTCAATATTGGAAACATTTTAGGGCTTTTTTCTTCTCTCTCCCCTCTCAGGTGATCTCATTGGTACTGATTTGTTGACCTTGTTTATGGTGGCAAACTGTTCCATTCTCCAGTACACCTGTAGTACAAATTTCCAGAAGGAGGAAGCTGAGTCAAAATAGTGTGTGTAAAAAGTGTGTAACTTTGACAGATACCACCATAGTTCCTCTCAAAAGGGTTGTACTAATTTATACTCACACTAGCAATGATCTTATTTCCCCACAGCCTTGCCAACAGGGTGTATAAGATTTCTGGATATTTGTAATCTGATAGATAAAAAATGTTACTTTCATGTAGTTTTGTGTTTTAATTATTTTAAACAAGCAGATTTCATACATTTAAGGGGAATCTGAATTTCTTTTCTGTTTATAGCCTGTTTTTCTGTTAGGTCATCAGTTTGTGTTATTGACCAACAGGAGCTCTTGACATAAGGAGATTAACATCGTCCATGATACAAGTTACAATTGCTGTTTAATCCAACATGTGTTTATTGAGATGGTTTCCCACTCATCGTGGTTCAGAGTGCTTTTAGTGCTGCTTTCATATGAAGGAACATCCTTCTGTAAGCCTTTCCTCCTGTAGGCTGGCAAAGGACAGTGGAGTAGCCAACACACAAAACTACGGTTTGTGCATGGCTAAAGACCATGGTGATTTTATAGCATCCTGGGCATTTCACGTCCATGAAGTAGGAACTGGGGCTCTGCACCAGGCGTTTCTTCTTGTGTTTCCTCTTCTCCTCTTCCGGAGAGGGATGAAAGAGATCCTTTGCAAGAGGCATGTTCTCCTGGGAAGGTCATCACCACCAGAAAGGATGATTTACAAATATTTTTCCCCAGCTTGCCTTTGACTTTCATCTTATAATTGTTGTTTTGCTTTGTTTTACCATGAAGAATATTTTGAATCTTATGTAGTCAAATCTATCAATTTTCTCTTCTGTCTTTTCTGGATTAGTCAATTAGAAAGACCTTTTTCACTTCAAGATTGTAAAGAAATTGCTCCATGTCATCTTGTAATATTTTCATGATTTTATTTTGTATGTTTAAATGTTTGATCCATTGGAGGTTATCCTGGTGGACAGAGGGTGGTATTAAAGCATAAAATAGAAAATATGTAAAAAATGGCAGATAGGAGGCAGGACTAACTTGCACCTTCCAATTGGACAGACAGAACAGTGTGTGGAGATTCACATTGTGAACTTTTACTCCAAGAACCACCAGAGGAAAACTGAAAAGAATTCACAGATCCTTTGATAGAAGTGGCTTGCAGCTGCAAAATCTGAGCCAAAAAACTGAGTGCCCAAAGTATGAGAGGGGCAAAGCCTACCTCCGAACACACATCCTCACTGGAGAACCTGAAAATTCAGATTATGGGAGAAGGATTTACTCTTACCTAGAACTGAAATTAATTTAGTGACATATGAAAGTAAAAGCAGCAGTAGGAAGAGCCCTGTAGGCAGTCCTGGTCCCCAGGGAAGCCATTTCTGACTTTATCTCACAAGGGTCCTTGGGGAGAACAGCCAGTGGAACTGGGGAAAGGCCACAGAAAGAAGGAGACTTCCAGGTAAACTGTGTAATAATTTTGACTGAGTGCAAATTTTCCTGGGCAGAATCCGGGGGGAGCAAACGAGAAGTGCAGATACAACATGGAAGCTGAAGCCATGGCAGGCAGGGAGGGGCAAGGCCTGAAAGCCCTGCCTGCCTTCTCAGCGGGGAGAAATCAACTCCAGAAGGAATCTCAAAACCATGTAAATACATGGAAATTACATAATCTGCTCCTGATTGATCTGTGGGTCAACAATGAAATCAAGATGAAAATTTAAAAATTCTTTAAACTGACAATAATAGTGATACAACTTAGCAAAACCTGTGGCATACAGCAAAACCTGTGCTAAGAGGAAAGTTCATAGTATTAAATGCCTACATCAAAATTCTGAGAGAGTACAAATAGACAATCTAAGGTCAAACCTCAAGGAACTAGATAAACAAGAACAAACTCAAACCCAGCAGAAGAAAAGAAATGATAAAGATCAAAGTAGAACTCAATGAAATTGAAACAGAAAAAACAGTACAAAAGAGAAATGAAAGAGCCGGTTCTTTGAAAAGATATACAAAATGGATAGACCATTTTCAAGATTAACCAAGAAAAGAGAGAAGATCCAAATAAGCTCAATTAGAAACAAAATGGGGCTGGGCGCGGTGGCTCACACCTGTAATCCTAACACTTTGGGAAGCCAAGGTGGGCAGATCACCTGAGGTCAGGAGTTCGAGACCAGCCTGCCCAACATGGCGAAACCCTGTCTCTACTAAAAATAAAAAAATTAGCTGGGCGTGGTGGCAGGTGCCTGTAATCCCAGCTACTCAGGAGGCTGAGGCAGAAGAATTGTTTGAACCCGGGAGGTGGAGGTTGCTGTGAACTGAGACTGTGCCACTGCACTCCAGCCTGGGCGATAAGTGTGAAACCCCATCTCAAAAAGAGAAAATAAAAAAAGGGAGATATTACAACCGATGTGTGCACAAACTAGAAAACCTAGAGGAGATTAATAAGTTCCTGAAAATATACAACCCTCCTAAATTAAACCAGGAAGAAACAGAAACCCTGAACAGAGCAATAACAACAGTGAGATTGAAACGACAATTTTAAAAATTGCCAACAAAAAAAGTCCAGGACCAGATGGATTCACAGTTGAATTCTATCAGACATTTAAAGAAGAATTGGGCCAGGCGCGATGGTTCATGCCTGTAATTCCAGCACTTTGGGAGGCTGAGGTGGCGGATTGCCTGAGCTCAGGAGTTTGAGACCAGTATGGGCAAAATGGTGAAACCCCGTCTCCACTAAAATACAAAAAATTAGCTGGGCGTGGTGGTGGGTGCCTGTAGTTCTGGATACTCAGGAGACTAAGGCAGGAGAATCGCTTGAATCCGGGAGACGGAGGTTGCAGTGAGCTGAGATCGTGTTACTGTACTCCAGCCTGGGCGACAGAGCAAGACTCTGTCTCCAAAAAAAAAGAATTGGTACCAATCCTACGGACACTATTCCAAAAGACAGAGAAAGAGGGAATCCTCCCTAAATCATTCTATGAAGCCAGTATCACCCTAATACTGAAACCAGGAAAGAACATAACAAAGAAACAAAACTACAGACCAATATCCCTGATGAACATAGATGCAAAAATCCTCAACAAAATAATAGCTAACTGAATCCAACAGCATATCAAAAAGATAATCCACCATCATCAAGTGGGTTTCATACCAGGGATGAAGGGATAGTTTAACATATGCAAGTCAGTAACTGTGATATACCACATAAACAGAATTAAAAACAAAAATCATATGATCATCTCAATAGATACAGAAAAAGCATTTGACAAAATCTAGCATCCATTTATGATTAAAACCCTCAGGAAAATTGGCACAGAAGGGACATACCTTAAGGTAATAAAAACCATCTATGACAAACCTGCAGCCAATATTATACTGAACAGGAAAAGTTGAAAGCATCCCCCTGAGAACTGGAACAAAACAAAGATGCACACTTTCACCACTTCTATTCAACATAGTACTTTAAGTCCTAGCCAAAGCAATCACACAAGAGAAAGAAATAAAGGACATCCAGGACTGGGTGCAGCAGCTCACGCCTGTACTCCCAACACTTTGGGATGCCGAAGCAGGTGGATTGCCTGAGCTCAGGAGTTTGGGACCAGCCTGGGCAACATGGCAAAACCCTGTCTCTACAAAAAAATACAAAAATTAGCCGAGCATGATGGTGTTCACCTGTAGTCCCAACTATGTAGGTGAGGTGGGAGGATCACTTGTGCCTAGGAGGTCAAAGCTGCAGTGAGCTGTGTTTGCACCAAAACACTCCAGCCTAGGGGACAGAGCAACACCCCATCTCTTAGAACAAACAAACAAATGAAATAAAGGGCATCCAGATCATTAAAGAGAAAGTCAAACTGTCGCTGTTTGCCGACGATATGATTGAAAACCCTAAAGACTCATCCAAAAAGCTCCTATAACTGGTAAATGAATTCAGTAAAGTTTCAGGGTACAAAATTAATGTACACAAACCAGTAGCACTGCTATACACGAAGAGCGACCAAGCTGAGAATCAAATCAAGAACCCAACCCCTTTTATAATAACTGCAAAAAAAAAAAAAAAAAGATAAAATACTTAGGAATATATCTCACTACAGAAGTGAAAGTCTCTACAAAAACACTGCTGAAAGAAATCATAGGTGACACAAACAAATGGAAACACATCGCATGCTCACAAATGGGTAGAATCAATATTGTAAAAATGACTATACTGCCAAGAGAATCTATAAATTCAATGCAATTCCCATCAAAATACCACCATCATTCTTCACAGAAATAGAAAAAATAATCCTAAAATTCATATGGAACCAAAAATGAGCCCACATACCCAAAGGAAGGCTAAGCAAATCTGGAGGCATCACATTACCTGACTTCAAACTATTTCACAAGGCTATAGTCACCAAAACAGCATGGTACTCATAAAAATAGGTACACAGACCAATGGAAAGAATAGAGGACCCAGAAATAAAGCCAAATAGTTAAAGCCAACTGATCTTTGACAAAGCAAACAAAAACATAATGTGGGGAAAGGACATCCTATTCAGCAAATGGTGCTGGGATAATTGGCAAGCCACGTGTAGAAGAATGAAACTGAATCTTCATCTCTCACCTTATACATAAATCAACTCAAGATGGATCAAAGACTTAAATCTAAGACATGAAACCATAAAAATTCTAGAAGATAACATTGGAAAAAACCCTTCTAGACATTGGTGTAGGCAATGAGTTCATGATCAAGAACCAAAAGCAAATGCGACAAAAACAAAGATAAATAAATGGAACTTAAACTAAAAAGCTTCTGCACAGCAAAAGAAATAATCAGCAGAGTAAACAGATAACCCACGGAGTGGGAGAGAATGTTTGCAAACTACGGATCCAACAACAGACTAATATACAGAATCTACAAGGAATTCAAACAAATCACCAAGAAAAAAAAAAACAATTCCATCAAAAAGTGGGCTAAAGACCAATAGACAATTCTCAAAAGAAGATATACAAATGGTCAACAAACGTATGAAAAACTGCTCAACATCACTAATGATCAGCAAATCAAAGCCACAACGTGATACCACTTTACTCCTGCAAGAATGGCCATAATTTAAAAAAATAAAAAACAGGCCAGGTGCGGTGGCTCACACCTGTAATCTCAGCACTTTGGGAGGCCAAGGTGGGCGGATCACCTGAGGTCAGGAGTTTGAGACCAGCCTGGCCAACATTTTGAAACCCCATCTCTACTAAAAATATGAAAATTAGCTTGGTGTGGTGGCAAATGCCTGTAATCCCAGCTACTCAGGAGGCTGAAGTGGGAGAATCGCTTGAACCTGGGAGGCGGAGGTTGCAGTAAGCCGAGATCATGCCACTGCACTCCAGCCTGGGCAACACAGTGAGACTTTGTTTCAAAATTAAAAAAAAAAAAAAAAAAAAGATGTTGGCATGGATGTGGTGAAAAGGGGACACTTTTACATTGTTGGTTGGAATGTCAACTAGTACAACCACTATGGAAAACAGTATGGAGGTTCCTTAAAGAACTAAAAGTGTATCTACCATTTCATCCAGCAATCCCACTACTGGTTACCTGCCCAGAGGAAAAGAAGTCATTATATGAAAAAGACACTTGTATACGCATGTTTATAGCAGCACAATTCGCACTGCAAAAATATGGAACCAGCCCAAATGCCCATCAATCAACGAGTAGATAAAGAAAATGTGGTATGTACATATACCACAGAATACTACTCAGCCATAAAAAGGAACGATACATTGGTCAGGAACAGTGACTCACACCTGTAATCCCAGTACTTTGGGAGGCTGAGGCAAGCAGATCATTTGAGGCCAGGAATTTGAGACCAGCTTGGCCAACATGGTGAAACTCCATCTCTAATAAAAATACAAAAATTAGCTGGACATGGTGGCGTTTACGTATAGTCCCAGCTACTTGGGAGGCTGAGGCAGGAGAATCACTTGAACCCAGGAGGCAGAAGTTGCAGGGAGCTGAGACTGAGCCCTGCTGCACTCCATCCTGGGCAACAGTGAGACTGTCTCAAAAAAAAAAAAAAAAGAAAATTAAAAGAAAAAACAAAGATATAATGGCATTTGCAGCAATCTGGATGGAGTTGGCTGGAGACCATTATTCTAAGTGATGTAACTCAGGAATGGAAAACTAAAAATCCTATGTTCTCCCTTATAAGTGGGAGCTAAGCTATGAGGATGCAGTCATAAGAATGACACAATGGACTTTGGGGATTCAGGGGGAAGTGTGGGAGGTGTGTGAGGGATAAAAGACCACACACTGGGTACAGTGTTCACTGCTCGGGTGGGGGGTGCACCAAAATCTCAGAAATCACCAATGAAGAACTTATTCATATAATCAAACACCACCTGTTCTCCAAAAAACGATTGGGGGAAAAAAAAGTATGGTCCTGAGCTGCAAAATAAATAAAAATATGATTTTTTAAAAAGTTATAAAACAGACAATGTTTTTCCTTTGCTTAAAAACTTTTAATGGTTTTCTAGCACTCTTAGGATCAATCTCAAATTTTTTTTTTTTTTTTTTTTTTTTGAGATAGGGTCTGGCTCTCTCACCCAGGCTGGAGTGCAGTGGCACGATCTTGGCTCACTGCAACCTCTACCTCCTGGGCTTAAGCCATCCTCCCACCCCAGCCTCCTAAGTAGCTGGGACTAGGGGCGCACACCACCATGCCCGACTAATTTTTGTATTTTTTGTAGAGATAGGGTTTCGCCATGTTGCCCAGGCTAGTCTTGAACTCCTGAGCTCATGCAATCTGCCCGCCTCAGCCTCCCAAAGTACTGGGATTACAGGCATGTGCTATTGTGCCAGGCCAATCTCAAATTCTTAGTGTAGTCTATCAACCTCAGTGTTATTTAGCCCTCTTCTTTCTGTGTAATCACTATGTAACATCCTCTAACCCCCCTGGTCTCTGGGTCTCACTGGTTTTTTTTTTAGGTCTTCAAACTAGTGATGCTTTTTAACATCTCAGGATTTTGCACAAGTTGTTCCAGAACCAAAGTTAAATTTCTCTGTAACACACTCTTAAATCATCCAGGACTGCTTCTTTGTAACACCCATTAACTGTAGTTAATTATTTGTATAATTAGCGTTTAATGATTATCTTCCCTGCTAGATTATAAACTCCACCAATACAGAGACTCTAGATTTCTAGTTCACTATTGTACCCTATGTTCCCAAGCACAGTGGCTGAAACATACTAGCCTTACAAATATTTGTTAAATAAATAAGGGAAAGATAGCAGGTTTAATGAAAAGTCTTTTGATAACATCTAAACTCATCTTTTCAGATTATTAGTTTACCAAATAAGCTATAATCTATAATTTATTCTGAATAATCCACATAATCAGGAAGGAAATATCTTATATAAATGATGATACCAGGTATCCTATCAGGCATAGGAATTAAACTCTATTTTGGCTTATAAATTAACCTTTTTTTTAGTTTTCTTTTTTTTCCTTTCTTTTTTTTGCTTATACTTTTATGAATACAGTTATGGAGAATCAATCCCTAAATCTTAACTTTTGCTGGTAGAACACAAAATTGGCCTCTAAAATAAAAGCCAGGTTTAGGATTTATAATAACTTATTTCTTTGCTCTTATAAGTTAGAATCAGCAGGAAATACCCAGGCAATTTAACAGAATGTGAACCTATATTGCTCTCTGACAAATAGGTCATAAGTGCATTGGAACACCAAGTGCAACTCACCTCTTGAAAGTTATGTTGGGTGAACTTGTCTGCTATCCTTAGCAACTCACGACATGAATGTGTGTCAGCAAAAGCCCGAATGCCCAGGCAGTTAGAAGGATCTAATTGTCTCTTTAAGAATTCACAGCAGGCTTCCTGTATTTCTGCTAGCTGGAGGAGGCAAGCAGCTGGCAGAAGAGTCTGAACATTGCCCTCTTCTACTGTTATCTGGGAGGTATATGCAAAGTCAATCAGTAATTCCATAGCCCTCTCGTCGATGTCTCGGATCACTACTTCTGTCTGACGGCTCTCTGCCAATTCTCCTGTAAACATAGCTCGGAAGTAGGGACTACAGGCTGACAAAATGACTCGATGGGCATATATCTTCTTGGCGCCCACAACTAGCACCACATCACATAGCTCCCGGTGCTTTCTCAGAAGGTTAATCACTTCCAAGGTTTGTCGAGGGTGCTTGTCTGAGATATACGGCATGCGGGCAGGTTGGGGAACCCCTTCTGGCAGTTTGTTGGGGTCTCCAAGGGTGCAGCGGCTTGTTACATCCATTCCAGTCTCTCCTGGTCGAATGTTGGTACACCTATAGGAATGATGGGGGGGAGAGAGAAGATGGCAGTATTATTATAAACTCTTTTTTCCCCTTACATGTTTGTAATTCAAGTGATAAGGAAATGTAATTAGCTTGGTGATTTTTTTTTTTTTACTTTTTTTTGTAGAGATGATGTCTCACTGTGTTGCCCAGATTGGTCTCAAACTCCTGGGCTCAAGTGATCCTGTTGCCTCCACCTCCTATAAGCCAATATGCCTGGTCTACATAAACCATTTAAATTCCAGCTACTATGGTAATAAAACTTTTAGATAAGGTGGTTATGCTTATCCATTTTAAAAATTAAGCCCAAGTTAACACGCTTCAATTAATAGTTAAATTTTGAATTAAAGACAATCTAAAAAGTTTGGATTGACGGCCGGGTGTGGTGGCTCATGTCTGTAAGCCCTGGGAGACCAAGGTAAGCTGATCACTTGAGGCCAGGAGTTCGAAACCAGCCTGGTGAATGTGGCAAAACCTTGTCTCTACTAAAATTACAGAAAAATTAGCCATGTGTGGTGGCACGTGCCTGTAATCCCAGCTGCCTGGGTGGCTAAAGCACAAGAATCACTTGAACCCTGGAGGCAGAGGCTGCAGTAAGCCGAGATTGCATCACCGCACTCCAGTCTGGGTGACAGAAAGAGACCCTGTCTCAAAAAAAAAAAAAAGTCTGGATTGAAATTTATCTTTACATAGAATCTTTTCCTCAAAGTTTACTGAGATTAAAATAGTAAAGAAAATGGCAAGCTAAATGATGATTTAGCAGGACTCCAAAGAGCCTCCAGGTCGATTTTGTTAGACTAATTTGGGTCTAATTTCCTATCTAGAGATATTAAATATGATAAGCCTCAATTAAAAGTACTACATATGTCAAACTGCTGTCAAATTGGTCTGAATCACTGAGGTTTTGGTATGATTATAAAATAAATAAGTGCGGCCAGGCGCGGTGGCTCAAGCCTGTAATCCCAGCACTTTGGGAGGCCGAGATGGGCAGATCACAAGGTCAGGAGATCGAGACCATCCTGGCTAACACGGTGAAACCCCGTCTCTACTAAAATACAAAAAACTAGCCGGACGAGATGGCGGGCGCCTGTAGTCCCAGCTACTCGGGAGGCTAAGGCAGGAGAATGGCGTGAACCCGGGAGACGGAGCTTGCAGTGAGCTGAGATCCGGCCACTGCACTCCAGCCTGGGCAACACAGCGAGACTCCGTCTCAAAAAAAATAAAAATAAAAAATAAAAAAATAAAATAAAATAAATAAGTTCATAAACAGACATTCTTCAATTTATAAATAAGTAGTATTTAAAAGTTGATTCTAAAAGTTTATTTATTTGGAGGTTTGTATTTTTCTATAGTAAGAGTGCTGTAAATGGGGACTAGGTTTAGTTGTAAAATTCAGTGCATCATAAGAAGCATTAAAAAATGAAATAGAAAGTAATAGCATACATTTCATTAAGTATGTTCAACTGCGTGTATGTACACACACAAATTCATATAGATATGCATCACTGGTTCCCTTTGTAAACTGCAGGTTATATCAAAAAAGTTTAAATGCTACTGCCCTGAGTTTTGAAGTCCCAAGACACAAGGAACAATAGGTACAAGAAGGGAGAAGGAAAAGAATCTCTCTCTTTTTCAGATTATTCTACAATTTGGTGTTGCTGGGTTTTTATATTTATTAATTTTTTTAAAATTTTGAGATGAGGGTCTCACTATGTTGCCCATGCTGGTCTTGAATTCCTAGGCTCAAGCAATCCTCCTGAGTAGCTGGGATTAAAGGCACATGCCACCATGCTGGGTTGGTTTTTTTTTTTTTTTGGAGACAGAGTCTGGCTCTGTCACGAAGGCTGGAGTGCAGTGGCACAATCTCGGCTCATTGCAACTTCCACCTCCCAGGTTCAAGCGATTCTTCCGCCTCAGCCTCCCAAGTAGCTGGGACTACAGGTACGTGCCATCATGCCTGGCTAACTTTTTGTATTTTTAGTAGATACGGGGTTTCACCGTGTTAGCCAGGATGGTCTGGATTTCCTGACTTCGTGATCCACCTGCCTCAGCCTCCCAAAGTGCTGGGATTACAGGCATGAGCCACTGCGCCTGGCTGTTTTTGGTTTTCAAACAAAAGCTTTAGAGAAACATGATGGCTCGAGCTAGTATACATAAACTGTAGACGTCTATAAGTTGGGCATTTCCTGTACATTTAGGTACATGTTGTCTAAACTTGTGTTAAAGGACATATTTTTTAGAAGCTGCAATAATTATTTTCCTTTAAAATGGGTTCTGGACAAAAAGGTGGTGGAATATCTATAAATTCCTCAAATTTGATGAACACTGCCTTACAGGATCAGAGTATATATGTATGTGTCTATAAATCTTACAAGTTGGTGTTCTTCAAAGTCTTCAAATATGAAAACTGCCCCTTCTTGCTTATGTGGAGATCTAGATATGGAATGGAATGGATCATCGGATCATCTAGCATAATGCCCTCCTTTTACAGATGAAGAAACTAGTTTGGTTACGTGACTTACTCAAAATCATGAAGCTTTCAGTCTCTGGATGCTTTAGGGTAAACCACGCATCTCCTGAGGTACTGTGAATATTTAGTAACTGTAATTCATGTGAGTACTGGGAGGTGAGGAGAGGGAAGAGTTTCTAGGATGATTTAGCAATTCAAAATAGGTTTTGTTTTGTTTTTTCTTATGGATTATCCAAATTTCTGTACAACTATTTTTAAAAGCCCAAGAAACTACACCAAATACAGATTTTTTTTTTTAAGATTCGGTCATCATGAAAAACTTCATCAGTGAAATATCAAGAAGAGTCAAATAATTTGGTAAAAGAAGCCTATAAAATGCATTTCATATTTAAGAGAATAAGCATAACAAAGTGAACTTATGTCATCCCTTTTCTAACTAAAATTAACTGGATGGTCTAAGAAATTTTCAGAATTACCTTTAAGTATTGATAAAATACTTAAAATACTTTTATTATCTTTAAAGTCATTCCAGATAATACATAAGATACAAATTTGTATCTTTTCTTTGCAACGGGTCTTGCTTTATCACCCAGGCTGGAATACAGTGGTTTGATCATGGCTCCCTGCCACCTCGACCTCCCAGGCTCAAGTGATCCTCCCACCTCAGCCCCCCAAGTAGCTGGGACTACAGATGTGAGCCACCATGCCTGGCTTGAAAATTTGTATCTTCTATTTATATTTCATATGCGGAAATCCAGGTGCGAAATTACTAGGTAAAAGTCACAAATTACTGACAAATAATTAGAAATAAGATATTTGGATTTTTATATCATCACATTATATAAACATGCAGAGAAAAGACAATCTATGACTCTTAATTAAAATAACTATTCTTTTAACAAATACTCACTAATTGCTTTTAATGTACAAAGCATTTTGCTACAGACTGTGGGAAATTCAAAGTAATATAAAGAAGCAATCTCAGGCCGGGCGCGGTGGCTCAAGCCTGTAATCCCAGCACTTTGGGAGGCCGAGACGGGCGGATCACGAGGTCAGGAGATCGAGACCATCCTGGCTAACACGGTGAAACCCCGTCTCTACTAAAAAATACAAAAAACTAGCCGGGCGATGTGGCGGGCGCCTGTAGTCCCAGCTACTCGGGAGGCTGAGGCAGGAGAATGGCGTAAACCCAGGAGGCGGAGCTTGCAGTGAGCTGAGATCCGGCCACTGCACTCCAGCCTGGGCGGCAGAGCGAGACTCCGTCTCAAAAAAAAAAAAAAAAAAAAAGAAGCAATCTCTAGAGGAAGAGATACATGAATAACCAGTAAGAGGGCAACCAGCACAAAAGATGTGGTTCAAACGTAAGAATTTTTGGAGCTAGGCTGAGCCTAGTGGCTCATGCCTGTAATCCCAGCACTTCGGGAGGTTGAGGTGGGGGGACCCCTTAAACCCAGGAGTTTGAGACATGCCTGGGCAACATAGTGAGGCCCCATCTCTAGAAAAAACAAAAACAAAAATACCCAAAAACATCTATATAATGTATGTGTATGTTTATATATATATATATATAAATAATTTTTGGAGGTGATACATATGTTTAGGACCTCGATTGTGGTGATATCATGGGTGTACACATATGCCCAAACTCATCAAAATGCATACATAAAATATGTACAATTTTTTATATATCAATTATACCTAAATAAAGCTTAAAAGTCATTCAGAAAGGCAAAATCTATGAAGTATTTGTTTAACACCATTCAGAAAGATTCCGGATCTGACAGGTGTCATCTATCAGGTTACCACAAAGGTGTGTGTTTTGTTGTAAAGTAGAATATTACACTGGGTTTTCCCGGAGCTTAAGGGAAGTGTCTCACATCCATGCTCCAGATCGGTATATTTGTTTCTGATTCTTATTAAGCAGTCCTATGATGGAAAATTCTTCCAAAAGTACCATGCTACTTAAAAGGGGGATGACTCAAGCATTCTGATCACTGAGTTCTAGGTCAGCCTCATGTGAGTCTCTCTCAGATACTAGTCATCTACCACTACTGAGAGAGTCTAATATCTAGCCTGCAAAGGACAGCATCACTATCAGTCTTCTACTTCCAAAGCTGTAGCACTGACAGGAACTACAGTATAATAAAACACAAAGGTGTAAAAGGAGTCTCCTGAGAAGGACAGAAAAATCTATAAGGACGTTCTAGGAAGAAGAAATTGCAAGTGCATTGCAAAGCTATAACATGAAAACAAAAAACATGGTTCTTCTTTTCTCCAACAAGAACCAATTTTTCCAAAATACTTATACATCTGGTAAAAACATCACTGTTTGTGCTTGGCAATTTTAAAGACTAAAACATAAAGCTGAGCCGTTAAAGAATAATTTTTTTTTTTTTTTTTTTTAGGCGGAGTCTCGCTCTGTCGCCCGGACTGGAGTGCAGTAGCCGGATCTCAGCTCACTGCAAGCTCCGCCTCCCGGGTTTACGCCCTTCTCCTGCCTCAGCCTCCGGAGTAGCTGGGACTACAGGCGCCCGCCACCTCGCCCGGCTAGTTTTTGTATTTTTAGTAGAGACGGGGTTTCACCGTGTTAGCCAGGATGGTCTCAATCTCCTGACCTCGTGATCCGCCCGTCTCGGCCTCCCAAAGTGCTGGGATTACAGGCTTGAGCCACCGCGCCCGGCCTAAAGAATAATTTTCATCATCCACATAAACAATCAAGAATGCTTTTAACCACAGAGCTAAAATGGTGCCTTGCACATAGTAGCTGCTGAAAGAATAAATCACATGATTAACAGTGGTAAAATCAAGCTTCTTTTTAAAAAAAGTAACAAAGACAAAAGACCAACTCAAAAATTCCTGGAATACTGACATTGAATGCTGAAAGTAAAGTGTTATTGTCACAACCTTAGTTATGTACATAAAGATACTACTGTTGAACTGAGATATGAACAATTTTTTTATTTCACCTAGGTACAATGTGGGTAAACTAAGCTAATGTCTCCGTTTTTCCTTTAAATACACCATAGTGCCAGGCATGGTGGCTCACACCTGTAATCCCAGCACTTTGGGAGGCAGTGGTGTCTGGATCACCTGAGGTCAGAAGTTCAAGACCAGCCTGGCAACCTGGTGAGGCCCCATCTCTACTAAAAATACAAAAATTAGCTGGACATGGTGGCGCATGCTTGTAATCCCAGCTACTTGGGAGGCTGAGGCAAGAGAATCGTGTGAACCCTGGAGGCAGAGGTTGCAGTGAACCCAGATTGCGCCACTGCACTACTCCAGCCTGGGCAACAAAAGCAAAACTCCGTGTCAAAAAAAAAAAAAAGAAAGAAAAAAAAGCTCTTATTACTGCATTAGTATAGTATAATCTTTTTTTTCTTTTTGGTTTTTTTTAGAAATAAGGTGTTGCTCTGTCACTGATGATGAAGTACAGTGGTGTGATCATAGCTCACTGCAGCCTCAAGCTCCTGGCTGAAGCGATCCTCTCAACTCAGCCTCCTGAGTAGTTAGGCCCTCAGGTGCATAATACCACGCCTGGCTAAATTTTAATTTTTTTGTAGAGACAAAGTGTCTCTCTATGTGTCCCAGGCTGGTCTAGAACTCCTGGCCTCAAGTGATCCTCCTGCCTCAGCCTCCCAAAGTGCTGGGATCACAGGTGTAGGCTACCATGTCCCCAGCCATTGGTGTCCATCCATATAATTTTCACTTCAGGAAATATCATTCATCTTTTGTCTTTTTTTCTCAACCATTTAACAATGTAAAAACTAGCTGGGCATGGTGGCTCACAGCTGTAATCTAAGCACTTTGGGAGGTTGAGGCAGGAGGATCGTTTGAGCTTAGGAGTTTGAGACCAGCCTGGGCAATAAAATGAGATTCCATCTCTACAAAAAAATTTAAAAATTAGCCAGGTGTGGTGACATGTGTGACAGGTGCTTCTTGTATAGCTTGCAGAACCATAAGCCAAGATAAACCTCTTTTTTTTTTTTTAAATAAATTACCCAGTCTCAGGTACTTCTTTATTGCAATGCAAAATGGACTAATACACTATCTAAACGAACATTTCACCTTTCCTACTTCAAAAATTTTGTTTTACTTTGAAAATTAACAACTTAACCTTAAAAAAGATTCAGTTGCACTGACCCTCATTTATAGTCCTAAATAAACTTGAATAGAGAGACCTAGAGATTTGGGTATATAAACCCTCAAAACAGAAATAATATCTCAAAATGCCAGTACTGCTTACTAGAAAGGGTCCCAATAGGCACTATATTTTATACCTGATTCCACACCAGAAAGCCAAGCTATTAACCTCTTTATTTGAAAATTGGTTGTGAATGTTTTAGTCCCAAGGCATCTCAGCACTGCTTATTTGATAAAATGAGCATAAGCCTGGGTGTCTTGGTCCAGTGATCGAGACCAAGATGGAGCAGGAAGGGTAAATCCTCATGCAAGCATGCTAGTTTCCCTTTATATCAGGATAGCAAAAGCCTTCCTAGAATACCCCTCAACAACTACTGCTGACATCTCATTGGTAGCACGGTGTCACACAGCCCTTCCCATATGCAGAGACAACTAAGAAATCAAGGAGAGTATTTAATTTTCTAGTGTCTATAGTAGGTGGAAGAAAGGAAGAGATGTGCAAGCTAACCTACAGTGCATGCCACACTAGGGAATAGTCAAATCAAGCAAGTGTATGTTTTACCACTATTTTTAAGCATACACTTTAGACTGACTAGAACAAATTGAAAATTTCAAAGATATGAGATTGGAAATTTTGTCTTCTGAAATTAAACTCAAGGAGTAGCTCAGCCATCCTTCAATGTGAGTAAAAAACTATCAATAAAAACTCTAGATACTGTTAAATAAAATAAGACTCGAAGCATGTAAAGCTTCTTACTCATTTTAGAGACTTTATGGGGTCTTCCTGCTAGGCCCCACCGTAAACACCCCTGGTACTCACTACAGTTCTGTCCTCAGCATTCTCCTTTTCTGTTCTACCATCACTTATGCCTACAGCTTGAAGAACCTTCTTAGTACTGATGACTCACATTTAAAAAAAATTTCTAGCCCAAATCTCTCTTCTGCCCCAGACTCATATTCCAATCACATGCTGGATATCTCCACCTGGCTGTTTCCCAAACACAATAATATTAAAAGTATATGAAACAGAATCTATTCTTGGCTTACTGGAACCTGTTCCTCTTCCTGTATTTTTCTTTTTAATCTTATCATGGCAGCACCTAGTTTCCTAAGTTTGGAGTCATTTATAACACTACCTTTTTCTCACTCCATGTTCACCAAATCCTTTTGATTTTACTATTATACAAGCTCTCAATTCCATCCTCTTCTCTCAACCCTAACTGCCATAGATCTACTTCAGGTTCCCATCTTCTTTTATCTAAACTACCACAACTACTTTAAATTCATTTCCTTGCCATAATTTCTTCCCTCTTTCCAATCCATCCCCCATGTGCCTAGAAATCAGCTCGAAGAACAAATGATCTATATAATAATGTCCATTGGCTCCTAAATACCTAAAGGATAAAGTTTGAATTCTTTCCCATGGTTGTAGCCTCAATTTCCATATTTTCTACTTCCCCTTCTTCCCCAAAAGAGCCTATACTCCACATATACTCACTGTTCCATGCATGTCAGACAATTCTGGGTCTTGGTGCTCTCTCTTTTCTTTTCTTTTTTTTTTGCACAAGCTGTTCCTTCCTTTTATGGTGTCCTTAATTAACTCCCTTCTTTAGAAGTAAATTCTTATTCTTCCTAGAAGATCCAGCTCAAATGTTGCCATCTCTGTGACGCTTCCTCATCTCCACAGAGCAGTTCCCTCCTCTAAGTTTACATCTCTATTAAAATTCTGTTAATGTTTGTTAGTTAATTAAATAATTACATTTTAGAGATGAAGTCTCGCCCTGTCATCTGGGCTGGAGTGCAGTGGTGCAATCATAGCTCACTGCAGCCTCGAACACCTAGGCTCAAGTGATCTTCCTGCCTCCTCCATCTCCCGAAGTGCTGGGATTACAGGTATGAGTCACTGCACCAGGCCAATATTGTATCATGATATCTGTTTTCATCACTTGATCTGTATCACACAATATACAGGAATAGAGTGGTATTATATAAAGGTTTGACATATGAATAAACCAATTTCTACAATCAGGCTCAGTTTTCTACTAATATATTCAAGGAAACTTGGAAGAATTACATTACAAAATATTTGGTATCTCTAAATAAATGAATGATTAAAAAATAATATCTTGGGAAACAAACACATTGTTGGTAAACACTATGGATTGGTGTAACTCTAAGGGCAAAAATTTGTCAATGTCCACCAAAATTAAAACATGTACATACCCTTTAGACAATTCTAAACCTAAGAACTTATTCTTTTTTTTTGAGACGGAGTCTTATGCTTTCGTCAGGCTGGAGTGCAGTGGTGTGATTTTGGCTCACTGCAACCTCCCCCTGCCGGGTTCAAGTGATTCTCCTGCCTCAGCCTCCCAACTGGGTCTGTAGCTGGGACTACAGGCACACGCCACCACACCCAGCTAATTTTTGTATTTTTAGTAGGGAAGGGGTTTCAGTTTCACCACGTTGGCCAGGATGGTCTTGATCTCTTGACTTTGTGATTTGCCCACCTCGGCCTCCCAAAGTGCTTCGATTACAGGCATGAGCCACTGCGCCCAGCCAGAACTTATTCTATACTTACACATTTGGGCAAAAACCACCTACAAGGATATTCATTGCAGACAGAACTGGTTGTAACCGCAAAACAGTTGAAATAAATCTCTCTCAAATGGGACTGGTTAACAAAGGTGCATACAGACAATGGAATACTACATAACTATTAAAAGGAGGAAGGTAAGTCTATATGAATTTGTTACAATTTACAAAACAATTTTTCAAGTGAATAAAGATACAGAAGAACGTGCATGATATGCTGACATTAGTGTCTTTTCAAATGCATTTTATTTTCTTATTTTTATTTATTTATTTATTTAAGAGATGGGGTCTCTCTTTGTTACCAGGGCAGGAGTGCAGTGGCGTGATCACCACAGCCTCAAACTCCTGGGCTCAAGTAATCCTCCTGCTTCAGCCTCCTACGTAGCTGGGATTACAAGTATGAACCACTATGCCCTGCAACATTTGTGTCTTTTTTTTTTTTTTGAGACCATGTCTTGCTCTGTTGCCCAGGTTGGGGTTCAACGGTGCGATCACGACTTACTGCAGCCTCTGCCTCCCAGACTCAAGTGATCCTCTTACCTCAGCCTCCTGAGTAGCTAGAACTTCAGGTATCTGCCACAACACTTGGCTAAATTTTTTTTGTTTCCTTTTTGTAGAGATGGGGTTTTGTCATGTTGCCCAGGCTGGTCTTGAACTCTTGGGCTCAAGGGATCTGCCTGCCTCAGCCTCCCAAAGTGCTGGGATTATAGGCGTGAGCCACTGTGCCCAGCCATCTTCTCTTTTTAAAAGCTACTAATGTTGGGCAGGTGTGGTGGCTCACGCCTGTAATCCCAACACTTTGCGAGGAGTAGGCAGGCAGATTCCTTGAGCCCAGGAAGTTGAGACCAGTCTGGGCAACATGGCAAAACCCTGTCTCTACAAAATAAAAATTAAAAAAAAGAAAAGATAAGACATCTTATATATATTTGTGTATGAACTATAATGCCTCTAAAAGAATGCATAAGAAACTGCTTACAGTGGTTGCCTCTGGAGAGAAGAACTGGGAACTGGGGTCAGCAATGGGGACAGTTAACTTTTCACTGAATATCCTATTGTATCTTTTAAATTTTGCACTGTGTATGCAAATGATGGTACATAAATAAATGATGCAATGCAACTTTAATAATAAAATGCCAATTGATTTCATAAAACTTTATAATCAAAAATTAGAGTATCTTTAACAATAATTTTCAGTCTTTTCTTGTTCATAGATTTTTTTTTATTTTTTGGAGGGGCAAAGTCTGCAGAAACTGTTCAGTCCTATTTAAACAATTATTCAGTAATCAGGTGCTAGCAATGCAAATATAGGAAGACATGAGACTAAAAGAGCTCTCAATCTAGTAGGCAGAATGAATATGTATTCAAACAGTCTCAATATAAAAAGTTACTTCTCAAAGTTTCTTTAATAGCAGCTGAGTATAAACCCAGCATTACAGAGACTGCCTTCTGGGTTAAATCAGCAAAAATGACAGCCCAACAAGAAAAGGATAGGGAAGTGTGACCATGATTGAATGTAGGAAGCAGGTGGAAGTAAGACCAGAGACCAATGTGAGTAGGCTAGGCTCTGGCCAAGTGACAGTGATGAAGAAGGAGCTGTAACTTAACAATTAACGGCACTAGAATTATCCAACATGATTTTGAATAGCTGACAGTATTATGTAATAAAGCAAGAAAAAAGGAGCAGGTATGAGTGATTAAGCAAATATTTTATATAGACTACTGATAAACCAAAAACATTCCCACACTCTGCTATTCTTTTAAAAAATAATAAGCTCTTATTTTAGCAATTACATAAGGCATGACATTTTATGGTAGCTGGAGATGAGACACAATCAGTGGGTTTTGCAATAAAGTTAGAATGAAGTGATGAAGCATTTAATATATGTTGTTAATTTTTTCATGTACATTGTGATAAAATATTATTCCTGCCACAGAATAAAATATAAATAAGATAATGGTATTTTTCACCTTGATAACATCTTTTCATCTGGAAAAAATGGAGCATGCATGAGTGATTAAGTATTTTATATAGACTACTGATAAACCAAAAACATTCCCACATTTAAAGCATTTGCAAATATCCATTAATCCCCAATATCCTGATTAGATACATTAAAGAAGTAAGCTGGGGTATAGAGGAGGTGAACAGCTCAAGGTCAACTGATAAATCAATAACAGATTTGGAAAAAGATATACATTCTGGTTCTTGCTCCAAGTTCTGAGTTATAAGTCATATTCCCATTATAAAATGTTTCTTCTCTTAAAAGAACTGCAAAAGTTGTTTACCTTTGATGTTAAATAACAAATGACTAAATAGAGTTCAATAAATAGAAAACAAATGTAAAAACCAAAGAAATAGAACTGGGCTGATTTTCTATCAATAAAGATTCTAGTCTCATTTGTTAGAACAGAGTGAGAAAAAGCATTATTAAATTCTAGGGTTGGGAGGGCCTATTTAATTGTCTATATTTTCCCAGACATTGTACTATTTTTCTATGGACTAAGTTATTATGTCTAATACCTATTTTAGTCCTTATACAATCTTCCCTGCAATGCAGCTATTTTAATTAACAGAACAAATGTATTATTGAACATAAAGGAAATAACCAAAACCATAATTAGGCATGCAGTACAGTGTATTATAAATAATTATGATTCTTACATGGGAACAGAATCCTCTACATTTTATAGGGAATTGAAGATAATAAATCCACCTAGTATCATAATGAACTTAATGATTATTTACCTTAAAAAAAAAACATGAAAAAAGGAAAATTAAGTGTTTACATACAATCCACGGCACTTTTCAGAAATTTAACTTCTGTATTTTATTCTACTAAAAAGAGATTAATTCTTAATATTACTTTTGATTTATTGTAGAACAAGACTCATTAGTTCCAAGCAGAATTTAGTAAGATTGAAATTCTTTTTTAAAAATTTAAATTATTACATGCTGAATTTTAATCAGTGAAACCAAAGGTTTTCTTCCTAAATGCCTACCTGCGCATTGGCTTTCCTTCCATGCACCATGAAAAGTACCCTTCACCACACTCTAAAGCCGAACCTAAGACAACAGAAAAGCAGGAACTTAATAAAAGCTATTTCTGATCTTTACACTAACAATCTTTATCTAATCATTTCACTCATTTAGTCAGTTATCAAGAGTTTCATATCCTATTATATCACAGGCCTTTTGCAGATGCACAATAACTTAATCTAGCACATTTAAGATTACTATCCTTACTCTGCATGCTAAAACGATTAAAGTAAAGGCGAGGTAAAGTATGCTAAATAGTCCTGACTGTTAGGTCAGTCTTGTTCCTCTTCAAAAAGTGCTTGGAGATATTTAACTGTGATCTCGCCAATAAGTATATTTACAGAGCAATCACCAGATACCGACAGCAGTACTAACCTGATAGATCACATAGGGAACACGCTGCTTTAACAACGAATCTGAAGGTTGTTAACTTGTCCCGAAGTGACAGGAGGAGGAGGCGTCGGCATTTGCCTTTACAAACAACTCCGCTTCCGACAGCCCAGGGAGCTTGAACAGGGCAGGGAAAGTATGGCTCCAGACTAACACTCTTTACATGCATTTCCTTCAGTTCCCGAAACAATGTTCACTACCCACGTAGCAGGATTTCTCCAGGTCCCGAGGGTTAAATGGGGGCGCACAGTACTTTCTTCCTTCCCTGAATTCCAAACACTGTCTGGGGAAGCTGTCCAGGGTGCGGAACCCCAGCACTACCAAGCAGGACACAGCCCAGGGCCTCCTCTGGCTTCCGAGATAGGCTGTCAGCCAGCAAGAGCGCACTCTGGCGCTCCGCGAGGCCCGGCCCCAGCGCCCCAACAGTCTCTTCTCGGCGCCGACAGACAGGCGACCGACGAAGCACACCCCTGACCCCATGGGGCAGCTCAGCAACTTGGGACCACATATTTGCTAAGCGAGCCCTGGGGCGCTGTCCGCTGTCCCCTGCTCTAAGGCGGCTGGCTCACTTACCGGCTCTGACACTTTCTTCTCTGCCGCAGCCTCCTCCGTCTACTCCGCCCTCCACTCCTCTCTGCCTCCTCCTCCACCGCTGCTAGCTCAGGCAGGATGCCGCTCTTAGAGCTATTTCCTTTCCCTTCACCCGCCCATGTCCAGAAGCAGGAAGTAGTCCTATTCTTAAACCGTTCCTGCAGGAAGCCACACACTCCGCCAAGGGGTTCCGGTGCGGCTCCGGAAGTAGTCGTGCCCTTTGCTGGGGCATTCGGGTAACCTCGAAGGCTGTTTATCTTCGTGGGAGTTCTTTGTATCCCAAGAGTAACCATTTTTAGAGTTCACTACGGAACTGGCAGTGTTTGAATACTGAAGCCTCCTCTTTTCTTCTTTGTTTTTGTCAGCAAAGGCAGTAGTCAAAGGGTAGTCACAGAAAGCTAAGAATTTTTATTTCTTTTTAGTTGGTGGGTCTCCTTTTGGCACAATGTTCCTAATTGTGGATTGGATTATTGCATGCACACATGGGTTGGCGTGTATCTGTCAGGCCTCTACTATGTGCAAGGTGCAGAAGTTACATAGATCAGAGATAGCCCTTACCCTCCAGATTTCCCACAGTCGAACTTTCAAGACACCAGGATTCTATCCAGGCTCTAAGGCTGTGTTAGTTTTCCCTTTCTACTTAGCATTCACCACCAGACACTTCACCAAACGCATCTTCTGTGGATTCACTTTAATGTTAGGGAGGGAAGAGTATATTTTCTTAAAAAATTTTTTTTTCAGTAGCAAGCAGAGCTAAAAAAGTATATTTTTCAAGTTATCTTTTCCTCCAGATTTTCCCATAGCACACAGTCACCTGAATTTTACTGTATATTAATATTTAGAAAACAAGTGATACAAGTGTAAGGTGGGGATTACAATTTCAGGAATGTCAGAGAAAGACTGTTGATGATTTCCTGATAAGTATACTTGGCTAAGCATTAACCAGATTTTCTTTAACTGTTCTTTATGTAGAACCTACACAGGTTTCTCTAGTTGTTTCTGAGGGGAAAGGATACCTCTTGTTAATTAGCTTGTAGTGGAAAATGCATGGCCTTTAGATCCAGATGTAGTGGCCCAGTGGATTCTTCTTGCCTGCTGCCCGGATACAGATGATTTATCAAGGTATAGGGATTGCAACAGAGAAAGAGTTTTACACAACGTTGAGTGGAAAAATGGAAGAAGTTTTATTGTTACTCAAATCAGTTATATTATTACTCAAATCAGCCTCCTGGAACATTTGGGGGCTAGGGTTTTTTTCAAAGGTGGTTTGGGGAACAGGGTAGGGATGGCTAGGCAATGGGTGCTTGCTGCTGACTGGTTGGGGGTGCAGTCATAGGGGTATGGGAGATGGTCCTTCTGCCTACTGAGTCATTGATGGGTGGAGCCACAGGAACAGTTGGTGGGTCCAGGTGGAGCCATCAGTAGTCAAACATGCAAAAAACTTAAAAATATACCCCAAAAGGCCAATCCTAGATTCTACAATAGTGATGTTTTCTGCAGAAGTAATTGGGGAAGTTGCATATCTTGTGACCTCTGGAATAATGCCTGGCAATCACTTATGTCTACACTTAACAGAATTCAGGCTCATCTATCCCCCTAGTCTGGTAGTTTCTCATTAGCTTTACAAAGACAGTTGAGTTTTGGGGAATGACTATAATTATTTAAACTATTAAACTAAATGTCTCCCAAAGTTATCTTGGCTTAAGCCCAGGAATAATTAAGGACAGGCTGAAAGCTAAAGGCAAGATGGGGTTTGGCTAGATCAGATCTCCTCCACTGCTACAATTTTCTCACTGATTGAATTTTTGCAAAGGGGGTTTCAGTTTGCAAAGGCGATTTCACAATACACATAGGTATAAATCCTAGACCTGTAACTGACTAGCTTTGTGATCTTATTCGAAATTTTTACTGCATGTGTATATGTGATATATATACAGATGCAGCAAAATGATTTCTTTTCCACATTTTAAAACTTTAAATAAATTGTATCAAAGCATATGTATTCTTTCGCAACTTCCATTTTCCACTCAACATCCTGTTTGTAAGCTTTGTTCATGTTGATCAATGAAGGTCCAATTCAGTGATTCTCAAAGGGCGGTCCTGGACCAGCAGCATCAACATCGTTTGGAAAATGTCAACCCTTGAGTCCCATTACACACCTGTTGAATCAAAAACTGAAGGTGGGCCCCAGTAATTTGTGTTGTAACAAGTTCTCCAGGTGATTATAGTGCATGGTAAAGTCTGAGAACTACTGCACTATTTATTTTCACTGCTATGTAGTATTATATGAATATACCACAGATTTAAAAAAATGTTTTTTTCTGCAGATTTTTACTATTTCCAGTTTTCTCTATTACAAACAGTGCTACAATGTAAATTCTTGCATATACCGCCTTGTGTAAACCTGTAAGTGTTTCTTTGGGGTGTGCACGCAGAAGCAAAATTGCTGGGTTGTTTGCTATGCACAGTTTCAACTGTATTAGCACTAGTCAAATTGCTCTCTAAAGTCATTATTCTTTTTTTTTTTTTTTTTTTTGAGGCGGAGTCTTGCTCTATCGCCTGGACTGGAGTGCAGTGGCCGGATCTCAGCTCACTGCAAGCTCCGCCTCCCGGGTTTACGCCATTCTCCTGCCTCAGCCTCCCAAGTAGCTGAGACTACAGGCGCCCGCCTCCTCACCCAGCTGGTTTTTGTATTTTTAGTAGAGACGGGGTTTCACCGTGTTAGCCAGGATGGTCTCGATCTCCTGACCTCGTGATCCGCCCGTCTCGGCCTCCCAAAGTGCTGGGATTACAGGCTTGAGCCACCGTGCCCAGCCTAAAGTCATTATTCTATTTCAATAATAATAATAATAGCAAATACTTATGTAGCATGTTATAGTAACTCGTCATTACTCACACTAGTCCTCTCGAGGTAGGATCTATTATCATTCCTGTTTCACAGATGGCACCAAGATGTTATGTAAGTTGCCCAAAGTCACACAGCTAGTTATGAAGTAGAGCAAGAACTTAAAACAATACACAATGGCTCTAGGGTCTGTGCTTTCAGTTACAGTGCTGTGTTGTCTCTCCATTACAAGTGTTTGAGGGTTTTTGTTGGTCTATATTATCATCACAGTTGGTGTTTTCCAAATTTAAATTTGTTTTTGCCAATTGGATGGGTGTAAAATGGTAATTCACTGTGGTTTAGATGTTTATTTCTGTCATTACTGTTCAAACATTTTTCATATGTGAAAGTGGTATTCAGATTTCCCTTCTATGAATTGCTTATTGTAAAAGATACCTTCAAAGTGACTTTTATTTTTTCTGTAATATGAATTATATTTATAATTCATAGTATAGTTATGAAAATGTTACTATATGATATAAAAATGTTACTAAAAATGCTGCTAACCAAAGACTGATTTTAAAACTCCTGTCCAGCGTAAGAGCAGTCCCTCCTATTTCTGTAAATCTGTGGTTCACTCCCCAACCCACTACAATCTGGTTTGTGCTTCTGCTACTCTGCTTCTTTTTAAAGTGGAGAAGTTCAGTGTGAGTCAACCCTTTTTATTTATGTCAAGACCTAGAGAACTCCGTTTAGAAATGTGTATATGGTAAACCTGGTATTTGCAGTAATTACAGTTTTTCTGCCACCTGAGTAAGACTATGCCCTACGGGAGCCTGAATTTCTAGTTGAAAATATACGTAAAATAGATTTTACTTAGATTGGGTGTATGAAAGAAAAATATCTTGGGCCCCCCAAATCACTAAGCTAAAGGGAAAAGTCAAGCAGGGAACTGCTTAGGGCAAACCTGCCTCCCATTCTTTTCAAAGTCACCCCTCTGCTTGCTGAGATAAATGCATATCTGATTGCCTCCTGTGGAGAGACTAATCAGAAACTTAAAAGAATGCAACAATTTGACTCTTATCTACCTATGACCTGGAAGCCCTCTCCCTGCTTCGAGTTGTCCTGCCTTTCCAGACCGAACCAATGTTCGTCTTACATATGTTGTTTGATGTTTCATGTCTCCCTAAAATGTGTAAAACCAAACTGTGGTCTGATCACCTTGGGCACATGTGATCAGGATCTCTCCTGAGGCTGTGTCACAGGTGCATCCTCAACCTTGGCAAAATAAACTTTCTAAATTAACTGAGACCTGTTTCAGATTTTTGGGGTTCACGGGTGTGAGGTAGTGACAACAGCCAAATAATTCTTTTAAGGGGTTGCTGAGTTTACCTTATAGTTTTTCAATCAGAAATTATATCTTGTTTCCAATGTATAAAATACAGTGGTTGAACCTAAGGTTTAGTTGTAGGTGAGATCCACAGGGCCCATTGTTTGTGGAATTTTCATTCTTCTTCTTCTTCTTCTTCTTCTCCTTCTCCTTCTCCTTCTCCTCCTTCTCCTTCTCCTTCTCCTTCTCCTTCTTCTTCTTCTTCTTCTTCCTCCTCCTCCTCCTTCTTCTGCTTCTTCTTCTGCTGCTGCTTATTCTGCTGCTTCTTCTGCTTCTTCTGCTTCTGCTTCTTCTCCTTCTCCTTCTTCTCCTCCTTCTCCTCCTTCTTCTCCTTCTTCTCCTTCTTCTCCTTCTCCTCCTTCTCCTTCTTTCTTCTTTCTTCTTTCTTCTTTCTTCTTTCTTCTTCTTCCAGGGTCTCAATCTGTTACCCAGGCTGGAGTACAGTAGTGCAATCACAGCTCACTGTTGCCTCCGCCTCCTGGCTCAAGTGATCCTTTCATCTTGTTACAGTAGGTGGCTAGCCAGGCATGTGCAAGACCGGAAAGGGCTTCCCCCACACCTCACCAGGAATGTCAGGCCAGGCAGTTGTCACACTGCCTCTCTAATACAATAATTGGTTGCAAACAGCACCAGGGACAGGCAGTTTCCCAATAGATAAAAACACCTGAAACTGGTGGCAGCTTCTCAATAAGATCTCAGGAATTGGGTGAGTGGGCTCCAGCATGTGCATTAGAGGGCAAAATAGCAGAGTTTAGTTGGTATATGACCTTCTGGGGGCATTTCACCAGAATGGGAAGAATGCCTCAATTGAGCATGTGTACAGCTCAAGTAAACATACTCTGCATGCTCCCCTCCCAGGCACTAGCAGGCCATTGCACATGCGTACAACCCACCCCAAAGGAAGAATCAGGGCAGAAGGGATGCAAGACCCCAGATGTATGCCAGCATATAAAACCCTAAGTCAAAAGGTCAAACTTCACACTTGTTTTCAAGTTGCCTGCTTGGACCTCTTCCAGGTGTACTTTCCTTCCTTTCACTCCTGCTCTAAAACTTGCCTCCGTCTCTTTTGCCTCATGGCTCTCAGCCAAATTCTTTCTTCTGAGGAGGCAAGAATTGAGGTTGCTGCAGACCCACATGTATTCACCACTGGTAACAACTTCAGCCTCTTCAGTAGCTGGGACCACAGGCATGTTCCACCATGCCCAGCTAAATTTTTTTTTTTTTTTTTTTTTTTTTTGTAGAGACGAGGTCTCACTATGTAGCCCAGGCTGGTCTTGGACTCCTGGGCTCAAGGGATCCTCCCACCGTGGCCTCCCAAAGTGCTAGGATTAGAGACATTAACCACCGTACCCAGTGACTTTTTATTCCTGAGGAGACAGACAGTATAAAATTGAACCATGAATTACACAATTAGTTGTTCAATTATGATTGAGGTAATTGAAAGTGATCTACTGGATGCTAAGAAAACATCTAGTAGAGTGGCTCATGCTTGTAATCCCAGCTCTTTGGGAAACTAAGGCAGAAGTATTGCTTGAGCCCAGGAGTTTGAAACCAGCTGGGGCAACATAGGGAGACTTTGTCTCTACAAAAAAATTAAAAATTAGCTGGGCATGGTGTTGCACACCTCTAGTCCCAGCTATTCGGAAGGCTGAGGTGGGAGGATCTCATGAGCCCAGGAGGTTGAAGCTGCAGTGAGCTGTGATTGTGCCATTATGCTTTATTCTAGGCAACAGAGTAAGGCCCTGTCTAAAAGAACAAAAGAAAAAAGCATTTAGTAGGGTGCCCAGATATGGTCTAGAGGATAACAGAAAGTATGGTGTGCAGCCTTTAAGATGGCTCTAAGTCTTCTCTGCCTCTTGGTTTTCATTCCCTCATGTAATCCCCTCCTTTGGGTGTGTGTTGGCTGAACCTAGTGACTAACAAATGGAATATAGCAAAAACCATGAAATGGTACTTCTAAGATTAGGTTGTAAAATGACTGTGGCTTCTGTCTCAGATGTCATCTCTCTCTAGCTTTCTCTGAGGGAAATAAGCTACCATGTTGTGAGCTGCCCTGTGAGGAGCCTTGTATGGCAAGAAACTGAGAGAGGCTTCTGGCCATCAGAGAGGAACTGAAGTCTCAGTCTGATAGCCCATGAAGAGCTGAATCCTGCCATTAGCAACATGAGTGAGCTTGGAAGTGAATCCCAGTTGAGCCTCTAGATAAAACTGCAGACTTTGCTGATAACTTGGCTAAAACCTCATGAGTTGGAAGGGAAGGAGGAATGTTATAGGGAAAGATACTAAAGCCAGAGAGGCAAGGACAGGTTGGCCAGGGTGCACTGGGGAGAGTAGCATGACACAAAGCTGGTGAAATTAGAAAGTATTTTGGAAAGTTTAGGAACAGAGCAGGAAGAACGTGCACAAGTAAGACTATGACAAAGCATTTTCCTAGTTTTCTTGATGCTGCTATAGAATTCTAGGGTGCTTATAGGATGGTACAACAGAGAGCAATATGATGGGAGCTAGAAGACCGGGGTCCCGGTGCTAATCCTGTGATCTCAAGCCATCACTTGGTCGTTCTTGTTCTCAGTTTTCTCATCTATAAGATGGAATCTAAATCCTTTATAATTTCTCAGTCAAGAGTTATTAGTTACATGAAACGTATATGGGGAAAACTATAAAACATTCCTGAAATTAAAAAAAGTAGATTTGAGCAGATAGAAAGTCATTCCACGTTATTGGATAAGTTGACTCAATTTCATAAAGATAACAGTGCCCCATAAAGTAATTTATAAATTTAATGCAATCCAATGTCTTTGTTTGTGCTTCTATAGCAAAATACCTTAGACTGGGTAATTTACAAAGAACAGAATTTATTTTCCCATAGTTCTGGAGGCTGGGAGGCCCCAGATCAAGGCATCAGCATTGTCAGTGTCTGACAAGGGCTGCTGTTTGCTTCCAAGATGTTGTCCTGCTGCTACCTCCTCTGGAGGGGATGAATGCTGTTTCCACACATGGCAGAAAGGCAAGAGAATGTTCCTTCAAACCTGAGCCATAAGGGAGCTAATCCTATTTGTGAGTGTGGAGCCCTCATGGCTTAATCACCTTCCAAAAGCCATATGTCTTAATAATGTCACATTTAGGATTATGTTTCAGCATGAAATTTGGAGAGGACACCATCCATTAGTCAAACCATAGCACCAAATAAAATCAACTTCAGAGTTTTTACAGAACTAGATAAGTTGATTATAAAGTTAATATGGAAGAAAAGATAAATGAAAATAACCAGAAATACTCTTACTCTAAAAATAGAAATAGCTGAGAGGAGGGTTAACCCTAAGAGATATTATTAAAACATGTTCTAAAACCTCAATAATTAAAACTGTGGTTTGGGCATATAAACAGATAAATACAACAGGGTAAGAAATCCAGAAATAGACCTTAGAACTTATGGAAATTTAGTATGTGATCTCAAATCAGTGGGGCAATAGGGGTTCTTTATTAAATGATGCTTGCTGAGACCAGCTTGGTTGGGGACACTCTAACCCAGTGGTGCTAGAGGAATTAAAGACACACATAAGAAATATGGAGGTGTGAAGTGGGAAATCAGGGGTCTCACAGCCTTTAGAGCTGACAGCATCGAACAGAGATTTACCCACATTATTTATTAACAGCAAACCAGTCATTAGCATTGCTTCTATAGATATTAAATTAACTAAAAGTATCCCTTATGGGAAATGAAGGGATGAGCCGAATTAAAGGAATAGGTTGGGCTAGTTAACTGCAGCAGGAGCATGTCCTTAAGGCACAGATCACTCATGCTATTGTTTGTGGCTTAAGAATGCCTTTAAGTGGTTTTCTACCCTGGGCTGGCCAGGTGTTCCTTGCACTCATTCTGGTAAACCCACAACTTTTTCAGCGTGGGCATTAGGGCCATTATGAATATATTACAGTGCTGCAGAGATTTTGTTTATGGCCAGTTTTGGGGCCAGTTTATGGCTAGATTTTGGGGTCTTGCTCCCAACATGTCCCCCTTCTTTGATTTGCAAATTGATAAAAGCAAAGGTAGCTTTGTCATAGTGAGCTACTTCTCGCAGGAGTCAGGATCCGCATCTGCAGACTATACAAGGACAAACAATATAGATTAAAAACACAGTCATCATTGAAATCACAGAGCTTCCAAGTGTTTTTATCCATTTTAATGGGTTACTAGCTGCTAATTTGTCCGCAGCTCCTTTAAGCACTCCAGTTCCTGGCATTAAGATCAGGTGTACCTGGGATGCTTTAAATATTTGTTCTTTTAATTTTGCTATATCCAAAAACAAGTTTGTAGAGTGTCCTTATAGATACTTTTTTATTCTTTCCCAAATTTTGATCTTATTAAGAGCATTTAATAGTTTCCACAAATCTTTGCGTTTAGCTCCTAGAGTGGGCCATGTCATGAGGCTGAGGTGCTGCTATACTGCCATGGTTCCAGATAATAGGAACTCTTGCTGTACTTCTTATTATGTCTACCATCTGACCTTTTTGTTCAGATCAGCTGAACATAGTGTGGCCATGGCACACAGACTGAGAGGTGCAATTTAAGCTAAACATCCCCTTAGGGGGCCAATTAATAATGATTCCATAGAAATCATTGTGCAGCACCTCTGCCTGTTCTGCAAAGCGATCTTCCTAAACAAGTACATTCATTATTTCTAGCCAGGTTCTATTTTGTTTACAAATAGGTTTTTGAGGGTGGTATGCCTCAATTATAGGAGCAGATTTATTATGGTAAATACTGAGATCAGAAAGCATGTGTAACTGTGTCATAGAGTGATTAAATCCAGGCATTATTACCAGCCAAGATTGATAAATATGCCCAATAAGTATAATTGTTCTCTGTGTCAGCCCTTGTTGAAGGAATACTCATGGCAGTGGTGATAACCGCTATCATAGCTACCATCAAATTACTCATTGTGACTGGTTGTCCCACTTTCCTCAGGTTTTCTTCTGCCATCTGTGACAGCTTCTTGATCTGTCCCCAGGTGGGTGGCTGTGTTCAACAGGTGTTGCTCGTGACAGTTGGGGTCCTCCTCAGCATTAGCCTTGACATGGCTGCAACCAGGGAGTCCTCGGGATCCTCCCAGAATCTCTTCCTGGCACATAATAAGGTTTCAGGTGTCTTGATGGTATCCAAATTGGCTGTTGATTTTGGCCTGGAGAAACACAAGCATAACCTCTACCCCAAGTTATTATTTTACCTATTTCCCAAATTTTGTTATTGGATCTCTCCACCAAATCAATTGTTCTGCTTCTGTCTTTGCAGCTGGTTTCTGTAGATGCTGTTCAGCTGCTGATAACATCTGGCCTTTGGGCAGACTCAAAAAATTTAAAGTTAATAATGCTAGATTCAGTTGCATCTCTGAGGTTCCATATTCTCTGTCTCCCCCTTTCTGCTTTTGCAACTGCTGTTTTAGGGAGACATTCATTCTTTCCACTATGGCTTGTCCTTAAGAATTGCATGGGATACCAGTAATGTGTTTAATAGTCCACATAGAGAAAAATGTAGCTTGGCTAGTATAGCCTGGGGCATTATCTGTCTTAATAGAAGCTGGAATGCTCATCACCACAAAAGACTGCAAAAGATGATGTTTAACACAGGCAGAAGACTCTCCTGTTTGGCATGTAGCCTAGACAAAGTGAGAAAAGGTGTCCACACATACATGTACATAAGCTAATCTCCCAAACGAGGGGACATGTGTGACTTCCATTTGCCAAAGAGAGTTAGGTTCCAATCCTTGAGAATTAACTCCTCCTGTAAAAGATGAGGAATTACCATTTGGCAAGTTGGGCATCATTGGATAATATTTTTAGCTTATTTCAGGTAATGTATCTGCATTTGAGACCAGAGGCATTAACATGGGTTAAATTGTAAAAGTGTCTAGCGTTAGATATTGCTTTAGCAACTAGGTGATCAGCCATTTGATTCCCTTCAGCCAAAGGTCCTGGAAGAGGTGTATGAGCTCTAATGTGAGTGATGTAAAAAGGTTGCATTCTACTCCTAACTGCTGTTTGCAATTGGGTAAATAAAGTCATCAGTTGTTCATCTGTATGAAATTGTAACTGAGCGTTTTCAATTAACTGTGTGGAATGAACCATGTATGAAGAATTTGAAATCACATTAATAGGCATATCAAAAGCAGTCAATACTGCTACAAGCTCTGCTTTTTGAGCTGAAGTGTAAGACGTCTGGAAAACTTGCTTTTTGAGCCAAAATAAGAAGCTTTACCATTACTAGATCCATCTGTAAAAACAGTCTCAGCCCCTTCAAATGGTTTAAACTTAGTTATTTTGGGGAGAATCCAATTAGTTAATTTCAAAAAACTGAAACAGCTTCATTTTAGGAAAATGATTATCGAGAATGCCCACAAAGTCAGCTAAATGGGTTTGCCAAGTAAGATTATTTATAGAAGCTTGCTGTATTTGTACCTTCGTGAGAGGGACAATAATTATTCCAGGATCATATCCATGTAATTTAACAATCTGAGTTCTCCCAATCCCTATCGTGGTAGCGATTTGATCCAAATAAGGAGTTAGAGTCCATGAATTAGTATGTGGAAGAAAAAGCCACTCTACTAAGTCCCGTTCTTGGACAATAACACCAGTGAATGCTGAGTTGAAAAAATTAGCAAATCTAGAATCTTCTCTGGATCTATTCTATTTATTTGAGCTTTATGGACTTGCTTCTCAATCAGTTGTAACTCTGCCTCAGCCTCCTTTGTTAATTGCCAAGGGCTAGTGAGACTAGGATTTCCTCTAAGGATAGAAAACAGATTACTCATGGCATAGGTAGGAATGCCTAGAGCAGGTCGTATCCAATTAATGTCCCCTAGTAATTTTTGAAAATCATTTAATGTTTTTAATTGATCCCTACGTATGGTTACTTTCTGTGGCACAATGGTAGTGTCATTTACTAAGGTCCCCAAGTAGGAGTAAGGAATAGTAGTCTGAATTTAGTCAGGAGCTATAATTAAACCAGCACAAGAAATTGAATTTTGCAAGTGATCATAACATTGGAGTAATATTTCTCGTGTGGGGGCAGCACAAAGTTTATCATTTATATAGTGAATAATGTAACACTGTGATAATTTTTTGTGAGTGGGTTCAATTGCTTGCCTCACATACATCTGGCAAATTGTTGGACTGTTTAACATGCCTTATGGCAACAGTTTCCAGTGATAACACTTAGCAGGTTGCAGGTTGTTTACTGCAGGAATTGTAAATGCAAACTGTTCACAGTCTTGTGCAGCTGAAGGGATAGTAAAGAAACAATCTTTTAAATCTATGACTATTAAAGGCCAATTTTTTGGAATTATAGCAGGAGAAGGCAATCCTGGCTGTAATGCTCCCATAGGTTGTATAACTGAATTGATGGCCCTTAAGTCAGTTAACATTCTCCATTTACTTGATTTTTTTCTTAGTTACAAAAACTGGAGAATTCCAAGGGAAAAATGTTGGAGCTATGTGCCCGTTTTCTAATTGTTCAGTAACTAATTTCTCTAAAGCCTCCAGTTTCTCTTTACTTAGCAGCCTTTGTTCTATCCAAATTGGCTTGTCTGTTAACAATTTTAAAGGTATAGGTTCTGGAGGCTTAACAATGGCCACCATAAAAAGTGATATCCTAATCTTTGGCGGGAACTTTTTAAACCTTGCAAAATTTTTTTCTAGTCCTGCACCAGGGACATACTCCATTTCATGCATCATATGTTGACTTTGAGGGCTATGTAATTGTTCTGGAATTAGAACTTATGCTCCCTATTGTTGTAATAAATCTCTTTCCCATAAATTTATAGGTACAGTTATTGGTTGAACAGTGCTAGGTTGCCCATCCTGCCCTTCACAATGCAAAATGTAATTACTTTGATATACTTCAGGGGCTTTACCAACTCCAACTATGTTAAATTGAGCAGATTGAATTGGCCACGTGGATGGCCAGTGCTGTAGAGAAATGATTGAAATGTCCACTCCTGTATCTACCAAACTTTTAAATTTCTTTCCCTGAATAGTTATTCCACAGGTAGGACAGTTATCAGTAATTTGATTTACCCAATAAGCTGCTTTGCCTTGTTTATTTGTGCTTCCAAATCCTCCTGTTCATTTAATTTCACTTTTTCCCATTTCCACATATGGCACAATCAGGAGCTGTGCTATGTGCTCTCCTGGCTCTGCTTTCCAGGGAACAGAAGTAGATATAACAGTTTGAGTTTCCCCATTGCAATCTGAATCAATGACTCCTGTTGTATCCCTTTTAAACTTAAACTAGACCTTCCTAAAAGTAATCCTATCGTACCCACTGGCAAGGGTCCACAGACTCCTGTTGGGACCTTTTGCAGGAGTTCCCCAGGCAGAAGGCTCACAGCTTCTGTGCAGCATAAATCTACTGTGGCACTACTGGCTGTGGTGGGGGACAGACATTGTACAGGGGTGAGGGAATGGCCTGAGCTGGAAATGCCCCGGTTTAGAATGGGGCTCAGGATGGGCCCCTCATGGTGTTTCCCGAAATCGGGTTCCCATCTTTATCAAACTTAGAATGACACTGATTAGCTCAATGTTTTCCTTTTTTACATTTTGGACATATTTCAGGTTCAACAGCTTTCTTTTTTTCCCTATCTGGTGGCCTGACTCGCTGATTTTTTTGTACATTCTTTTTTAGTATGACCATGCTTCCCACAGTTAAAACAAGCTCCAGGAAATGGAGTATTTCTTTTATCCACTCTCAGTCCTGCCATTGCCTGTGCCAACAAGGTAGCTTAATGCAGATTACCTCCGATACCATCACAGGCCTTGATATAATCAACTAAATGTGCTTTCCCTCTGATAGGTTGCAGAGCAGCCTGGCAATCGGGATTAGCATTGTCGAAAGCTAATAACTGCAACACTATATCCTGCCAAATCTGCAATCATCTTTTTAAGAGACTCCTGTAACCTAGCTATAAATCAATGTATGGTTCTCTTCATCCCTGTTTTATAGCACTAAAGGAAGGGTATTGTTCTCCACCTGAAGTGATTTTTTTCCCAAGCTCTAATGCACGCTCTGCTAAGCTGTTCTGTGGCATCATCCTGCATGATCACTTGTGCATCTAAACCAGCCCAGCCGCCAACCCCCAAAAGTTGGTCTGCAGTTATATTAATTTGAGGTTGGGCCTGGGCATTGCGAGCAGTCTGAATGGAAGTTTCATCTGCTCACCAAGTTTTAAATTGTAAGAACTGAGCAGGAGTTAGACAAGCTCGAGTAAGAGTGTCCCTGTCAGTAGGTATCATCCGACTGGAAACAGTAACATTCTTTAACAGTCCCATTGCAAAAGGAGTACCTGGTCCATACTCATTTATAGCTTGTTTAAATTATTTGAGTAATTTAAAAGGAAAAGGCTCAAATGTAGCTGTAATATTTCCCTGTTGATCTGGGGGGTGTATTCTAACAGGGAACTGCCAAGTCTGTAAATCACCCTCTCGTCTAGCTTGCTGCATTCCTGCCTGAATAGAACTAAGAGCGGTCACTCAAGGCACTGGTTGAACAGTCACTGGGGCAACTAGTTTTCGCCCAGTGTCCTACGGAAAAGAAATATCTGGAGGGTCTTTTTCTTCAAAATAATAATGAGGGAGTGCAGAAGGGTAGGGATGAACCTCTCCCTCTTTTGCTGCTTTAGCTATAGCTGGCAAATGAACCTGGTCTGTAACCTCTTCTGTTACTTCATTATACTCTCGTTCCTCCTCATCATCAGTTTGAAAAAGTTCCAAGGTGAAACAAACCACACCCCAAACTTGTCTGATTGTTATCCTGAAGCTTCTGAGCTCCCCTTCTTACTCACCACAGGGATTGCTTTCATAGTATTTGGGTGTCCTCCAGCTAGTTTTCCATTCCAACCATTGCTCCGGCGACCCTTCAACCTGGATTCAAGCCCCCACGAATGGACGCCACTTGCCAAGACAAGCCTGATTGGGGAGACCCTAACCCAGTGGTGCTAGAGGAATTAAAGACACACATACAGAAATATAGAGGTGTGAAGTGGGAAATCAGGGGTCTCACAGCCTTCAAAGCTGAGAGCTCCAAACAGAGATTAACCCACGTATTTATTAACAGCAAACCAGTCATTAGCATTGTTTCTATAGATATTAAATTAACTAAAAGTATCCCTTATGGGAAACAAAGGGATGGGCCAAATTAAAGGAATAGGTTGGGCTAGTTAACTGCAGCAGGAGCATGTCCTTAAGGCACAGATCACTCATGCTATTGTTTGTGGCTTAAGAATGCCTTTAAGTGGTTTTCTGCCCTGGGCTGGCCAGGTGTTCCTTGCCCTCATTCTGGTAAACCCACAACCTTTCAACATGGTAAACCCACAACTTTTCAACATGGGCACTAAGGCCATTATGAACATATTACAGTGCTACAGAGGTTTTGTTTATGGCCAGTTTTGGGACCAGTTTATGGCCAGATTTTGGGGAGCTTGCTCCCAACAGATGCTGATACAACTATGGAAACATATGAAATTGGATTTATTTCCTTATACAATGAGTGAGACTTCACTACAGTCTAACAAAGTCCTCTGAAGACCCTATGGGAAGATCTGAGCCTGGGATGGTCCTTTATATTTGTCAAAAGTTGGAGTTAGAAGGCGAGTTCTTTATAGCCCACATCAATCAAATGTATTTGAAATCTTAAGGTAATAATGAAGGCATAAAAATAATATGAGAAAATATGGGTGAATTTCTTTATTAAGAGTGGAGAGGCTGGGCATGGTGGCTCATGCCTATAATCCCAGCACTTTGGGAGGCCAAGGTGGGCTGATCACTTGAGGTCAGCAGTTCAAGACCAGCCTGGCCAACATGGTGAAACACTGTCTCTATTAAAAGTGCAAAAATTAGCTGGACGTGGTGGCAGGCACCCGTAATCCCAGGTACTTGGGGGGCTGAGGCAGGAGAATCTCTTGAACCTGGGAGGCGGATGTTGCAGTGAGCTGAGATTGCACCACTGCACTTCAGCCTGGGTGACAGAGCAAGTCTTTGTCTCAAATAAGAAAAAAAAAAAAAGGAGAAACACTTCCCTGAATATGACTCAAAATCTAGAAGCAAAAGATTGATCAATTTGACTGCAAAGATAAATAAAGTAAAAAAAAAAAAATGACAATTAGGAAAAACATATTTGCAATATATTAATATATCATAAAGGGTTCATAATGTAATATATAAATGGCTCCTAAAAATAGAGTAAAAGCAAATAACATAAATGGGCAAAATATATGAACAGCCACTTTACAGAAAAAGAAAATGTCCTCAATCATTTAAATATATAATGAGCAATCTTGCTCATAATAAGATAAATGCAAATTGTTTCTATTGAGACCATTTACCACATATAAAGTAGGCAAAAATCTGAAATTGTACACCCTCTTTTTCTGACAAAACTGTGGGGAAGAACGCACTCATTTGTGACGAGTGTGTGTACAAAATGATAAAACTTCTATGGAGGGGGATTTGGCAAGATCTAGCGAAATTACATTTGCATTGACCTTTTTCCATTATCCTGAGGAAACACTTGCAAAAATAAAATAAGTTATGCACAAGGTTACTCACTGCAGGATACTTTGTAATAAAAAAAATTAGAAGGAATCTAAAAGATTCTTATTAGGGGGCTGATTACATAAACTATGGGTATCCACATAATGAGGACTACGCAATTATAACAAAAAAATGACAAAGGGCTGGGTGGGATGGCTCACACCTGTAATCCCAGCACTTTGGGAGGCTGAGGCGGGTGGATCACCTGAGGTCAGGAGTTCGAGACCAACCTGGCCAATATGGTGAAACCTCATCTCTACTAAAAATACAAAAATTAGCCATGCATGGTTGTGGGTGCCTGTAATCCCAGCTACTCGGGAGGCTGAGGCAGGAGAATTGCTTGAACCCGGGAGGCAGAGGTTGCAGTGAGCTAAGATCACGCCACTGCTCTCCAGCCTGGGTGACAGAGTGAGATTTGGTCTCAAAAAACATAATAAAAAAGAAAAAAACAAGGAGGAATTTTTTTTTTTTTAAAGACAGAATCTTGCTCTGTTGCCCAGGCTGGGGTGCGGTAGCATGATCTCCGCTCATGGCAACCTCCACCACCCAGGTTCAAGCAATTCTCTTGCCTCAGCCTCCTGAGTAGCTGGGCTTGCAGGCACATGCCACCAGGCCGGCTAATTTTTGTATTTTCAGTAGAGACGGGGTTTCACCATATTGGTCAGGCTGGTCTCGAACTCCTGACCTTGTGATCTGCCCTCCTCAGCCTCCCAAAGTTCTGGGATTACAGGCGTGATCCACTGCACCTGGCTGGAAGATCTCTTAATGGCATGCTCTTCAAGCATATTGTTAAGTAATGAAAACCAAGTGAACAGTGTTTATAGCATGCTAACTTTGATTAAGAAATGGGCAGAAATACAGTGTGAGTGTATAAAAGTGTATATGTATTTATTTATAGTTTAAAATTTTACATATTATATATGTATATAAATTGAAAGATAAGTGGAGAATTAATAAAAATGGTTACCTACAGGGGAAAGGAGAGACCAGGGTAGAAAGGTTAGGAATAGCAGCCAGATTTTGAAAGTATTGGCCTTTATATTTTTATTTATTAAATGTTCTTAATTAAAAAATTCACTTAAGCAAAATCTATTTTTATTTATTTAATTTTTTTTAATACAGAGTCTCTCTTTGTCACCCAGGCTAAAGAGCAGTCATGCAAACATGGCTCACTGCAGCCTCAACCTCCTGGGCTCAAGGAATTCTCCTGCCTCAGCCCCACAAATAGCTGGGACTATAGGTACATGCCACCACACCTGGCTAATTTTCGTATTTTTTTTTTCTGTAGAGACAGAGTTTCACCATGGTGCCCCGGCTGATCCCGAACTCCTGAGCTCAAGCGATCTACCTACCTAGGCTCCCAAAGTGCTGGGATTAGAGGTGTGAGCCACCACGCCCAGCCCTCTATTTTTTTTAAATAAAATTTTATTATTTACTTAATATGTATTTTTATTCTAATAAAAGGCATTTATTTTAATATCTTTAAAATTTTTAAAGAAAATTTAATCGAAAGAGAAAAAAGCCATCCTTAAATATTGAAGAATAAACAGCTCTAACTATGTCAAGTTGGTAGCATATATAGTTAATGCTGTAATGTACCACCCAGACATCCCTCAGGAATGAGGGACATAATCCATCAGATGCTAGAAGTACTGCTGACAGAGAGAGCCCTGCTGTCAGCTCTTTTTGGGAGGCACCTTGACTGAAAAAGAGTGGCCTGACCAAGGTCTCACTCCCTCTCTGGGACAGCCTGCATTCAATCACTGGTCAATGCAGCGATATAAACGCACAGCTCTGTCGCCCCTACTTGGGATAACTCTGAAGGATCATCCCAGTGTCAGAGCTTCCCAGAGGGGCTGCAGAGGCCTTTGTTGAAACTACAGTACAGCCCAACTTCTCCCTCTGCCCTGCTTCTGTCCTTTTTTTCCACAGGTATTGATCCCAAAAGCACTCTCTAATAAATTACCTGCATACTAAACTCCATCTCAGAATGTGCTTCCTGAGGAGTCCAGCTGCAACAGTTAGTGTCAGGAGTGGTTCAAGGAAGCAGTCACTATAATGGATTTTGGTGTTGGACCACCTGCTTCCAGGCTAGCAATGAGAATATCAACACTTGTGGTAGAAAGAAGCACAGACAGTCCTTGGCACAACTGAAGTGCAATTGTTCAAAACTTCACTGCTGCTGAACTGTATCTTCTGGTGGATGGAAACACTCTAGTAGGTTCAGTGGATCAGATGTTTGAGATACATGGGGGAAATATGAGTGGGGTGATGTTAAGCTTATTTGATATTTTGAAGAAATGTAATGAAAGGTTGAGAGTGATTAATTTGACAAAAACTAAGCATGAAAGCCAAAGGGCATCCTCATTAAGAAATAGGAGGTTCTCATCTGCAACTGGAAAGCAGGAAAAGCTGAGGGCTAGGTCCAGGACTTAATTGTAAGGGCTGCAGGGCCTCACGGAAGATTAAATTCTTACTACTCGCAAGTTGGCTCTGCCTAGAACAGGGTGCTAGCTGGGAAAAAGTGGGATCTTGACACATGGGATGGGGACATCTGTGTTCATGCACCCCCAAATCTTTAATTCCCAAAGTTCCCTGAACCCTCTAAGCCTAGAGAAGTGGCCCTCTCCTCCCTAGGGCCAGTGCTCCTTCCTTGCTTGAAGATGATGAAAAGGCGTCCCCACTGCAGGACATCAGCCCTTTCAAGATCAGCCCCACTTTCCTGCCTTGCCACTAAGCCAATAACTAGATTAAGTTACAACATAACCCTGCTAGGGACATGCTTGGCCCACAAAGGAGGAAAAGGACAGCATTAGTTTTTACGGCAGCTGTGCTAAGTGGCTTTAACAACTGAAATCTATTTTCTTGCAGTTCTGGAGGCTAGAAGTCTGAGATCAAAGTGTCAGCATCATCAGACCATCACTGTTACATAAATACATTTCCCTCTCTCACACCTGTGGTTGCATGGGCTTGCCTATGACCAACAGAAGGAGTGGGAAAAAGCTTGAGCTTGGTTCATGACTGGGTTGGATCAGGACACTGGTGCAAGCCATAAAATGGACAGTGGCTGCACTACAGAGGTGAGAGGAAATTCTCCAAATGGGCAAGAACATTGGGAAACCTACCTCTGTGTGGAAAGAAAAGTGGTTCAATGTTAGAATTTACACAGACACACAAACTGCAATGAATGGCTTGGCTGGAAGGTGAAATATTTGGGGACAGGGGAAAAGGAGACCTGAGGTAGAGGCATGTGAATGGACGTATAAGAATGGACACAGAGATCGGGAGCGGTGGTTCACGCCTGTAATCCCAGCATTTTGGGAGATTGAGGAGGGTGGATCACTTGAGTTCAGGAGTTCGAGACCAGCCTGGCCAACACGGTGAAACCCCGTCTCTACTAAAAATACAAAAATTAGCCAGGTGTGGTGGTATGCACCTGTAATTCCAGCTACTTGGGAGCCTGAGGCACGAGAATCTCTTGAACCCAGGAGGCAGAGGTTGCAGGTAGCCGAGATCATGCTACTGTACTCTAGCCTGGACAACAGAATGAGACTTCATCTCAAAAAATAAAAATAAAAATAAAAAAAAAAAGAATGGACACAGAGGGGTGTGGTGTTTCATGCTTGTAATCCCAGTGCTTTGGGAGGCCAAGTTGGGAGGATCACTTGAGGCCAGGAATTCCAGATCAGCCTGGGCAACATAGCAAGATCCTGTCTCTAAAAGAAAGAAATTAGTCAAGCATGGTGGTGGTGCGTGTCTATCATCCTAACAACTTCAGGAGGCTGAAGTAGGAGGATCACAGGAGACCAGAAGTTCAAGGTTATGGTGAGCTGTGATTGCACCACTTCATTTCAGCCTGGGCAAGAAAGTGAGACCCTATCCCCCCGAAAAAAAAGAACACAGAATGACAGCCAGCAGACTGCCAGCAATAAAGATCAGTGCAGAGTCCCTGACATCATAGCACTTACCCCCTACCTTCCTCCTCTTATTCCTCCTCCTTCCTCCTTGGCTTCTGTGTTGCCACATTCACCTAAAACTGTTTATTCTCTAATGATTTTTTCCCTATCTTCTTTTGCCTTCTTTCTAAATGTAGTTGTTCCCCAAGGCTCTGCCTTTAGCCTCTTTTCTTCTGCTTATAAACGCTCACCTTGGATGGCTTTGGAGCCCATCCTCTTTGAAGGTTTTAGCTACCCCCTATATGGTGATGACTCTGAAATCTGTATTTATATCCCTGTCTTACCTGCTGAGCTTTGAATTCAAATATATGTTGGCTGGAGGTACTTGATACTTCTACTTCTAGTTGTCTAAGCCTACACTCATCATCCTGACTTTAACACTAACCTTCAAAATCTTCTAATTAGAAAATCATAGGCTACCTAGTCACCCAAGATAGAAGCCAGAGAGCCACTCTTGGCTTCTCTCTGTGCCTGCTGTCTCATCCCCCTCCAAATCATGTTGCTGTTTGACCTCTTCCAATCCCGGTAACCACATCTCTTGCCTCTGCCCCAACCATATACTTTTCTGCTGTTTCAAACACTTAGGTGTTCACCAATGTACTTTGTAACTTATTTTGTGCCTTCATGCCCTTTTATGTTTCTTTTGAATGTCATTACCACTCCTTTGCCTGTTGAATTTCTAGTTATTTTTGATTTTTAATTTTCACTCTATCTTATTTATTATTGTGAGCTTTGAATCATAAAATGATGATTTTTACATCACTAACACAAAAGTTAAAATTTTTAATTTAATTCTAATTTTTAAATATTTATTTATTTATTTATTATACATTAAGTTCTAGGGTACATGTGCACAACATGCAGGTTTGTTACATATGTATACATGTGCCATGTTGGTTTGCTGCACCCATTAACTCGTCATTTACATTAGGTATTTCTCCTAATGCTATCCCTCCTCCAGCCCCCGACCCCACAACAGGCCCCACTGTGTGATGTTCTCCACCCTGTGTCCAAGTGTTCTCATTGTTCAATTCCCACCTGTGAGCGAGAACATATGGTGTTTGGTTTTCTATTGTTACGTTAGTTTGCTGAGAATAATGGTTTCCAGCTTCATCCATGTCCCTGCAAAGGATATGAACTCATCCTTTTTTATGGCTTCATAGTATTCCATGGTGTATATGTGCCACATTTTCTTCATCTAGTCTATCATTGATGGACATTTGGGTTTCCAAGTCTTTGCTAAAGTGAATAGTGCTGCAATAAACATATGTGTGCATGTGTCTTTATAGTGGCATGATTTATAATCCTTTGGGTATATACTCAGTAATGGGATCGCTGGGTCAAATGGTATTTCTAGTTC
>NW_012119487.1:4245071-4254185 GCF_000951035.1 Colobus angolensis palliatus | reverse complement strand
GTGGTGATATCCCCTTTATCATTTTTTATTGCATCTATTTGATTCTTCTCTCTTTTCTTCTTTTTTAGTCTTGCTAGCGGTCTATCAATTTTGTTGATCTTTTCAAAAAACCAGCTCCTGGATTCATTGATTTTTTGAAGGGTTTTTTGTGTCTCTATCTCCTTCAGTTCTGCTCTGACTGTAGTTATTTCTTGCCTTCTGCTAGCTTTTGAATGTATTTGCTCTTGTTTCTCTATTTCTTTTAATTGTGATGTTAGGGTGTTGATTTTAGATCTTTCCTGCTTTCTCTTGTGGGCATTTAGTGCTATAAATTTTCCTCTACACACTGCCTTAAATGTGTCCCAGAGATTCTGGTACATTGTGTCTTTGTTCTCATTGGTTTCAAAGAACATCTTTATTTCTGCCTTCATTTCATTATGTATCCAGTAGTCATTCAGGAGCAGGTTGCTCAGTTTCCATGTACTTGTGCAGTTCTGAGTGAGTTTCTTAATCCTAAGTTCTAATTTGATTGCACTGTGGTCTGAGAGACAGTTTGTTGTGATTTCTGTTCTTTTACATTTGTTGAGGAGTGCTTTACTTCCAATTATGTGGTCAATTTTGGAATAAGTGCGATGTGGTGCTGAGAAGAATGTATATTCTGTTGATTTGGGGTAGAGATTTCTATAGATGTCTATTAGTTCTGCTTGGTGCAGAGATGAGTTCAAGTCCTGGATGTCCTTGTTAACCTTCTGGCTCGTTGATCTGTCTAATATTGACAGTGGGGTGTTACAGTCTCCCATTATTATTGTGTAGGAGTCTAAGTCCCTTTGTAGGTCTCTAAGGACTTGCTTTACGAATCTGGGTGCTCCTGTATTGGGTGCATACATGTATATAGGATAGTTAGCTCTTCTTGTTGAATTGATCCCTTTACCATTATGTAATGGCCTTCTTTGTCTCTTTTGATCTTTGTTGGTTTAAAGTCTGTTTTATCAGAGACTAGGATTGCAACCCCTGCTTTTTTTTTTTTGCTTTCCATTTGCTTGGTAGATCTTCCTCCATCCCTTTATTTTGAGCCTATGTGTGTCTCTGCACATGAGATGGGTCTTCTGAGTACAGCACACTGATGGGTCTTGACTCTTTATTCAATTTGCCAGTCTGTGTCTTTTAATTGAGGGCATTTAACCCATTTATATTTAAGGTTAATATTGTTATATGTGAATTTGATCATGACATTATGATGTTAGCCGGTTATTTTGCCTGTTAGTTGACACAGTTTCTTCCTAGCATAGATGATCTTTATAATTTGGCATGTTTTTGCAGTGGCTGGTTCCGGTTGTTCCTTTCCATGTTTAGTGCTTCCTTCAGGAACTCTTGTAAGGCAGGCCTTGTGGTGACAAAATCTCTCAGCATTTTCTTGTCTGTAAAGGATTTTATTTCTCCTTCACTTATGAAATTTAGTTTGGCTGGATATGAATTTCTGGGTTGTCAGCCAGGTGCGGTCTCTTGCCTGTAATCCCAACACTTTGGGCAGCTGAGGCGGGCCAATCATGAGGTCAGGAGATAGAGACCATCCTGGTTAACAAGGTGAAACTCTGTCTCTACTAAAAATACAAAAATTAGCTGGGCGTGGTGGCGGGTGCCTGTAGTCTCAGCTACTCTAGAGGCTGAGGCAGTAGAGTGGCATGAACCCAGGAGGCAGAGTTTGCAGTGAGCCGAGATTGCACCACTGCACGCCAGCCTGGGGAACAGAGGGAGACTCTGTCTCAAAAAATAAAAAAAAAAATAAAAAAATAAAAGAAATTCTGAGTTGAACATTCTTTTAAGAATGTTGAATATTGGCCCCTGCTCTCTTCTGGCTTGTAGAGTTTCTGCAGAGAGATCCACTGTTAGTCTGATGGGCTTCCCTTTGTGGGTAACCCAACCCTTCTCTCTGGCTGCGTTTAACATTTTTTCCTTCATTTCAACCTTGTGAATCTGACAATTATGTGTCTTGGGGTTGCTCTTCACGAGGAGTATCTTTGTGGTGTGTTGTGTATTTCATTAATTTGAATGTTGGCCTTCCTTGCTAGATTGGGGAAGTTCTCCTGGATAATATCCTGAACAGTGTTTTCTAACTTGGTTCCATTCTCCCTGTCGCTACACCAATCAAACGTAGATTTGGTCTTTTCACATGGTCCCATATTTCTCGGAGGCTTTGTTCGTTTCTTTTTACTTTTTTTTCTCTAAACCTCTCTTCTCGCTTCATTTCGTTAATTTGATCTTCAATTGCTGATACCCTTTCTTCCACTTGACTGAATCGACTACTGAATCTTGTGCATGCATCACATAGTTCTCATGCCATGGTTTTCAGCTCCATGAGGTCATTTATGGTCTTCTCTACACTGTTTGTTCTAGTTAGCCATTCGTCCAATCTTTTTTCAAGGTTTTTAGCTTCCTTGTGATGGGTTTGAACATGCTCCTTTAGCTCAGAGAAGTTTGTTATTACCGACCTTCTGAAGCCTACTTCTGTCAACTCATCAAAGTCATCCTCTGTCCAGCTTTGTTCTGCTGCTGGTGAGGAGCTGCGATCCTTTGGAGGAGAAGAGGTGCTCTGGTTTTTAGAATTTTCAGCTTTTCTGCTCTGGTTCTCCCCATCTTTGTGGTTTTATCTACCTTTGGTCTTTGATGATGGTGACCTACACATCAGGTTTTGGTGTGGATGTCCTTTTTGTTGATGTCGATGCTGTTTCTTTCTGCTTGTTAGTTTTCCTTCTAACAGTCAGGTCCCTCAGCTGCAGGTTTGTTGGAGTTTGCTGGAGGTCCACTCCAGACCTTGTTTGCCTGGATATCACCAGCGGAGGCTGCAGAGCACCAAATATTGCTGTCTGATCCTTTCTCTGGAAGCTTCGTCTCAGAGGGCACTGGGCTGTATGAGGTGTCAGTGGGCCCCTACTGGGAGGTGTCTTTCAGTTAGGCTGCATTGGAGTCAGGGACCCACTTGAGGAGGCAGTCTATCCTTTTTCAGATCTGAAACACCATGCCGGGAGAACCACTGCTATCTTCAGAGCTGTCAGACAGGGATGTTTAAGGCTGCAGAAGTTTGTGCTGCCTTTAGTTCAGCTATACCCTGCCCCCAGAGATGGAGTCTACAGGGGCAGGCCCACCTCATTGAGCTGCAGTGGGCTCCACCCAGTTCGAGCTTCCTGGCTGCTTTGTTTACCTACTCAAGCCTCAGCAATGGCAGATGCCCCTCCCCTAGCCACGCTGCCGCCTAGCAGTTCCATCTGGGACTGCTGAGTTAGCAGTGAGAGAGGCTCTGTGGGCTTGGGACCCACTGAGCCAGGTGCAGGATATAATCTCCTGTGCCATTGCTAAGACTATTAGAAAAGCGCAGTACTTAGGTGGCAATGTCCTGATTTTCCCAGTACAGTCTGTAACAGCTTCCCTTGGCTAGGAAAGGGAAATCCCTGGGTCTCTTCCACTTCCTGGGTGAGGTGATGCCCTGCCCTGCTTTGGCTTGCCTTCTGTGGGCTGCACCCACTGTCCAGCCAGTCCCAATGAGATGAACCAGGTACCTCAGTCGGAAATGCAGAAACCACCCATCTTCTACGTTGATCATGCTGGGAACTGCAGACCAGAGCAGTTTATTTAATTTTAAATTTAAATATTTAAATTTAATATTTAATTTTAAATTTTAAGTGTTTAAATTTTAAATATTTTTATTTAAAATAAAAATAAATGCTGGAGTGCTGTGGTGTGGTCTTGGCTCACTGAAACCCCCACCTCCTGGTTCAAGCGATTCTCGTGTCTCAGCCTCTCAAGTGGCTGGGACTACAGGTGTGAGCCACTATGTCTGGCTAATTTTTGTATTTTTGTAGAGATGGGGTTTCGCCATGTTGGTCAGGCTGGTCTTGAACTCCTGGCCTCAGCGATCTGCCTGCCTTGGCCTCCCAAAGTGCTGGGATTACAGGCATAAGCCACTGCATCTGGCCAAAATTTTAATTTTAAACATAAATAAGATTATATTTAAGTTAGTGATACAGGGATGTTGAAATGTAGAGAGTGATAGAGCACCAAGGCATTCTGCTAGAAACTTGCTTCCAGGATAACAATAATCTACTAACAAAAGTATGCAAGCACAGTTGTTCATCCACTAATGAAATGACTTAATTGCAATATCCTTTTTAAAAAAAAAAAACAATAGAGACAGCATCACACTATGTTGTCCAAGCTAGTCTCAAACTACTGGGTCCAGCGATCCTTCAACCTCAGCTCACCACAGTGCTAAGATTACAGGGGTGAGCCACATGCCTGACCGTAACTACAATATTAGCCATTCCAAATTTCATCTATTTACCTATAGAGATAGTAGAGGCATACTATATGTTTTACCGATAGAGATAGTAGAGGCATACTATATGTTTCTAAAGTAAAGGCATACTATATGTTTTTCCCTTTATTTTATGGAGAACTAATGTTACAAGTGACAGAAATTCAGCCTTTTGAGATTAAATAGAAAAAAGCAATTTATTAATTCTCCTAATTGAAATTTGGGGTAAAAAATGGCTTCAAAAATGTCTAGATCCAGGACTCAAGTTATGGCATCAAGATTCGATCTCATTTTCACCTCTTGGCCCTTTCATTGCTCTGTCAAGCTCTCTCCATGTGGTAGCATGATGGCTACTTGCAACTCAGGCTGACCTTCTCCTCTCATTAACTCCTGCTGAAAAACAGAATGCCTCTTTACTTGCTGCTCTGGCAAATATTCAGGATTAGCTTTGATTACACTGATCTGTGCCCCATGATTTTTCCCAACTCAATCACTGTGGCCAGGGGCATATAAAACATTGCTTTGCTAGGACTTGATCTGGAGTAGGATCCTCCATACCCAATACACACTGACAGAGAGTGTACCAAGGAGGTTCCCTTCATATGATCACCTCAATAGATGCAGAAAAAACTTTCAATAAAATCCGATATCGCTTCATGATAGAAACCTTCAACAAACTCGGCATTAAAGGAACATACTTCAAAATAAGAAGAACCATTTATGACCAACCAACAGCCAACATTATACAGAAGAGGCAAAAGCTGGAAGCATTTCCCTTAAGAACAGGAACAAGACAAGGATGCCACTCACACCACTCCTATTCAACATAGTACTGAAAGTCCTAGCCAGGGCAATCAGGCAAGAGAAAGAAATAAAAGGCATCCAAATAAGAAAAGAAGTCAAATGATCTTTCTTCTGGATGACATGATTTGATACCTGGAAAACCCAAAAGACTTTGCCAGCAGGCTTCTGGCACTGATAAACTACTTTGTTAAAATTTCAGGATGCAAGATCAATGTATAAAAATCAGTAGCATTTCTATACACCAATAACATTCAAACTGAGAGTCAAATCAAGAACTCAATTCCATTTATGATAGCCACACACACACACACACACACACACACACACACACAAAATACTGAGGAGTACATTTAACCAAGGAGGTGAAAATCCCCTGCAGGGAGAACTACAAAACACTGCTGAAAGAAATAATAGACGACACAAACAAATGGAAAAATATTCCATGCTCATGGATTGGAAAAATCAATATTGTTAATATGGTCATACTGCCCAAAGCAATATACAGATTCAATGCTGTTCCTATCAAACTACCAGCCTCATTTTTCACAGAAATAGAAAAAACTATTCTTAAAATCATATGAAACCAAAAAAGAGCCCTAACAGTGAAAGCAATCCTCAGCACAAAGAACAAAGCTGGATGCATCACAATACCCAACTTCAAACTATACTACAAGGCTACAGTAACCAAAACAGCATGGTATTGGTCAAAAACAGACCCATAGGCCAATGGAACAGAATAGAGAACCCAGAAATAAAGCCACACACCTACAACCATCTGATTGTTGACAAAGTCAGCAAAAACAAACAATGAGAAAAGGGCTCCCTATTCAGTAAATGGTACTGGGATAACTGGCCAGCCATAAGCAGAAGATTGGATCTGGAATCCCATGTTTCACTATAGACAAAAATTTACTCAAGATGGATTAAAGGCTTAAATGTAAGACCTAAAACTATAAAAATCCTAGAAGAAAACCTAGGAAATGCCATTCTGGACATTGGCCTTGACAAATAATTTATGACTAAGTCCTCAAAGCAATTGTAACAAGAACAAAAATGGACACGTGGGACCGAATTAAAATACAGAGCCTCTGCACAGCAAAAGAAGCTCTCAACAGAGTAAGCAGAAAACCTACAGAAGAGGAGAAAATATTCACAAACTATGCATCTGACAAAGGCCTAATATCCAGAATCTAGAAGGAAGTTAAACAATTCAACCAACAAGAACAACCCAGTTAAAAATTGAGCAAAGGACATGAACAAACACTTCTCAAAAAAGAACATAAAAGTGGCCAAAAAACATGAAAAAATGCTCAACATCACTAACCATTAGAGAAATGCAAATCAAAATCGCAATGAGATGCCATCTCACATCAGTCAGAATGGCTACTATTAAAAAGTCAAACAACAGATGTTGGTGTTATTAAAAAGTCAAACAATAACAGATGTTGGGGAGAAAAGGGAGTGCTTATACACTGTTGGTGCAAACGTAAACTAGTTCAGCCAGTGTGGAAAGCAGTTGGAGATTTCTCAAAGGATCTAAAACAGTACTACCATTCAACCCAGCAATCCTACTACTGGGTATGTACCCAAAGGACAATAAAACATTCTACCAAAAAGACACACACACTCATATGCTCATTGCAGCACTACTCACAATAGCAGAGACATGGAATCAACATAGGTGCCCATCATTGATGAACTGGATAAAGAAAATATAATACATATGCACCATGGAATACTATGGCACCAAAAAAAAGAGTGATATCATGTCCTTTGCAGCAACATGGATGCAGTCCAAGCCAATATCCTAAGTGAATTAACACAGGAACAGAAAACCAAATACTGCAAGTTCTCACTTATAAGGGGGAGCTGAATATTGAATACACATGGACATAAAGATGGCAACAATAAACACTGGGGAATACTAGAGGAGGGAAGGAGGGATGGGAGCAAGGGCTGAAAAACTACCTATTGGCTGCTATGTTCACTACCTGGGTGACAGGATCACTCATACACCAAGCCTCAGTATCATGCTATATACCCACCTAACAAACTTGCACATGTACTCCTGAATCTAAAATAAAAGTTAAAATATACGTAAAAAAGAAAGCATTTAAAATACCATACATTGCTTAGGAATACACATTAATGTGATAAAATTATAATAGCATGATTGAAGAATATACACATGATATAAGGATGATAGTGATTTTGTTTATCACTATCATCCTTCCTACTATAGGTAGGAAGGGCCAGAGAACTGAAAATGACAACAAAAATTTCTCAATTTCATCAGTAATATTTCATTCATATTATTAAAATGATTTGAAAAATATTACAGCCAATAATGTCTTTTAAATTCAGATGTTCAGTTATATTAGAATATGTTGTTTTCTATATAATTTTAAAATTTCCTAATAAAAATAATACAAGAGAAGTAGACAATTCATTGGACATATAGAACTCTCTCCTTAAATTCCATGGTTATGGAAAACCAAATACTGAAGGTTCACACTTATAAGTGGGAGCTAAGCTGTGGGTACACAAAGGCACACAAAATGGTGTAATGGACATTGGAGACTCTGAAGGCAGAAGAGTGGGAAGTGGGTGAGGGATGCAAAACTATGTATTGGGTACAATGTACACTATTCAGGTGACAGGTATCCTAAAATTCCAGACTTCACCACTATACAATTCATCCATGTAATCAAAAGCCACACATACCTCTAAAGCTATTGAAATAATAATAATGATATTAATAATAAACAACTTCTTAAGTTTCATGGTTAAAAGTCAAGAAAACACTACCTTCCATCTGGTTTATAAAAATTGAAATTCTCACCAGACACGGTGGCTTACGCTTGTAATCCCAGGGCTTTGAGAGGCCAAGACGGGTGGATCATCTGAGGTCAGGAGTTTGAGACCAGCCTGACCAATATAGTGAAATCCCATCTCTACGAAGACTACAAAAGTTAGCTTGGTGTCCAAGGCATGCACCTGTAGTCCCAACCACTCGGAGGCTGAGACAGGAGAATTGCTTGAACCTGGGAGGCAGAGGTTGCAGTGAGCCAAGAGAGTGCCACTGCACTCTGGCCTGGGTGACAGAGTGAGACTCTGTCTCAAAAAGAAAAAAACAAAAAATTGAAATCCTACATATTGAGCACCTAGTCTATGCTTGGCCCTTTAGATTATTGTCTACTATAAAGAGCTACCTCTGAGAAGTAGTGCCTTAGACAGTTCTATTTCCCTGGGATACTCCTCCTTTCCTACTCCAACCATAACTTATTTGCCAAAGGGCAGAAATCTAACCCAATGGCAGCCCTTTTCTAGCCAGCAACCTATTGCGTAGATGCCTTCACTTAAAACAGATAAGTTAAACCAGCCAGACTGCTCTTTCAGTAATTTGGTATTAAAAATAAAATTGACCGATGGGCACTGGATTGTGAGGTCTGGGGGCTAAGGAAGTTTATGCCTAGCAGACCAGTAATTAGAAGAAATCAATGAGCAAAGAAAAAGCTGGAGAACAGAGTCCTTCTGAGGACTGGCTGCACTTAACCTCTTATTTTGGGATTCTGTGACATCTCTTTATATCCATATAATTGGTCTTACTTCACTCTCTCTTTATGTGAACTGCATTTAGTAGGTCTATTAGATACGTTTTTATTCTATGTTGTCCACATACTTTAGATAGAAGAGAGTATGTCATTATATAGGTGAAAATGAGATGTTGATGGTTGATGGTCTCACAACTAATGAGCACTGAAGCCATGATTAAATCTGGCTTTAAAGCTGTGTTCTGGATTAAATGCAAGTGGTTATGTATTTGCCAGCCTGAATATGTAGGCATCTTCTTCCATTTCTATAACCAGTGCTTGTTTACCATCTGGATGAATAAGGAGATAGATGGATAGAGAGATAGAAAGGATACAAAGAAAAACATAACAAAATAGAATAGTGCTACAAATGGGGAAGCACAAATGGGGAAATTAAAAAGAAACTTTTTTTTTTTTTTTTTGAGATGG
>NW_012119487.1:4243593-4244248 GCF_000951035.1 Colobus angolensis palliatus | reverse complement strand
TATTATTATACTTTAAGTTCTAGGGTACATGTGCACAACGTGCAGGTTTGTTACATATGTATACATGTGCCATGTTGGTGTGCTGCACCCATTAAAATGGCATTTCTATTAGGTATATCTCCTAATGCTATCACTCCCCCCTCCCCACTCTTCCCACCCCACGGCAGGCCCCCGTGTGTGATATTCCCCTTCCTGTGTCCAAGTGTTCTCATTGTTTAATTCCCACCTATGAGTGAGAACACACGGTGTTTGGTTTTTTGTCCTTGCGATAGTTTGCTAAGAATGATGGTTTCCAGCTTCATCCATGTCCCTAGAAAGGACATGAACTCATCCTTTTTTATGGCTGCATAGTATTCCATAGTGTTTATGTGCCACATTTTCTTAATCCAGTCTATCAGAGATGGCATTTGGGTTGGTTCCAAGTCTTTGCTATTGTGAATAGTGCCACAATAAACATATGTGTGCATGTGTCTTTATAGCAGCATGGTTTATAATTTTTTGGGTGTATACCAAGTAATGGGACGGCTGAGTCAAATGATCTTTCTAGTTCTAGATCCTTGAGGAACTGCCACACTGTCTTCCACAATGGTCGAACTCATTTCCTGTCCCACCATCAGTGTGAAAGTGTTCCTATTTCTCCACATCCTCTCCAGCA
>NW_012119487.1:4242152-4242657 GCF_000951035.1 Colobus angolensis palliatus | reverse complement strand
TATTAAATAGGGAATCCTTTCCCCATTTCTTGTTTTTGTCAGGTTTGTCAATGATCAGATGGTTGTAGATGTGTGGTATTATTTCTGAGGGCTCTGCTCTGTTCCATTGGTCTATATCTCAGTTTTGGTGCCAGTACCATGCTGTTTTGGTTACTATATCCTTGTAGTATAGTCTGAAGTCAGGTAGCGTGATGCCTTCAGCTTTGTTCTTTTTGCTTAGGATTGTCTTGGCAATGTGGGCTCTTTTTTGGTTCCATATGAACTTTAAAGTAATTTTTTTCCAATTCTGTGAAGAAAGTCATTGGTAACTTGATGGGGATGGCATTGAATCTATAAAGTACCTTGGGCAGTATGGCCATTTTCACAATATTGATTCTTCTTATCCATGAACATGGAATGTTCTTCCATTTTTTGTGTCCTTTTTTATTTCGTTGAGCAGTGGTTTGTAGTTCTCCTTGAAGAGGTCCTTCACATCCCTTGTAAGTTGGATTCCTAGGTATTTTAT
>NW_012119487.1:4241202-4241960 GCF_000951035.1 Colobus angolensis palliatus | reverse complement strand
TGTGCCAGTTTTCAAAGGGAATGCTTCCAGTTTTTGCTCATTCAGTATGATATTGGCTGTGGGTTTGTCATAAATAGCTCTTATTATTGTGAGACTGTTTACGTTTTTGAAATGAAGCAGCATCAGTTCTCAGAAACACAGCCTTCTGATGGTCACCATCATGTTCCCTGTATCAAAGTGTTAAAAGAAAAGATTTTGGGCTCTCAATATCACTAAGCTAAAGGGAAAAGTCAAGCTGGGAACTGCTTAGAGCAAATCTGCCTCCCATTCTATTCAAAGTCACCCCTCTGCCCACTGAGATAAATGCATATCTAATGGCCTCCTTTGGAGAGACTAATCAGAAACTCAAAAGAATGCAAAAATTTGTCTCTTACCTACCTATGACCTGGAATTCCCCTCCCTACTTTGAGTTGTCCAACCTTTCCAGACGGGACCAATGTTCATCTTACATATGTTGATTAATGTCTCATGTCTCCCTAAAAATGTATGAAACCACACTGTGCTCTGACCTCTGTTAGATATGAATTCTAAATTTCTTTCCAAAGAACTAATATGTCAGTATGTTCAATCCTTTGCCTTCTACTTTTAAGCTTAACTTCCTTGTGAAGCAACCTTTTTTGATTACCTACTTCACCCTGACTCATTCCAATTACCTACTCCACTCTAACTCATTCTGATCACCTGCTCCACCCTAACTCATTCTGATCACCTGCTCCACCCTAACTCATTCTGATCACCTGCTCCACCCTAACTCATTC
>NW_012119487.1:4229144-4241152 GCF_000951035.1 Colobus angolensis palliatus | reverse complement strand
TAACTCATTCTGATCACCTGCTCCACCCTAACTCATTCTGATCACCTGCTCCACCCTAACTCATTCTGATCACCTGCTCCACCCTAACTCATTCTCATTACCTGCCACCTGCTCTGCCCTGACTTCCACCAAAGCACTCATCCCATCATTCTCTTTAAATTAGCCAATCAGAATTAGTTTAGCCCAGGCAGTCTAACCCTAGCCAATAGGGGAAAGACACAGCAGCAGGGGCCATGTGTGTTAGGGATAAGAACCCCTTCCCCTCTGTTGTCCGAATGTGTGCTCACCATTGCTCCATCTGTAAGGGTACACCCTTCTCGAGAAGTACCTGGCCTTGCTGAGAATTAAAAAGAAAATTTTATATTTGAGTGCTATTTCTTTTGTGGCACCAAAACTTTATATATAATAATTTGGGGGCTCACCCATGATTACATTCCCCTCTGGGCAGTCTCTGGTTCTCTCTAGTGAGGAGGTGTGCCCTGCCACCTTGGGGCAGCCTCAGGGGTGAGAAATCCAGACCCACCCCGTGCGAGGAATAACCTGAACTCTCAGCAATGCAGAAAAAAACAAAACAAAACAAAAACTAGCCAGCAACCTAGCTTAAAGGATCCTTACATATGCAATAACAACTCTGTGCACAGACCAAGGAAGGAGAAGCCGTGGGAAAGCATTTCCTTAGTGGTCAGGACCAAGGTAAGAAAGCTGTGGGGGGTGGGGCTGTGAATTACTCCTTGGTAGGGGTGGCTTAGAGGTTTAAAAGAAGTGAGACATCCCCACTGTGGGGGGATTGAACCTCACACAAACCTCAAGTAGTGGAAAAGTCGAGAAATTTCCCGTGGGGGAAATTGAGCTGCACCCCAAAAGGCAAGAAATTGCCAGTGGGGAAATTAAGCCTCACCCCAAATGGCAAGAAGCTTCCAGTGGGGAAATTGAGCCTCACCCTAAAAGTTGAGAAATTTCTAGTGGGGAAATTGAGCCTCACCCCAAAAGGTGAGAAATTTCCAGTGGGGAAATGGAGCCTCACCCCAAAAGGTGAGAAATTTCCAGTGGGGGAAATTAAGCCTCACCCCAAATGGCAAGAAGCTTCCAGTGGGGAAATTGAGCCTCACCCCAAAAGGTAAGAAATTTCCAGGAAGGGAAATTGAACCTTGAACCTTACCCCAAAACCATCAAGATGGGAAATATCCCAAGCAGGACAGGGAGTAACAAGGATAAAGATGGTAACAAAGATATTCCTCCACATAGCCTCCTAGGTCTCATGCTAAAACACTGGAAGGATAATGAGTCAACTAAACATAGGAAAAAACAACAAATGATAAAATACTGCTGTTTTATTTGGACTCAGGGACCCATCCTCAATCCCTCAATCTTCTGGCCAAAGTTTGGGTCGAATGAGGATGTAATGTGTCAGTTTCTAATCTGATATGTTAATGATAAAAGCCCAGTATCTAGAAGAACTAGGCTATGCCCTTTGTTGGAGTCAAAGACCTGCCCTCCTTTTCCCCTTAAAAACAAATAGGGAAGAACCCAAACTGGCACCTCAAAATGAAAAATCAGAAGAGCCAACTCTCACGCCTAAAGACTCCAGTGCATGGGATCCCCTAGACTATCTTCTCCAACTCAGTGTCCCCAGTCTTTCCCCTCAGACAGCCACTGCTGCCTCAGATCCCATTCCAAATTCCCCCTCTACTCACGTTATCCCTCCTCCTCATAACCCTGACTCTCGGGAATTACCTCCCCACCAGCCTGTTGCCTCCCAACCTAAAGACCCCTCTCTAAAAGGACTCCAGCGTGAGGTATAACAATGTAAAAAATATATTCAGAATTTCCCAGTTCCCTCCGTACCTAAGGGGTCAGCCCAACCCTCTTCCCTTTGAAAGAGGTACCACAAGGGGTGGGGGGTGGGGGTGGGCATTGGCTTTGTAAATGCTCCCTTAACAAGTTCAGAAGTCCGAAATTGTAAAAAGGAGCTTAAACAGCTACTAGATGACCCTTACGGAGTGGCAGACCAAATCGACCAATTCTTAGGACCTCAGTTATACACTTGAGTCGAGTTAATGTCCATTTTGGACATCCTCTTTTCAGGGGAAGAAAGGAGTATGATTTGTAGGGCTGCTATGGTAGTTCAGGAACATGAGCACCCTCCTGGTGAAAACGTTCCTACCACAGACCAGAAATTCCCCACCCGAGACCCCTGGGGGGACAATAACAACGCAGATCACCAGGAAAATATGCAGAACCTAAGGGAGATAATAACAAAAGGAATTTGGGAATCAGTACCCTGAACCTGAAATCTTTCTAAAGCATTTTTATACAACTGGAGAAGGATGAAGGGCCTATGAGATTCCTAGACTGAGGGAGCAAATGTGGCAATGTGCAGGCCTCAATTTGGACGATCCCCTTGGGCAAGGAATGTTGAAACTCCGACTTGTCACTAAAAGTTGGCCAGACATTTTTAAAATTTACAAAAGATAGACAATTGGGAAGACCTTCCCCTAAGTGAGCTTCTCAGGGAAACTCAAAGTATACATGAAAAGGGATGAAGAAAAACAGAAACAAAAGACAAAACTTATGTTTTCCACCTTCCAACAGATGGCTCCAAACCCAGGTACTTCTAGACAGAGCTTCCAGGGAGCCAGAAACTGTAAAGGGTCCGAACCCTCTTTTAAAGGACCCCAGACTCCATCTGGAGGACCAAGGTCCTCATCTACCAGGCCTCCTAAAGAGTATGGGGGAGCAGGGTTAAAGAATCCCAGAACTGGCTGGGCGCGGTGGCTCAAGCCTGTAATCCCAGCACTTTGGGAGGCCGAGACGGGTGGATCACGAGGTCAGGAGATCGAGACCATCCTGGCTAACATGGTGAAACCCCGTCTCTACTAAAAAATACAAAAAACTAGCCGGGCGAGGTGGCGGGCGCCTGTAGTCCCAGCTACTCGGGAGGCTGAGGCAGGAGAATGGCGTGAACCCAGGGGGCGGAGCTTGCAGTGAGCTGAGATCTGGCCACTGCACTCCAGCCCGGGTGACAGAGCGAGACTCCGTCTCAAAAAAAAAAAAAAAATCCCAGAACTAAGAGGGTCCTTTAGGAAGGACAAGATAGGTGCTATAGATGTGGAAAAATAGGCCACTTCAAGAGAGGATGTCCTGAACTAAGAAAGGAGAAAGAAGCCCTTCCACTCATGACTTTTGAGGAAGAATAGGGGGTTCAGGGGCTCTGTCTCTTTTATCTTGATTCCCACCAGGAGCCCTTGATAAATTTGGAGATGGGATCTAAATATGAGTTTATCACCTTTTTAGTTGAATCAGGCGCTGCTTGCTCCTCTGTTTGTTTCCCCCCCATCTAATGTCTCCTTCTCAGAGGAACTTTTAGTTTCCAGGGTAAAAGGGGAAGGAGAGGGGAGAACAGCATAAGTGGCTGGCAGAGGCAAGGAAAGACCAGCAGAAAGGAGAGAGAGAGAGAGGAAAGAGACGAGAGAGAGAAAGAGGCAGAGAGAGAGGAAGAGACAGAGACAAAGAGGGAGTCAAAGAGAGAGAGAAAGAGAGAGACAGAAAGTCAGAGAGAGATAGAAGTAGAAAAGACAAAACAGTGTACCCTATTCCTTGAAAAGCCAGGGTAAATTAAAAACCCATAACTGGTAATTGAAGATCTTCTCCGTGACCATATAACACTCCAATACCACCTTGTTTTCAGTGTAAACAACGGCATAGCCTGAAAGCACTGAGGACACTGACAACCCATACCCTTCCTATCAAAAATCCTTAACCCAGTAACCTGCAGATGGCCCAAATACATTCAATCTGTAGTGACAACTGCTTTGCTAACAGAAGGAAGTATGAGGCTATTCTGTTAAAAAAAAAAAGATGATTCAACATTAACCACTAAAAATTCCCTTAACCCAACAGGTTTCCTAACAGGTGATCTAAATCTTAATTACTATACAAAGGTCCGACCAGACCTAGGAGGAACTCCCTTCAGGACAGGACTATAGATGGTTCCTCTTGGGTGATTGAGGGAAAAAGACACAATAGGTATTCAGTAAGTGATAAGGGAACTCTTGTAGATGAAGAGTTAGGAAAATTGCCTCATAATTGGTCCGCTCAAACGTGTGAGCTGTTTCACTCAGCCAAGCCTTAAAATACAGAACCAGGAAGGAACCATCTATACAAATTCTAATTTGGACTAAACAAGGTCTTATTAATAGTAAAGAATAATTGAAATCCCAAAGTTACAAGGTTTTCAACAAAAGTAAAGTTTGCTAAAAGTTAACAGTGTAACATGTATTATCTTAACTTCTATTCTTGTGGCCTTAGACAGTCTAGTCCAGAGACATGAAGGAAGTTCGCTTTGGAAAAGAGTGGTTATCTTAGAAAAAAAAGAAGAGGGGGTGTAGAGTTTATATAGAAAGGACTGTTATATGGTAAATTCTTGTCCTAAAATAAATTAACTGGTTGTTTAAATAAAAGGGATGTTTGTGACAAGTCAGAAAGTTGAGCCATGTTGAATAATTGTCTGTGAAAGTCATGAAAAAAAGTTATAAAAGGGAATTTATGCAAGAAATGTTGTATAATTTAAAAGTAATTAGGCCTCCTGATTGTAAAACTATTGAAGAAACAGTTCATATGCAAGGTGTGTAAGGAAAGTAAAATATACTTTTGGTAAAAGGATTATAATGAGGCATAAGAATGTGGATTTTTACCTACATTAAAAGGTTAAAAAATATATATTTTGTTTTAAAGGTTTAAACAAGTTTTAAAACATTAAATGTAAAGGAAATTCTGTGTGTAAACATACTGGCTAAAGTTAAGGGGGTGTCATCCAGTTTTTCTGTGAACTGGACGTTAAAATAAAAGCACAACAGGTTTTTCTTAAAGCACTAACCTGCTCTGTAACAAAAATTATAAAAGGTTAAAAAAAGTCTATAAAAATCTTACCTTATGGTCAGACATTAAAAATTGGATAAATATATCTACAAGGTTTTATTAAAATTAAGTTTAACATTGATAACACACTAATATAGAGGTGAAATTTAGCTTATCTGGTATAAAAATCATACAGGAAGCATTGTCAAATATAAAATGGTATTTGGCTTTCTTTGGTCTAAAAACTAATGAAAATAGGTGCTAAAGGAAATTTCTCAGTAGGAAGGCACCAAGGACTATAAAGTCCACTGCTGATGTCCCCACGTTTAAAACAAAAGGTCAATTTCTTAGAAATTATGTGCTTGGTTTATCCTCCACTTTCCTTTCCCTCAAAACTAAGTCTTTTAGCACAGATACCACCCCTAGATTTTTCGGTAAACCAACACCAACCTGAGGATCATGTTCTCATCAAAGGGTGGAAAAAAGGAAAACTCAAACCAGCCTAGGAATGACCCTAACTTGTGCTGCTAACCACTGAGACTGCTGTTCATACAGCGGAAAGGGGATGGACTCATCACACCCGAGTCAAGAAAGTGCCATCCCCTCCAGAGTCGTGGGCCATAGTCCCAGGGGAAAACCCTACCAAACTAAAGCTAAGAAAAATTTAACTCACGTTCATCTATTATATTACTCTTCCTTCTTTTCTCGTTCTTTTGCTGACCATCTAGTTATTAACATAACCAAGTCAATTTTGCCTCAAACTATTGCATTTAATGCTTGCCTTGTTATACCATGTGGGGACTTGTCAAGTCAAAGACAGCTCTCTACTTCAGAAAAGTACCTCTGTCCCTCCTGACTCTCCTCAGACTGAGCATTAGTGAATTGGGACCATTTAATCCAGGGAGATTTCAATAAAGACCCCAGTGTCAATTAGGAGTCTTGCTCCCTGATGTAGAGCTTTTATGCCATAGTTGGTCCAATGTTCTGTGGACCACTAAAGAGCAAGAAATTTTAGGTTTTTGTAATTTCCTAAAACCATACATTCATTTTACTAAAGGGACACCCCTCCCCTCTAACCGTCAGCTAAACCAGTGTAATTCTATACAAGTTATTATCTCAAACCCTCAAAGTTCTTCCCCTTTTCTAAGCCGGTTCCCTTCTTTAAGCCGGTTTTATGGTATGGGGGCTGAGGTTTCAGGGACGAACCCTATTAGATTCTTTGAAATGCATTTCTTTGTTCCCCCACCCCCTGCAACTTTCTCTAAGCCTTCTTCCAAAACCTCTCACAACGGAACAATTGCTCCTCCTCCATCTAACAACAAGACCAAGATAGCTATAGCTATCACAGGAGTTAAAGACTTAAAACAAATTTTGGGGCCAGGCGTGGTGGCTCAAGCCTGTAATCCCAGCACTTTGGGAGGCTGAGGCGGGTGGATCACAAGGTCAGGAGATCAAGACTATCCTGGCTAACACCGTGAAACCCCGTCTCTACTAAAAGATACAAAAAACTAGCCAGGCATGGTGGCGGGCACCTGTAGTCCCAGCTACTCAGGAGGCTGAGGCAGGAGAATGGCATGAACCCGGGAGGCAGAGCTTGCAGTGAGCCGAGATCGTGCCACTGCACTCCAGCCTGGGGCACAGAGCAAGACTCCATCTCAAAAAACAAACAAAAAAAAAAAAAACAAAAAAAACCAAACTTTGGTAATTAAGATAGGATACCAAGATGCAAATGCCTGATTGGAATGGATCAAATATTCCCTCCACAGGTTAAACAAAAGCAATTGTTATGCTTGTGCACACAGCAGGCCAGACGCCCAGATTGTTCCCTTTCCACTAAGGTGGTCCTTCAGTCGACTGGGTGTGGGCTGCATGGTAGCTCTTCTCCAAACTTCTACAGCCTGGAGTAATAAGTCATGCCAAGCGCTCTCTCTGCTATATCCTGAAGTCCGGCACCCTGTAGGTCAGCGCCTGAGAGCCATTCAGCTTCCGTCTCCCAACATTAAGTTCACTTCGTGTCTCTCATGACAGGGAGGAAACTTAGCGTTCCTTGGAGACCTGAAGGGATGCAGTGAGCTTAAGAATTTTCAAGAGCTTATCAGTCAGCCCTTGTTCATCCCTGAGTGGATGTGTGGTGGTATTGTGGTGGACCTTTACTGGACACTCTCCCAAATAACTGGAGTGGCACTTGTGCTTTAGTCCAATTGGCTATCCCTTTCACTCTGGCATTTTATCAACCAGGGGAAGGAAAAATAAAACATCATAAAGCAAGAGAAGCCCCTTATGGGTCTTTCGACTCTCACATCTGTTTAGACACAATTAAAGTCCCACAGGGAATACCAGATCAATTTATTTTTTTATTTTTTATTTTTATTTTATTTTTTTGAGACGGAGTCTCGCTCTGTCGCCCAGGCTGGAGTGCAGTGGCCGGATCTCAGCTCACTGCAAGCTCCGCCTCCCGGGTTTACGCCATTCTCCTGCCTCAGCCTCCCAAGTAGCTGGGACTACAGACGCCCGCCACCTCGCCCGGCTATCTTTTTGTATTTTTTAGTAGAGACGGGGTTTCACCATGTTAGCCAGGATGGTCTCGATCTCCTGACCTCGTGATCCGCCTGTCTCGGCCTCCCAAAGTGCTGGGATTACAGGCTTGAGCCACCACGCCCGGCCTACCAGATCAATTTAAAGCCCAAACATCAAATAGCTGCAGGATTTAAGTCAATATTTTGGTAGGCGACAATTAATAAAAATGTAGATTGGATAAAGTACATCTACTACAACCAACAGTGATTTATTAACTACACTAGAGATGCTGTTAAAGGAATAGCTGAACAATTAGGTGCTACTAGCCAGATAGCTTGGGAAAATAGGATACCCTTAAACATGATATTAGCAGAAAGTGGAGGAGTTTGCATCATGATTAAAACTCAACGTTGCATCTTCATCCCAAACAACACCGCCCCTAATGGAAGTATAACAAAGGCATTGCACGGTCTAACTGCTCTGTCCAATGAGTTAGCCAACAACTCAGGGGTAAATGATCCCTTTTACAGAATGGCTAGAAAAGTGGTTTGGTAAATGCAAAAGAATAATAGCCTCAATTCTTACTTCCTCCACAGCTGTAATGGGTGTACTTATTTTTGTCAGGTGCTATGTCACACCATGCATTCGTGGGTTGGTGCAGAGGTTCATAGAAACAGCACTTACTAAACTTACTAAAACCTCCCTTAACTATCCTCCACCTTACCCAGAGAAGCTTCTTCTTTTGGAAAATCAAGCAAAACAACTGAGCCAAGACATGTTAAAAAAAAGTTTGAAAAGAAAGCTGTAAGGAAATACAAGGGGAGGGGTTGTTAGGTATGAGTTCTAAATTTCTTTTCAAAGATTTAATATGTCAGTATGTTCAATCCTTTGCCTTCTACTTTTAAATTTAACTTCCTCATAAAGCAAACCTTTTTGATTACCTAATCCACCCTGATTCCAATCACTTACTCCACCCTAACTCATTCCAATCACCTACTCCACCCTAACTCATTCTGATCACCTGCTCCACTCTAACTCATTCTGATTAACTGATAGCTGCTCTGCCCTGACTTCCGCCAAAGCACTCACCCCATTATTCTCTTTAAATTAGCCAATCGGAATTAGTTTAACCCGTGGGGTCTGACCCTAGCCAATAGGGGAACGACAGAGCAGCAGGGGACATGTGCCTCAGGGATAAGAGCCCCTTCCCCTCCGTTGTCCAAGTGTGCAGCTCGCCATTGCTCCATCTGTAAGGGTGCACTCTTCTATAGAAGTAACTGGTCTTGCTGACAATTAAAAAGAAAATTTATATTTGAGTGCTATTTCTTTTGCGTCACTGAAACTTTGTGTATAACACCACCTTGGGCACATGTTGTCAGGACCTCCTGAGGTTGTGTCACAGGTGAATCCTCAACCTTTTCAAAATAAACTTTCTAAATTAACTGAGACCTGTCTCGGATTTTTGGGGTTTACATTTTGGCAACCACAAAGGAATTCTGACTGGAGGTGCTGCTGACCTTTGACAAATCTTCTATCAATGCTTGGTACCAACTTGAGCTATCTTTATGGTTCAAATGAATAGGACAATTTGCTGAGGCCTGGAAACACCCCCTCCAGAGAATTCCTGATCTCAAATTTGTTTGAGATCTAAAGTTTATTTTGCTGTACGCCTCTTTTTTTTTTTTTTTTTTTGGGGAGTTTTATTTGCTTTCAGCACAAGGAAGGCAAGTTTTTTTCTGCTTCCATGATGATGGAGGTAGGTAACTCCTTTATGGAGTTTGAGCTCACTTCCAACAGGGAAGATGAATATTTTTTTTTCCTGCTGCTAGGATGGTAGAGAGCAGCCTTCAGCCTGAGACCCATCCTTAGGTAAGTAACTGTAAGTAACTTGGCTAAAGTTAAGATTAACAACCAGCTGGTCTTAATTTCTCCTTACCATTAGAGTGCTCAGTAATCATATAAGTTGTGTGATCATTTGTTTTGCTTAACTGTTTTTTGTTGTTTTGTTTGTTTTTGTTGTTGTTTTGGTCTTTTTCCCATTGGGTTTGATCAACTCCATCTGACTTGATCAAATCCGAAGGAAAGTTCCAAATTATGGGGAACAAGGCCTCTGCAGTGGCTAAATTCCCCCACACACAAAAAGGTGGTGTGGTGAGGGGAGAAAAATGGCTCGAAAAAGAAAAACAAAGAGGCGAGATTTTTTATTTTGACTACTAGAAGGGCCTTATTTACATAACAAGCCTACCTTTTTGCTAGCCAGTCCAAACTGAAAGAGCAATGGATGTACTTCTGAAATAGCAGCAATTTGTCCTAGTTGAAATATGGTAATGAGATTTAAAAAGACTTTTTTTTTAAAGGAGCTCAATGGTTAAAGTTAGCTTAATTAAAAACTAGCATCCAAGATGTGTGTGTGTGTGTGTGTGTGTGTGTGTGTGTGTGTGTGTGTGTGTGTGTTTAAAAGGCCTTCATGGTTTTTTTTTTCGTCAGTTGACTAAATTCTGTTTTCTTCATTTACTTCTGCTGCCTCTCCTTTCTCTTGCACCCTGCTGCATGAGAGACCTAAAATAGTTTATAATAGCCTGGGGTTCCTTAAAGAAAACGAAGGAGCCAGACTCCTTTTGGGGGAGAAACCTGTTTTTCCTTATGGGACTCCAAGAATGTAAACAGGCAAGTTGGTCTCAATTCTTAAACTGCTTGCTTTCGTATTGTGTTACCTGATTTGTTGACTTAAGTAGTTTTTGCAACAGAGTTTACTCTCGGGTTTTTAAAGAAGAATGTAATTTAGACATTTAGGAATGTCTTTGTTTAAAAAAAATTTTTTTAAGTGCACTGTAAAAAGATCATGTGGTCTAGCCTCATAATAATTCTCCCTTTTTGGAGACCCAGGATTCAGTGTAGGCTCAGCCCAGAACTCAGAGATGCAGTTAAAAGATAGGTAGTCCCTATTTTAATAAAACTGGTCTCCTTATACAATCCTATGATAGATTTTTATAATTTTATGTTTGATTTGACATCCATCTTTTTTTTTTTTTTTTTTTTGTGACAGAGTCTCACTCTATTGCCAGGCTGGAGTGCAGTGGTGTGATCTTGGCTCACTGCAACCTCTGCCTTCTGGGTTCAAATGATTCTCCCTCAGCCTCCCAAGTAGCTGGGACTACAGGTATGTGCCACCATGCCCAGCTAATTTTTGTATTTTTAGTAGAGATGGGGTTTCACCATGTTGGCTAGGATGGTCTCGATCTCTTGACCTTGTGATCCTCCCGCCTAGGCCTCCCAAAGTGCTGGGATTACAGGTATGAACCACTGCACCTGGCCTTGACATTCATCTTTAATCTTCCGTTAGCATACAAGACTTTTCCTCTTCTTACTTCTGAGGTAAATTTTTCTATTTGATTTTCACCTTTGTTATTTCCTTTAGTATGCAGATTTAAGTCTATTTAGTGGACAACTGCCTGGGATTGTGAAACAGGTTATCAGGAATCTGAGAAAGATAGGAAAAACAAAAGATTTTTATGACTCTATGAGATGTACTTCTATCCGCATGCCTAATACGTCTATGTATTTATGTGTTGTGTACACAATGTTTCACTACTGAAGATATACAGAAGAGCTCTATACAGCTTAAGAAAATAAAAGTGGTGAAATAAAATACTTTATCAAGGAAAAAGACTAGTCAAATGCTTTAAGTTACATAAGTTAAGTAAAATCTTTAATAAATAAGCTAGCTTTAACATTATTCATAAAGTAATATTAGAAATGTCTATCAAGTTGTCTAAAGGGAAATTATAATGGTTTTTCTAGAGATTGGGTTTGACATAAAAAACACATACACTAAAGAACTGATTACAACAGTAAAATTTTCTTAAGGAATTGATTTACTTTTAATACATTATAAGAGATTCTAATTTTTTTAAAATCCAAAGTTCAACTTTTATCACATCTCACCATTTTTAAAAAAATTATACTTTAACTTCTGGGGTACATGTGCAGAATGTGGAGGTTTTTTACATAGGTATACATGTGCCATGGTGGTTTGCTGTACCCATCAACCCACCATGTACATTAGGTATTTCTCCTAATGCTATCCCTCCCCTAGCCCCCCACTCCCCAACAGGCCCCAGTGTGTGTTTCTCCCCTCCCTGTGAGAACAATGTGCTCTCATTTTTCAACTCCCACTTATGAATGAGAACATAAGGTGTTTGGTTTTCTGTGCTTGTGTTAGTTTGCTTAGAATGATGGTTTCCAGCTTCATCCATGTCCCTGCAAAGAACATGAACTCATCCTTTTTTATGGCTGCATAATGTTCCATGGTGTATATGTGCCACATTTTCTTTATCCAGTCTATTAGTAATGGGTATTTGGGTTGGTTCCAAGTCTTTGCTATTGTGAACAGTGCCACAATAAACGTATGTGTGCATGTGTCTTTATCGTAGAATGATTTATAATCCTTTGGGTATATACCCAGTAATGGGATGGCTGGGTCAAATGATATTTCTTGTTCTAGATCCTTGAGGAATCACCACACTGTCTTCCACAGTGGTTGAACTAATTTACACTCCCACCAACAGTGTAAAAGCGTTCTTATTTCTCCACATCCTCTCCAGCATCTGTTGTTTCCTGACTTTTTAATGATT
>NW_012119487.1:4224401-4228944 GCF_000951035.1 Colobus angolensis palliatus | reverse complement strand
TTTTAGACATGAAGTCCTTGCCCATGCCTATGTCCTGAATGGTATTGCCTAGGTTTTCTTCTAGGGTTTTTATGGTTTTAGGTCTTACATTTACATCTTTAATGCACCTTGAATTAATTTTTGCATAAGGAGTAAGGAAGGGATCCAGTTTCAGCTTTCTGCATATGGCTAGCCAGTTTTCCCAGTATCGTTTATTAAATAGGGGATCCTTTCCCCATTGCTTGTTTTTGTCAGGTTTGTTAAAGATCAGATGGTTGTAGATGTGTGGTGTGATTTCTGAGGTCTCTGTTCTGTTCCATTGGTCTATATATCTGTTCTGGTGCCAGTACCATACTGTTTTTTGTTACTGTAACCTTGTAGTATAGTTTGAAGTCAGGTAGCATGATGCCTCCTGCTTTGTTCTTTTTGCTTAGGATTGTCTTGACAATGTGGGCTCTTTTTTGGTTCCATATGAACTTTAAAGTAGATTTTTCCAATTCTATGAAGAAAGTCAACGGTAGCTTGATGGGGATAGCATTGAATCTATAAATTACTTTGGGCAGTATGGCCATTTTCACGATACTGATTCTTTCTATCCATGAGCATGGAATGATTTTCCCATTTGTTTGTGTCCTCCCTTATTTCCTTGAGCAGTGGTTTGTAGTTCCTCTTGAAGAGGTCCTTCGCATCACTTGCAAGTTGGATTCCTAGGTATTTTATTTTCTTTATAGCAATAGTGAATGGGAGTTCACTCATGATTTGGCTCTCTGTTTGTTATTGGTGTATAGAAATGCTTGTGATTTTTGCACATTGACTTTGTATCCTGAGACTTTGCTGAAGTTGCTTATCAGCTTAAAGAGATCTGGGGCTGATACAGTTGGGTTTTCTAAATATACAATCATGTCATCTGCAAACAGACAATTTGACTCCCTCCTTTTCTAATTGAATACCCTTTATTTCTTTCTCTTGCCTGATTGCCCTGGCCAGAACTTCCAATACTATGTTGAATAGGAGTGTGCCAGTTTTGTCTTGTGTCAGTTTTCAAAGGGAATGCTTCCAGTTTTTGCCCATTCAGTATGATATTGGCTGTGGGTTTGTCATAAATAGCTCTTATTATTTTGAGATACATTCCATCAATACCTAGTTTATTGAGAGATTTTAGCATAAAGCGCTGTTGAATTTTGTCAAAGGCCTTTTCTGCATCTATTGAGATAATCATGTGGTTTTTGTCATTGGTTCTGTTTATGTGATGGATTCTGTTTAATGATCTACATATGTGGATCCAACCCTTTATCCCAGGGATGAAGCTGAGCTGATTGTAGTAGATAAGCTTTTTGATGTGCTGCTTGATTCAGTTTGCCAGTATTTTATTGAGGATTTTTGCATTGAGGTTCATCAGGGATATTGGCCTAAAATTTTCTTTTTTTGTTTTGTCTCTGCCAGGTTTTGGTATCAGGATGATGTTGGCCTCATAAAATGAGTTAGGGAGGATTCTATTTTCTATTGCTTGGAATAATTTCAGAAGGAATGGTACCAGCTCCTCTTTGTACCTCTGGTAGTATTCAGCTGTGAATCTGTGTGGTCCTGGACTTTCTTTGATTTCACCATTTTTGTTTTTTTTCTCCCCCTTCAAAAGGTGTGAAATAATAAAGCTCTCTTTCAACTCATTTTCAGCTCATTTAAGTTTTTTTCCCCCAAAGTTCTGTTTGTTGTGGCCTGGTGCTAACAATATTTTCTTAAAGGTCTAAAGGAAATGTTTTCCTCCAACATAATATCCTGTACACTCTTTTGCCTTTTGGTAACTGGCCTTACAGATTTTATGTCTTATTGAAATAATTCCTATGCCATTATTACTAAGTTTTTGTTTGCTTAGGAAAAAAACTGATTTTTTTTTTTTTAAATTAAGGTTATTACATCCGTGTATCTTTCTGTATGTGCTTTTAATGTACTTGTAACATTAAGTTACAGGGCTTTGACTCCTGGGTCTAAAATGTACACAAAGCCCTGCTAAATCTTGAACACTGACAGAAGTTAAATCCTCATCTTCAGGCCCCATCGAGAATGCCAATCAAAATAAACTGCATTGCTGAGACACAGGGCCAGAAATTAATGCCATTCAACTCCTAGAGGTCCAGGGACTATTGTGGAAGAGGTGGGTGTGAGATTGTAAGGGCCAATTTTAAGACATAAAATAAGTACAGTTTCTCTGTAAATTAACCATTAATACCAATGGCACACTGATGCAAGCCCTGCATATGAGCCCTTGTGTCAGATTAACACGGCTTTTTTTAAGCATTAACCCAAACTTTAATAATGATTATAAAAGGCTTATGGAAGTTATAGCTTATGATCAAGATTAAAATTTTATATATTGTTTATAAAAATTTGAAAAACAAATTTAATTGACTTCATGTTGTTTTTATTATGGTTTATTGTTTGGAAAATTAAGTTTCCTCTCTCAAAAAATATGTTTTGCACTTTTTTTTTTTAAATCCTTCAGTTATCACTTTGGTTAAATGAATGACTTATTTTACAATGACCTGTGATCCTATTTAGTAATATCAAGTGTTTTAAAGCTTTGATATTTGACAAACTTTCCAAAATCAAATTATAAATTATGTCTTTTTCTGACCTAATTAATCCTTTAAGATATTACTGGTTCCTTAAAGTCCAAAAATGACATATTTGGCTTATTTGGTATAAAAATTATATAGGAAGCATTGTCAAATATGCAGTGATGTTTGGTTTTCTTTGGGCTGTATTTGTATAAATATGTTATTGGCATGTGTTCAAAAATTATGGGAAACTCCTATAATTCTTTTTTTTTTTTTTTTTTTTTTGAGACAGAGTCTCACCCTGTCACCCAGGTGGGAAACTCCTATAATTCTAATATGAATTAGTGTATGTTATCAGTAATTATAATTTTTTTGGTAAATTATTGTGTGCCACAGAGGTAACAAACTTCCTTGTCAATTGAATGTTTATGGCTGCCCTAAAACTTTTCGTCATCCATGGATGATTGTTGTCTTATTTTGGTCCTCTTTAAAAGGTGGTTTTATAATCAGCTATGAACTCTTAACAGATGCTCTTGAATGCAGGTTTCTGATTACTTTGGAGATTGTAACATTTGAACAGAGGAAAAACTTTCAGGACTCATGAAGAGCTGGAATGGTTATGAATATCAAGCAGAACAGGAATTAACTGCAGGGACTAAACTAATAGAAGTTTAAAGTAATCTTTTTAACTTTTTGCTTAAAATGTTGCTGATCCTTTGTTCTGTTTTTCAGAGTCAAGAAAACTTTTAAGCTATTTACAACTTTTAACAGTTAAGCATACTCCTATGAACAAAATTTGGAGCGTATGTGTTTCTGTCTACCTGATTTCTACAGAATTTGGAAAATATTTGTGAATATTCTTAACTTATGACAATACAATTGTTTGCATAAGTGCAATAAGAATCTTTTTTCATTTTTAACAAGACACAGTTGGAGAAACTTATTTTACCAAGGCTTCGACTGAAATGGTATGCTTTCATTTAAGGAATCAAACTTCACTTATGGAGCCAATAAAAGCCCCTTGGAAAAATTGGCCTCATACCTTTTTCTATACAGTCCCTTTACAGGGTTCCTGACCTGTGGTAAGTAAAGAATGTCACTTTCTGACAGGCCCAGGAGCCCCAGGTTTATATTGGAACATCAAGAGGAGAGGAATTCACCCACCTCATAGGTATTTGATGGTACAAATCCATGGCTGGGCTTGGCTTTTAAAAAGTCATGTCTGAAATTCCTTCTATGGACTAAAGTTCCATCAAAGCCAATTTAAATGCCTATGTAATACAGTGCATAAAAATAATCAGATGAAGGGTAATAAAGCAAATCAGTCCTACCATGATTTGTCTTTAATAAAAATGGGAGAGTGGATAAAGAAAAATTATTTTTCGAAAACTATAGTACACCCGTTGTTAGATTCTAGTCTCGCCTATTGTTTTTCAATTTTTATCATTTTCTACAGTTTGGACTGAATTATAATTCTAATTTTTTTTGTTGTTGTTGTTTTGAGACAGAGTCTTCCTCTGTCCCCCAGACTGGAGTGTAATCGTGTGATCTCAGCTCACAGCAACCTCCACCTCCTGGGTTCAAGCAATTCTACTGCCTCAGCCTCCTAAGTAGATGGGATTACAGGCCCCTGCCACCATGCCCAGCTAGTTTTTTGTATGTTTAGTAGGGATGGGGTTTTGCCATGTTGGCTAAGCTGGTCTCAAACTCCTGACCTCAGGTCATCCACCTGCCTTGGCCTCCCAAAGTGCTGGGATTACAGACATAGCCACTGTGACTGGCCTGAATTCTAATTTTTCTTGGCTACAAGCGTGAAAAATAATGTTTTCATTTTTTTTCCTTCTTTTTTCTCCAGTTTTCCTAATTTGGAGTCACTGAAAAGTAAGCTATGCTTTTTTTAAAGCCCTGCAAACTGAAGCTAAAGAACTTAAACTTCAGAGGAAAATAATAGCAACCTATTTATAGGTTGTTATTTATAGGTTATAAGCCACTTTTTTTTTTTTTTTTTT
>NW_012119487.1:4215855-4224221 GCF_000951035.1 Colobus angolensis palliatus | reverse complement strand
GACCTCGTGATCCGCCCGTCTCAGCCTCCCAAAGTGCTGGGATTACAGGCTTGAGCCACCGCGCCCGGCCAGGTTATAAACCACTTTCATACCTGCCTATTAATGTATGGACTTCAGAGCAATATGGCCTGTATTGATTTTCCAGGATTGTTCTTTTGTTTATTGTTGCTTTTCCTCCTTCTTCCCCCTATTTTCTCTTCATAGGACATAAGACTTCACAATCTTCTAAAAACGAGCTTTCCTAATAACTTGGGACCTACCAGTTTAGGAATAAACTATCCTAGTCATAAGAGATCAGATAAAACATGAGACCTACCAGTTTAGGAATAAACCATCCTAGTCATAAGAGATCAGATAAAACCTGAGACCAGAGACTCATTTTCTTTTAATATGCTTTTTCCAAAAGATTTTTAAAAAGAAAAGGGGGGAAATGTGAAAGGAAAATGTCTTGGGTCCCTAAAATCACTAAGCTAAAGGGAAAAGTCAAGCTGGGAACTGCTTAGGGCAAATCTGCCTCCCATTCTATTCAAAGTCACCCCTCTGCTCACTGAGATAAATGCATATATGATTACCTCCTTTGGAGAGGCTAATCAGAATGCAACCATTTGTCTCTTATCTATCTATGAACTGGAAGCACGCCCCACCTCCCACCCCCCTGCTTTGAGTTGTCCCACCTTTCCAGACTGAACCAATGTTCATCTCATGTATGTTGATTAATGTCTCATGTCTTCTTAAAATGTATAAAACCAAACTGCTCTAACCATCTTGGGCACATGTTATCAGGACCTCTGAGGCAGTGTCATGGGCGTGCATCCTCAACTTTGGCAAAATAAACTTTCTAAATCAACAGACACCTGTCTCAGATTTTTGAGGTTCACAAAAGCCTAGTGAATGTGTAAAAAAAAAAAGCCAAAAATATCCCCATCCCAAAAGAACCATGAAGGTGGGCTGAGTGCAGTGGCTCCTGCCTGTAATCCCAGCACTTTGGGAGGCTGAGGCAGGAGGATCACTTAAGGCCAAGAGTTGGAAACCAGCCTGGGCAACATGGCAAAACCCTGTCTCTACAAAAGACACAAAAAAATTTTAGCTGGGCATGGTGGTGGGTGTCTGTAGTCCCAACTATTTGGGAGGCTGAGGTGGCAGGATCACCTAAGCCTGGGGAGAATGAGGCTGCAGTGAGCTGTGATCACACCACTGTACTCCAGCCTGGGTGACAGAGTAAGATGCTATATCCAGAAAAAGAAAAGAAAGGTTCCTTCATAGAAAATGGGAGTTCACTAACCAGAAAAGGAGGGACCAGTGGGTGAAAACCATGGGTGTTCACTATTTCATTCTCCTCAACTGTAGAGATTAGCTACATGGAGAAATAATTCTTTTGTTGTATACCAGGGGAGTAGTTTTAATATTATCTAATTATTGCCAGAAAGACTCAAAGTAAATTATTTTGAAATAGTTATTATTTTTGGCAGATTTTCTTGAATATTTTTTTTTTTTTTTTGAGATGGAGTCTCGCTCTGCGGCCCAGGCTGGAGTGCAGTGGCCGGATCTCAGCTCACTGCAAGCTCTGCCTCCTGGGTTTACGCCATTCTCCTGCCTCAGCCTCCCAAAGTGCTAGGATTCCAGGTGTGAGCCACTACATTCAGCTAAAGTGCACAAATTTTTTTTTTTTTTTTGAGATGGAGTCTCGCTCTGCGGCCCAGGCTGGAGTGCAGTGGCCGGATCTCAGCTCACTGCAAGCTCCGCCTCCCGGGTTTACGCCATTCTCCTGCCTCAGCCTCCCGAGTAGCTGGGACTACAGGTGCCCGCCACATCGCCCGGCTAGTTTTTTGTATTTTTTAGTAGAGACGGGGTTTCACCGTGTTAGTCAGGATGGTCTCGATCTCCTGACCTCGTGATCCACCCATCTCGGCCTCCCAAAGTGCTGGGATTACAGGCTTGAGCCACCGCGCCCGGCCTGGCCTGATTTTCTCTAATATTTAATTAGCATATAGCTAACAAGTTGCAGTCCTCTGGTGTTTTAAACCAGACTAACCTAGGTACAAATCCTGGTTTGGCCCTACTAGCTGTGTGGTCTTAGGTAGGTGACTCAACCTTCCTAAATGTCAGTTTCAAGAATAATATATAAAAAAAAAAAATCACTTTCACAGAGTTGCTATAAGGATTAGAGATAATTTATATGAATCACTTAACACAATACTCAGCATATAATAGGCTTTCAAACAATAAGACATGATTATTATAGCACATTAAGTTACCATGGAGTAACTTTCTCAACTAGTTTATCCAGGTTTTTCATCAGAAATTGATACTGTAAAAAGAACATGACTCTTAGTCTATGAAGTATAGAAATATGGCAGAGTGTGGTTGTTATGCCTGTAATCCTAGCACTTTGGGAGGCCAAGGCAGGTGGATCACCTGAGGTCATGAGTTCAAGACCAGCCTGCCCAACATGGTGTAACCCCCATCTCTACTAAAAAATTACAAAAATTAGCAAGGCATGGTGACACGTGCTTGTAATTCCAGCTACTCGGGAGGCTGAGGCCAGAGAATTGCTTGAACCCAAGAGGTGGAGGTTGCAGTGAGCCAAGATGACACAACTGCACTCTGACCTGGGTGACAGACCAAGATTCCATCTCAAAAAAAAAGGCATAGAAATATAGTTTTTTATACAATAATTTCTATTCTGAGGGCCTATTCTCCTATGTTGGAAAAAACCAATTTCAATCATTTTGGAAACCTCACACCATAATTTTCTAGAGGGGATCTAATTTCTAGGGGGTTTGAATAGTGCTTAATCATTTGTTACTTAAGCTGTCTGTTCACCAGGCCTCCACTGTCTTATCCGGACCTCCATTAATACCCATAGGTTATTGCTGAGATGTCTCTTACACATGGGCACTCAGCCCCTTCAAATCCAGTGGTTCTTTCCAATACTCTCAGGTCAAGCTTACAGGGGGTATGGCTAAGAGAGGGTGTCATGGGAGTCTTTCTGCTGCATCTAGGCCACACTCTTGCCATGAATCTCCCGTCTGTTTCTAACCTGGTCTGCCTAGATGCATCACGCAGCTGTTTCTGACGTGGAGTTCAAGGGGAGCTCAGGGCATCTTTGCTTTTAGGTCTCAAACCTATTGTGTCTTGCTACCTTTCTAATATTAGCATTCAGAGCACTAAAAAAAAAAACTTTAAAAACTATTTAATTTTTAGTTATTTAATTCCACTTCAGACTTTCAAGAAACAGTTATATGTGGGAATTCTTCATATCCCCTGAAGATTAATGAAAAACAGAATCATGTACAGTTTTGTACAGTTATGCATAAGTCATCTTCCATACAGATATTAAAAAACAAAGACTATGAAAAAATGGCATGTTAAAACTGAAATACCTAGACTTAGCCTTGCTCCTCATCACCTTCAGTAAGGAATGATTGTTGAGTAGAACAAATGTGTTGTATAGTGACTGCAGGAGCAAGCTTGCAACTGACAGATTATCGTTCCTGTCTATAATGTCAAACTCCAAAATTTTGATTACCACAACTTATTTGAATATGAAAAATTTAATAATCACATTTGAAAAAATTCAAATTTATTCTTGTATTTCAGAAGTTCAGATTTATGATGGTGTTAGTGGTGGTGAATCTGTATGGATCTGCGGCAGCCTCAATTCTCACGTCCTTAGAAGAAAGAATCTGACTGAGGGGCATAAAGCATAAGAAGAGACCAAGGCAAGGTTTAGAGCAGGAGTGTAAGTTTATTAAAAAGCTTTTGAGCAGGAATGAAAGGAAGTAACGTACACTTGGAAAGGGCCAAGTGGGTGACTTTGAGAGATCAAGTGCAGTTTGACCTTTGACTTAGGGTTTTGTTTTTTTTTTTTGAGACGGAGTCTTGCTTTGTTGCCCACGCTGGAGTGCAGTGGTGTAATCTGGGCCCACTGCAAGCTCTGCCTCCCGGGTTTATGAGATTCTCCGGCTTCATCCTCCCAAGGAGCTGGGACTACAGGTGCGTGCCACCACGCCCGGCTAATTTTTTTTTTTTTTGTATTTTTAGTAGAGACGGGGTTTCACCGTGTTTAGCCAGGATGGTCCCAATCTCCTGACCTCGTGATCGGCGCGCCTCGGCCTCCCAAAGTGTTGGGATTACAGGCCTGTACCACTGTGCCCGGCCTTAGGGTTTTATATGTTGGAACACTTCTGGGGTTTTGCGTCCCTTCTCCCCCGTTCTTCTCTTGGGGTGGGCTGTCCACATGTGCAGTGACCTGCTAGCACTTTGGAGAGGAGCACATACAGTGTGTTTATTGCAGTTCTATGCATGATCACTTGAGGCATTCTTCTCTCACCAGTTGAATGTACCCAAGAAGGTTATATACTAGTTAAACTCTGCCATTTTGACTCTTAATGTGTATCCTTGAGCCCACTCACCCGTAAGAAGTACTTTTTTTTTCTTTTTTTTTTTGGAGAGGGAGTCTCGCTCTGTCGCCCAGGCTGGAGTGCAGTGGCACGATCTCAGCTCACTACAAGCTCCACCTCCCGGGTTCACGCCATTCTCCTGCCTCAGCGTCCCAAGTAGCCGGGACTACAGGCGCCCGCCAATACTCCCAGCTAATTTTTTTTTTTTGTATTTTTAGTAGAGACGGGGTTTCACCATGTTAGCCAGGATGGTCCCTATCTCCTGACCTCGTGATCCGCCCGCCCAGGCCTCCCAAAGTGCTGGAATTACAAGCTTGGGCCACCGCGCCCGGCCCCAAGAAGTACTTTTTAAGTGGTCCATTTTCAGAAAATAGGCCCCGGCAAATCCGGGCAGCTCCCTTGCAGACATGACAAGCCGTGCGCTACAGACATCTGGGAAGAGTGATAAGACTCACAGAAGTCAGAGGGGAGGGAGAAAAAGAATAGGGGGTGGGGTGGCTAATCCATAAAAGGAAAGAAAGTTTTGTCATTGGGAAATCAAAACTTAGTGGGGAAGGAGACAAGATGTAACCTTGTAAGGGGATAATGAAACTTAGGCAATGGAAGATTGTAACCCCATAGTACTCAGCCTATGAGGAACAGGGGTAGGGACTTGCACACTAGGTGATAAATTCCTTGTTGAAACTGCACTAGGTGTGCTTGCTCACCAGACACCTGATCTTGCAAGACTGTTATTAAAAAGTCTCTCTTTTGCTGTTCTTCATGCCTCTAAGTCCATTCTTTGGGTTTGGTCAGGTGAGTATGTTTCTCACATCACTTAACTCCTGAGATCTTATGGGGAAGCTGCTGATAACCAGTTTCAGGTGTTTTCTGTCTATTGGGAGAGTGCCTTTTCCTGGCATTGGATGTAACCAATTATTATTGTACAGAGACAGTTAACAACTGCCTATTACCCGATGGTCGCGTGACATTCCTGGTGGGGGATAGGGGAGCCTGCTCTGCTCATGCTTGACTACCTACTTACTGTAACAATGGTGAAATTTTGCTTGGGCCTTAGGTCAAATATTCATTTCAAACTAGGCTATTCGAACGTCAGCACCAATGTTCAGAGCCCCTCTAAAACATTCACCTACTCCTTAATGGATTCCTGGTAGAAGCACTAAAGAAATGAATATTTTCCTTCACACTTGCCTTCAGCACAAAAACTTCCCTGTGTTCACTGTGTGATTCAGGTGAACATTGATATAATTACTAGGTATGCCTGACCCTTCCCTGCTGTTTCTTTCGAACCCCTTGTCCCTCCACCTCCTTCGCTTCCCCTCTTTTAAAGTTGCGTTTTGCATCTTGAATTTCTGAATCAAGAGGTATATAGTCTCCAAGTTTCTAATGTTCCTAAGGTAGCTGGCACTTGTGAGGTCGCCTGAAATGCTCCTTGCTGGTGACAATGACCATAAACCATGGGAGAAAGATATCCAATAACTAGAAAATTAAGGGGTTATTCGTACAATCTTTTGTAGTTTTTAGAATGCAATGTCATATTTCCAGAAAATTCTTTCGTTTAAAAGCCAAAGATTAGACAGGCCAACAACCAATATGCACAACTTATTTTTAAACTGTAAAACAAATACAGACAGTATTACAGAAAATTTACAAAACACAGAAAAAACCGACACGCCACCCAGAAACTGAAATTATCTAGATTAATTCCTGACTGTTTTTCCCCTCTCGCTTCCTGCGCCTTTGCCAACAAGCATAACCTTCCCGCGCTGCCGGAACCGCGGCGCAGGGGGAGGCGCTGCCTCGCGCGGTGCGCCGTTGCCATGGTAACCGAGGAGGCTGGGGCTCGGGTGTGGTGAGTCTAGGGGTCCTGGCTCCGTGAGCCGAGTGGGCACTCGGGGAAGGATGTGGGGGGGTAGACGGATATTTTCCCTCCAGGTTGCTCGGGCAGGGCTGGAGGGGAGTGGGCTTCAGTCTCAGCGTCCTCAAACTGCTTCTGTCCAGAGCTTTGCGCACCGGTCCCCTACCCGGCGGGCAGGCGCGAGGGAATCGCAGAAGGTCCCCAGAGAATTCAGGCCCAAGAGCAAACTCTGGTGCCCGGAAGAATCCGTTGCCCCCTCGGGGGACCTCCTGGATCACCTGGCGGCGCTGACACTTTCTGTATCCTGTTCCTCAGGCCCTCTCTTTGTTTAATCCTGTGTACCCAGGGCTGCCCTTGGGGGTCCTTTTCCTTGAGCTGGGACTTAAAATCCTTAAGGGACTACATTTTTTTTGAAGAAAAAGATCAGTTGGCTTGAAAGGCACGTAAGGCTCTACTCCTGTATCACAACTTCAGGCTGCGTCGCCTGTCTCCTTGCCCTTTGTTTATGTTCTTCTCGTTACCTGGCTTGTCCTTTTTTCCTCCTTTTAAAACTCCTGTCCTTCAATATCAAGGTTTCACCTTTTCTGGGAAACCTTTCTGAGACCACCACCCGGAACTGAATGTAGATGTCCACGTTTTTACTCTCAAAGCACTCTTTGCCTACCTCCATTGAATCCCTGATCTCACTCTGTCATTGCTGATTTACTTGTGTCTTCCCCACTAAAATGTGAGAGCCTTTGGGGTAGGGACTATGACCTATGTGATTTTCTATTGTGGGTGCCTCGAAAGCATTCACATTCTATAGTTAAAAAGAAAGGTTTATAGATTTTTCTAGACTGATTTAGTAAGGCAGACCAGGTGCTATCCTCATTTCAGAAAAGTCACATAATTAGTAACAGAATCAAGACGAAAGCAATGCCATTCTGCCTTCATAGTTCCAGCCTTCCCTCTTCCCTCCCATGTTCATATTCTCTGTGAAACTTTAGTTATATGTAGCAGGGTTACAATTTTGATGTGTGTTATTACTTCTGTGGGCAAAGACAATGTAATTTATTTTTGTATATGACTGATCTAGTTCCTTTCATGAGCATTTACATATTGATTATTAGGAAAGAATCTAACTGTCCAATTGGTTTTAAAGTTTAGCTCAATCTAGAATTGAATTCTTTGGGTAGTGCTTAATTTCTCTTATATACAAATGTTTAGGTTCTCAGGTATCTTCTTGGATTCTTTCCTTGAGGTGAATGTGGATGCATGTGGATGGCTATGTGGATGCATGTGGATGGCTCATGGAATCAGTTATGGGGACGTGTCAGGGTCCCTTTGCCTTCCCTTGGCTGTGTGTGTGGGGGTGATGTTCCTGGTATACCAGGTGCTCCCTAGGGCTTTCGTAGTTCTATAACCTTTGGCTTATATACCTTGTGAACATGTATCTCCTGGTTTGGTCAGGACTCAGTAGAGCTCCCTGGCTCACTCAGTCGTGCTGAGTTCCTGCTGTGACTTCCCTTCAGCCTTAACTGGAGTGGTTTGCACCACAGCCCTCCCTCCCTGCAAAGCCTCCTTGCCCTGCTATAGCAATTGAGTAGAGCAAGCATCCTGCAAGACTTCCCTATTTCTAGGTCTCATGTATATCCAAAGGCAGTGCCCTCAAACTTTGTTGTCTCAGCACTCCATTTTACTCTTAAAAAATGATCCCAAAGAGCTTTCCTTTATGTGAGTTATATCTTTTAATACAGTATTAGATATAAGAATTAGAAATTAAACTGAGGATTTAAAAAATGTTTATTAATTCCTCAGACAATAACAAATTCACATGTTAACATAAATTATGTACTTCTCATAAAAATAACTATTTTCCAGAACAAAATAATTAGTGAGAAAGTGGTATTATTTTACATTTCTGCAAATGTCTTTAATTTCTGGCTTAATGGGAGACAGATTCTTTTTTTTTTTTTTTGAGACGGAGTCTCGCTCTGTCGCCCAGGCTGGAGTGCAGTGACTTGAACTTGGGAGGCCGAGGTTGCAGTGAGCCATGATCACGCCACTGCACTCCAGCCTGGGTGACAGAGCGAGACTCCGTCTCAAATAAAAAAAAAAAAAAATGA
>NW_012119487.1:4201240-4215710 GCF_000951035.1 Colobus angolensis palliatus | reverse complement strand
GGAGTCTCGCTCTGTCGCCCAGGCTGGAGTGCAGTGGCGTGATCTCGGCTCACTGCAAGCTCTGCCTCCCGGGTTCATGCTATTCTCCTGCCTCAGCCTCCCAAGGGGCTGGGACTACAGGTGCCCAGCACCACGCCCGGCTAATTTTTTGTATTTTTAGTAGAGATGGGGTTTCACCCTGTTGGCCAGGATGGTCTCAATCTCCTGACCTTGTGATCTGCCCACCTCGGCCTCCCAAAGTGCTGGGATTACAGGCGTGAGCCACCGCGCCCGGCCTGGGAGACAGATTCTTAAGTCTGCTTCTGCAGTCAATCTGTTGCAATAAGTTGTTTTGAAATGTGTAAAGAAAATTCCTCCTTACATAGATATATAGTTGGAAAAGGGAAGAGTATTTTAATAGCTTTTTCAGATAATTGTGCACACTTTTTGTGACTGCACCAAAACTCTACAAGTGGTAGTTTCTTTTTTTTTTTTTTAAATGGAGTCTCTGTTGCCCTAGGCTGGAGTGCAGTGGGGCAATCTCGGCTTACTGCAACCTCTGCCTCCCGGGTTCAAGGACTCTCCTGCCTCAGCCTCCTAAGTAGCTGGGACTACAGGTGCCTGCCACCATGCCCGACTAATTTTTTTTTTGTTTTTTTTTTTTGTATTTTTTGTAGAGACGGAGTTTCACCATATTGGCCAGGCTGGTCTTGAACTCCTGACCTTGTGATCTGCCCACCTCAGCCTCCCTAATGCTGTGATTACAGGTGTGAGCCACTGCAGCTGGCCACAAGTGGTAGTTTCTTAAAAGCTACTTGCATTGTGGAATCTGAAGCCATGTCAATGAACTTTTCATACTGTGTTACATTAAAATCTATTGATCTGTCTTATACTTTGGATCTTCTACCCATGCTTGATATTGTAACTTAATGGAAAATGGCAGGGGGAGTGAAGCTGATTTTGTAAAGGAGAAAAGCAGTCGTTAGCAAAATGTTGCTTCATTTAGTTATATCAATTTTCCAAATGTTAACATGTTTCATGCTGTAATATTTTTAAAAGCCCACTTTCATTAATATCACCTCTGATCTCATCATGAAAGTATTGGGAAGTTGTTGGCCAACACATGGCCAATAGGAGTTTTCTAAAATGTAAATTGCAGCTGGGCACGGTGGCTCACACTTGTAATCTCAGCATTTTGGGAGGCTGAGGTGGGAGGATCGCTTGAGATTGAGACCAGTATGGGCAACATAGCCAGACTCCCTGTCTCTACAGAAAAATTTAAAAATTAGCCTGGTGTGATGGCATGCAGCTATAGTTGCAGCTACTCGGAAGGCTGAGTTGGGAGGATTGCTTGAGCCCTGGAGTTCAGGCTGTAGTGAGACGTAATGGCATCATTGCACTTCAGCTTAGGTGAAAAAGTGAGATCCTGTCTCAAAAAAAAAAAGAATAAATAAAATAAAAATAAAATGCTATTTGTATTAGAGTTCTTCAGAGAAACAGAATCAATACAATATATATATAATCCTCTGTATTTGTGGATTAAACCAGCCCTGGATCTAAAATATTTGGAAAAAACATGGATGGTTCTGTTTGTACTAAACATATACATACTTTTTTTCTTGTCATTATTCCTTGAAAATAGGCAGAGAGAGTGAATTCTCCCTTAATCTTTGGTTGTATTCAGGCCTAGTTATTTTTCATAAATTTTTTTTTTGTTAACAGGTAACGTGTTTAAGATGAATTAATATGTACTTTATGTTTTTTTTTGTTGTTATTGTTGTTTTTTGGAGACTGGGTCTTGCTCTGTAATCCAGGCTAGAGTGCAGTGGCGTGATCATGGCTCACTGCAACCTCTGCCTCCTGGGCTCAAACGATTCTCTCACCTCAACCTCCCAAATAGCTGGGACCACAGGCATTTGCCCCCATGCTCAGCTATTTTTTTTTCTATATTTTTTGTGGAGATGGGGTTTCAGCATGTTGCCCAAGTTGGTCTCGAACTCCTGAACTCAAATGATCCACTCACCTCAGTCCCCCAGACTGCTGAGATTACAGGTGTGAGCCACTGTACCCGGCCTCAGTTTAATTTCTCATATAAATATTAATTTAGATGTAATCCACATAAACAAAAATTCCCTAGGGTTCTCAATTTTTAAGACTGTAAAGAGCCCTGAGATCAAAGAATTTGAGAACCGCTGCCCTAATTATGTTGGTTCTGGGCTGATATAGAAATTAAGCTCCATTCAAGAGTATAGCAAGAGTAGCTGTAAGTATTCTGGCCCAAATTGTAGTTCAAGATTTGATCTAGTTTGTCTGCATATCTCTGAATTAACCTGGGATCAGACTGATCTCTAGATGTGGAATGATATGTTGGTAATCAAGTGTCTGGTGGTGGTAGGGTAGAAAATTATTTGTTCATACCCTGCATAGGAATAAACTATGGAATATTCAAAAAAGAGAAAGAGCTGGGCCTGGTGGCATGGGCCCGTAGCCCTAGCTACTTGGGAGGTGGAGGCAGGAAGATTGTGAGCCCAGCTACTTGGGTTCCAGGGCAGGAGGATAGCTTGAGCCAGGAATTCAAGACCAGTCTGTGCAATATAGCAAGAACTTGTTTTTTGTTGTTGTTGTTTTCTTTTTTTAAAAAAGAAAGAAAATAAATAGTAGCATTACCATCTTTTCTTTTGCTTCATGGATGATTTTGCTGGAGGTTTGATGATGACCTAATAATGATAATGGTAGCTTGTATTTACTAAATGTTTCCCATGTGCTTGGCATGTACATCATTTAATTTATTTTAATTCTTAGAACAATCATAGTCTAGACTCTAGTGTTATTCCTACAAGAGAGTAGGTAAATTGCCCAGTATTATGCAGCTAATAAATTGCAGGATTGGATTGTGAACCCAAGTCTCTCTGACTCCAAAACCCATTGCTCTTGGCTACGAAAAAAAGCACTGGGAATTGCAAGCTTGACTTTAAGAGTTATTGAATATATACAACTTGTTAAGAATTGTAGTAAGTGTGAAAGTAACACAAAGAAATGTAAAGCTTCATTCCTGCCCCCAGCAAGTTTACAACCTAATTGGACAGATGTCTTACATACTTGAAACAATTAGAAAATAATATAACATCATATTTGGTAGGTTGTATTGTGTAGACTGTACACAATGGCCTTTGGAGTTCAGAATATTGAGAGGCCAGTGTGCACTCAAGAGAGGAATTAAGGAAAGTTTTAGGAAGAAAGTGGGTTTATAGCTCGGCCTAAATAGGATTTGGGTAGTTGGAATGTAGGAGATGTAAAGCTATTCTAGGTCTCATAACAGGAATACCTGTGAAACAAAAATAGGAATTTCTCAGTATCTTCAAGGTCTCATGGCTGGGTCCCTGGTGTGCCAGTGAAAGCCATTCCTAACACATCCTGCCTCTATTCTCCAAGGTTTGAATATGGATATCTTTAGCAAAAATGTTTCAAAAGATTGCGACTACTATTAATAGAGTGACAAAATTATTGTCTAATAATAATGGACACTTTTGAGAGTGAAAGTAGATGCTATTAAAAATTATACCAGGAAAACAGATAAAATGAGAAATGTCCTGCATACATCGGGACATATGTCACCCAAGCTATTAACCATAAACACAAGCTGTTTAACTTCTGTTAGAGTTCTTCTTGTTGATTTCCTGGTATAGTCTCCATAGTGCTTATTCAAGACTCATGTTTTTACACACTGTGGGTTGCATCCCATTTAGTGGGTGATGCAGTCAATTTAGTACGTGGCACCCAGTTTTAAAAATATAAAATGGGACAAAAAACAGTGATATGTTACCTGTAGTAAAGAGAAATATTGCTTTGTTTTAAAAAGAAATATGTATGTACAAATATAGTCATATATGCAATGTATCCATGGTAAAATTGTCCATTGTTACCGATCAATAAATTATGTGGTCACTCTATTGATAGAATTTACATATATTTACATATAAAATTAAAATGAAATGACATAAACTAATATATATTATATATTATAATAGAAATAATTTATACAAGATATAAAATAATACATATGTATTTGAAGAGACCAACCATTATCCTTTTAAGCTCCAGCTATTATGCTTGAAATCCAGTGAGAAGGAATTAAGCATTCCTGGAATTTGCAGTCTATATATCTGCTTAGATCTTATTGCTTACTATTTGGGCATGTGGCAACACCAGTATTACAAGAGAGACTGGAAAATAGTCTTATTCCACCGTAAAGATCAGTTTAAAAAATGCCTTGTTAAAAGAAAAGAGGGTGGGCTTCTATTCTAAAAGAAAAGAGGGTGGAGTTCTATTCCAAAACAAAAGGAGATTAGATTTTGGGGAAGACAACTAGTAATTACTGGGAGGCTGAAAATGAGGAAACCAAGGGAACTGTGGAGGATCAGACCACAAGAACCACAGCATCTTCTCATAGCAGGAAGTTTGATCAGCATACTATTTCTGTCACTTGTGATGAATGCCCTTCAACTAGCCTCATTTTCTTGTATCCCTTGTTCAAGAGTCAAGATCGTGGGATGGAGCCCCTGACTGGCTGAGCTTAAATAATGTGCCTGCCCCCAGGCTTGTGCTGAGAGAGAGAAAAGAAGAATCCTGCTTCTTCATCTTCTGATGTGGGAAGTTAGCTATATCTTTTATTAGAATTATCTGAAACTGAAATAGGCGTGCTTTAAAGAAGGGGTGTGTGTGTATGTGTGTGTGTGTGTGTGTGTGTGTGTGTGTTAGAAGGGTGGGGAGTTGGATGTCAGACACTGAAGAATTTTTCCACTATAATTCTTCTGTAAAATGAAAGAGTTGAACTAAACCATCTCAAATACAAGACATGCACTGAATCTTATGGTTGAGTCATTGTTGATTGGGTAACTCAACTCCCATTTCCAATCCCTGTCTGCCTTGCTTGCCTCTATCATAGAGGCTGGAAAATCAAGAAACTTGCTTTTTTTCCCCCCTCTCCTCTTAAAGATGGGGTAGCCACACCACATTGTACAGTCTGGCCTTTGAGATATTAACTGGAAGTTTGTTGGGACTTGTTAGGAAAGATTTTTGTTTTGCTTTCCCCTTAAGAGGGATTGGAGGGATTGATATCACTGGTATCCTCTAGGGGATTCCCCATTTTTCCTGCCATGAATTAAGATGAGATTCCAGGAGTTATAACATGAGGCAAGAGTTGTGAAGATGAAAGTCTTACACACTAACTATGATGGAGTGATAGAGATTGGATCTATATTTTTGAGCTGCTGAACCATCTCCATCTTTAAATTTCTCATTATGTGTGAAAAGAATCTCCTACTTTTAAATAGTCAATCTTATTTGGCTTTTCTATTATTTACAGCCAAAGAATTCCTAATGGCTTAGAAGCATTATACACATTTATAGAAGGAAGGGATTAATGTAGGGTAGTAATAGAGAGGATTGTAATATTCTACCAATTTAAAATGCATATCACAATGAGCTTTTTTTTTTTTTTGAGACGTAGTCTGGCTCTGTCGCCCAGGCTGGAGTGCAGTGGCCGGATCGCAGCTCACTGCAAGCTCCGCCTCCCAGGTTTACACCATTCTCCTGCCTCAGCCTCCCGAGTAGCTGGGACTACAGGCGCCCACCACCTCGCCCGGCTAGTTTTCTGTATTTTTTTAGTAGAGACGGGGTTTCAACGTGTTAGCCAGGATGGTCTCAATCTCCTGACCTCGTGATCCGCCCATCTCGGCCTCCCAAAGTGCTGGGATTACAGGCTTGAGCCACCGCGCCCGGCCACACAATGAGCTTTCAACTATTATCCTATTTATTTTCTTTACTTCACCATAGAAGTAAATGACAGTTTTCTTTCAGCACTCTTTAGGACTGTTATTTCTTAAGAACACGGTCAGAAAACTATGGCCTGTGGAACACCACCTGTTTTGTAAATAATGTTTTCTTCAAACACAGCCACACCCATTCATTTGTGTATTGTCTATACCTACTTTCAAGCAACAACTGCAGAGTTGAGTAGTTAGAATAGAGACAGAGGGCCCACAAGCCTAAAATATTTGCTCTCTGGCCTTTAACCCCTGCTTTGGATTTCTGTTCCATTTTCCTGTGGCCTTCGTAGTCTTTGTCATTCTCTGCAGTCCTACTTCAATATCACCTTGATTTTTCTTTTTCAAGTTTTTTCTCTTCACTTCCCTGTTATTTCCTAGTGCTTCACCATGTTTATTTCCTTGGAAACACTTATAACAGTCTAAAATTATCATGTTTGTTTTATTTTTTATTGCCTGTGTACAATCAGAATATATGCTTCATGATAGGAGGGATCTTTCCTAACTTGCTGAATCCTCAGGATCTAGCATAGTGCCTGGCATAGAGGAAGGAATCCATTAAATACTGAATTATATGAGTGAATAATTAAAGCCCTAATTCACACTAATTTAGACTTCTCCAATAACTGTCTAATTGATTTTTCTTTTTTGCCTCTAGTCTCTTATTCCTCTAATCTATGTCACTCAGGCTTGTCAGACCAATCTCCTTGAAACCTACTTAGTTCCTAGCACTAAAACCTTCAGCTAACTGTCCTTAATTGTTCCTTGCTCTATCAGTTGCCTACAGAATCAAGTTCAGACTTATTAATGCAATCCCAGGCTCTTTTTAAGAGCAGACTTCTTGCTTATTTTGAATGGCTTATACTTAACCAAATTGGCCAACATGCTCATTACCAAAAATACCTGTGATCTTTGCTTTGGTGCTTTAACTTAGTTATTCCATCTGGAATTTCCTTCCTTCTGACTTCTGAATGACAGTCTTGCCCATTCCTGATGGCTCAGCTTAAATGTTAATATTCTTTACTAAACATATGATTCCCTTTATCATATTTCCGGCATCTCGTCTTCTCCCACTACCCTTCACCCTGGTAAACATGATCTTGAATCTGTGTTCAATCTTGCTTTTTGTCTTTTTTTTCTGTGTAGTGTTACTGCATCTACTTGTATTCCTAAAAAGTCTGTTCAATTACTTTTCACTTGACAAAAAAAAATATATATATATATGTATATATATATATATATATATATGTATATATAAAATCTTGGCCGGGCGCGGTGGCTCAAGCCTGTAATCCCAGCACTTTGGGAGGCCGAGACGGGCGGATCACGAGGTCAGGAGATCGAGACCATCCTGGCTAACACAGTGAAACCCCGTCTCTACTAAAAATACAAAAACTAGCTGGGCGAGGTGGCGGGCGCCTGTAGTCCCAGCTACTCGGGAGGCTGAGGCAGGAGAATGGCGTAAACCCGGGAGGCGGAGCTTGCAGTGAGCTGAGATCTGGCCACTGCACTCCAGTCCAGGCGACAGAGCAAGACTCCACCTCAAAAAATAAAAAAAAATAAAAAAAAAAATCTTTTGGATTTATATTTTTCATGTGATATGTTGATAAGATTCATTTATATTGTTCTGTGTCTTACTGCTGTGTGAAAAATTAGCCCCAAGCTTGTTAGGTTAAAAACAACACTCATTCATTATCTTACAGTTTCTGTGGGTCAGAAATCTAGGCACAGGTTAGCTGGATCCTCTACTTGAGGATTTCTCTGAGGCTATAATCAAGGTGTTGCCTGAAGCCATAGTCACCTCAAGGTTAACTGGGCCAGATCTACTTCCAAGCTCACTCAGTGGTTGCTGGCAGAATTAAGTTCCTTATGGAATTGGATTAAGAGGCTTGATTCTTACTGGCTGTTGAACAGAGATCACCCTCGTTCCTTGAAAGGTGGCCTTCTCCATCTCAGCACATGAGAATAGCAAGGGAGAGAATATCAGCAAGACAAAATCACAGTCTATTGTAACTGAATTACAGAATTTACATCACCTCACTATTGCTATATTCTCTTCATTAGAAGCCAGTCACTAGGTCCAACCCACATTCAAGGTGAGGAAATTACAGAAAGGTATGAATACCAGGAGGCAGGGGTGGGACATTGGGAGCATTGTCAGAAGCTGCCTACCATATGGTATACCACTGTAATTTATTTCTTTTAACAGTTATATACGATTTTGTGTGAATATACCAGTTTGTGCTCCTCTTCTTGGACATTGGTTTTCCCTTCTGGGTTTTTTGCTGTTGTGAACAGTGATGCCACAAACATTCTTGTATGCATGAAGGGTCTCTGGTACTCTTCTCTGAATCTTTCCCAGTTTCATATTGTGTTCTGACAGACTGAAACACTAGTAAGACATCCTTAGTTAGATCCTTTTGTAATTCATAGGTGTGATTATTGGGTTTTCATGCTCATGTTTGAGAGGTACCTCCTTCAAACGTTGTTACAACATGGGCACGTTTCCTGTCTGATGTGAAAAAAAAGAGACATCCTTGAATAATTTTATCTAGAATTAATCTTATCCCTTCTAAACTCCTATAGCATTTCTTTTGTTATGGTATTTACTACTTGTCACCTTTTGTTACACTTATTTTGTGCATTTCATATTTTTTCCCTTGAAATAGTAACTTGTTGAGGGTAGGAAATAAATCTGATTCTGGTTTTCACAATTTACACAGTGCTTTCAGTATGTGTTACTGAGCGAATGAATTCTGTTTAAATGTCGGTGCCTAATTTTTAAAGTCTTTATAATCTGGCTCCAGTAACCCAGTTATATTTCTCACTTCTCTCATACAGGGACCCTTATTTAGGCAGGTGGGTCTCTTAGACATTCTTTTTCAATCTCTTCCTAATGAATTTAGATCATATGATCTCTTTCTTCTGTTTCTATTGAATTTCTTATTTATTTCACACATTTAACATTTTAGTATATACTTGAGCCGTGTTATATGTACTTAGTCATAATAGGTACACAATAAACTTTATTGATGGAATTGCTGAAGTATCGTACTTTATAGTTATTTTCAACTAATTAAGTATTTTTATACCATCTATATTGTCAGTTGACTGAGCAAATACATAAACAAATACTGATGTGTTTGAGTAGATTTTTATCACTTTTTAATTTTTTTGGTCACAGGTATTTTTGGAGTTAATGGAGTCAGAAGGACCTCCAGAGTCAGAGAGTTCAGAATTTTTCTCACAACAAGAAGAGGAAGATGAAGAAGTCCAAGAACCAGAGGAAACAGGCACCAGGAACCCCCTTTTACAACCTGCTCTCACAGGGGATGTAGAGGGTTTGCAGAAGATTTTTGAGGATCCTGAGAATCCTCATCATGAACAGGCCATGCAGCTTCTCTTAGAAGAAGATGTCATTGGGAGAAATTTGTTGTATGCAGCTTGCATGGCTGGGCAAAGTGATGTGATTAGAGCTTTGGCAAAATACGGTGTGAATCTGAATGAAAAAACCACCAGAGGTATTTTTTCTTTTTTCTCTCATCAGTATTACTTATGATGACCTAAAGATGCCATGTAATATATTTCAGGTTAGATATATTTGATGTGCCTGTTTTATACTTTACGTATATGTGTATATACATCTATATGGGTATATGCATGTGTATACATGTAAATGTCAGTGTTGATATTACATAGTATAGTATTTTAGAACATAGACTTCGCTATTTATTAGCTGTGTGACTTGGCAAGTTACCTGATCTTTTTGTGTTTCTGTTTTTCCATCTGCAAAATGGGGACAATAATTATATTTTCCTTACAGGGTATAATGAGGATGAAATAGGATAAAATAAATATTTTAGTGCTTGGCATATTGTAAATTGATATATAGTAAATGTGTAATAATTTACTGTTATCTCTTTCCCTTGAAGATTTATTAATTGTTAGCAATCATCTAATTAGCTTTTTAAATTCAGTAATTACTTTTTCATATTGCAAATATAATATGTGGTCATGGTAGAAAATAAAAAAAAGATCATCAGCATGATCTTCAGCAAAGAAAGGATATACACTCTCTTCATGCTCACATGGAACATTTAAAAAATATTGATCATATGTTAAGCCATAAAGGAAGTCTTAACAACTATCAGAGAATCTATAGCATATAGTCTGATCAGTGACTATGACAAAATAAAATTAAAAAGTAGTAACAAAAAGATAACTGAAAACTGAAAGCAAGAACACATTTATTTATTTTTTATTTTCATTTTTATTTTTTGAGACAGGGTCTCACTCTGTTGCGCAGGCTGGAGTGCAATGGCATGATCTCAGCTCACTGCAACCTCCGCCTCCCAGGTTCAAGCAATTCTCACACCTTAGCTTCCCGAGTAGCCGGGACTACAGACATGGGTCACCGCGCCTGGCTAATTTTTGTATTTTTGGTAGAGACAGGGTTTCACCATTTTGGCCAGGCTGGTCTCAATCTCCTGACCTCCAGTGATCCACCTACCTTGGTCTCCCAAAGTCCTGGGATTACAGGTGTGAGCCACTGCACCCAACCAAGAACACACTTTAAATCATCTATTGGTCACAGAAGACATAATGAAAATTATGAAATGTTCAAGTGACAACAGCATCACCATGTCTGAACCCATGGGATACAACTAAAATTAAAATTCTAGTATAATACATATATTAGAATATATGAAACATAAAAAAATTAGTAAAGCATTTGACTGAAGAAGTTAGAAAAAGAACAACTGAGTAACCAAAGAAAGTAAAAGAAAATTAATTGAATAAATTAATGACGTTGAAAATAAAGAAATAGGCCAGAGTCCAGGCGCAGAGGCTCATACCTATACTCAGCACTTTGGGAGGCTGAGGCAGGAGTATTGCTTGAGGTCAGGAGTTCAAGAACAGCCTGGGTGACATGATAAGACTCTGTTTCAAAAAAAAAAAAGAAAGAAAAGAAAGAAAGAAAGAAATAGAAAACAGAACAGATGGAAAGGAAAGGATTGACAATACCAAAATCAGGTTCAGTGAAAATGACAGTTGAAAAACATTTGATTTTATATATGTACACACACACACATAATATTTGTTATTGTTCTCTTTTTTTTGAGACAGAGTCTTGTTCTGTCACCCACGCTGGAGTACGGTGGTGCAATCTTGGCTCACTACTGCCTCCGCCTCCTGGGTTCAAGCAATTCTCCTGCCTCAGCCTCCTGAGTAGCTGGGATTACAGGCATGCAACAACATGCCTGGCTTATTTTTGTATTTTTAGTACAGAGGGGGTTTTGCCATGTTGGCCAGGCTGGTCTCAAACTCCTGACCCCAGGTGATCCACCTGCCTTGGCCTCCCAAAGTGCTGGAATTACAGGCATAAGCCACCGCACCCAGCTGACCTTTGATAATATTAATCAGAGAGAGACAGCATAAATTATATTTGGAGCTGAAAACATAGAACATTAACACAGAAAAAAAGTAAGATTTTTAAAAAATCATTAGAGCCAGGTATGGTGGTTCACACCTGTAATCCCAGCACTATGGGAGGCCAAGGTGGGAGGATAGTTTGAGCCCAGGAGTCTGAGACAAGCTTGCCTACCTCCTGGGCTCAAGCAGTGCTCTCACCTCGGCCTCCCAAAGCTTTGGGATTACAGGCATGAGCCACTGCATCTGACCTGTGATAAAAGCTCTTAGGGAAATAGGAATAGAAGAAACTTTCCTTAAGGCTGTCTATCAAAAACCTGAAGCGAACTTACCCAACATTGAATTTTTCAGAAACATTCTTTATAATCAGAAATAAGACTAAGATATTTGTTATTATGGCTTCCATTTATCATTATAATAGAGTTTCCAGCAAGAGCAGTAAGAAGGGTAGAGAAATAACACAGTATTGTGCTAGAGCCAGCTTTTATGAGCTCTGAAGAACTGATTGTTAAAATTTCAGAGTTTTTGTGAATTGGTTGATGTCATGTTGATAGCTATTGAAATTGGCCATGTTGGGCCTTACATCACAATAATTGGCTAATGATACAAATCAGGGCTTTTCTCTCCAGATAACTAGTTATACATTTACCAGCATACTACTGGATATAAAGATCAGAGTATAAGAAACAAAACTCTGATTATTCATAGGTACATAGACTTAAATTTGAGGGAATCTACTATTAGTACTGAGAGAGTTTAGGAGGAATATGAACATAAGACCAATATCCCCATCAGTAACTTTCAATATACCATCAACAACAAGGGAATGTGATAAAAATACAGATCTTATTCATAACAAAATGATAAAGGAACTAGGAATAAATCTGACAAAATAATTGTAAGACATGAGTCCATTGCAAGATGGCCAAATAGGAACAGCTCCAGTCTGCAGCTCCCAGCATGATCGATGTAGAAGACGGGTGATTTCTGCTTTTCCAACTGAGGTACCTGGTTCATCTCATTGGGACTGGTTGGACAATGGGTGCAGCCCATGGAGGGTGAGCTGAAGCAGGGTGGGCATTGCCTCACCTGGGAAGCACAAGGGGTCAGGGGATTTCCCTTTCCTAGCCAAGGGAAGCCATGACACACAGTACCTGGAAAAATGGGACATTCCTGCCTTAATTCTGCACTTTTCCAACAGTCTTAGCAAATGGCACACCAGGAGATTATATCCCGTGCCTGGTTCAATGGGTCCCACGCCCATGGAACTTTGCTCACTGGTAGAGCAGCAGTCTGAGATCGACCTGCGAGGCAGCAGCATGGCAGGCAGAGGGGCATCCACCATTTCTGAGGCTTGAGTAGGTAGACAAAGCAGCCAGGGAAGCTCGAACTGGGTGGAGCCCACCATAGCTCAGCAAGGCCTGCTGCCTCTGTTGACTCCACTTCTGTGGGCAGGGCATGACTGAACAAAAGGCAGCAGAAACTTCTGCAGACTTAAATGTCCCTGTCTGACAGCTCTGAAGAGAGTAGTGGTTCTCCCAGCATGGTGTTTGGGCTCTGAGAACAGACACACTGCCTCCTGACACCCATGTAGCCTAACGGGGAGATACCTCCCAGTAGGGGCCAACTGACACCTCATACAGGCAGATGCTGCTCTGGGATGAAGCTTCCAGAGGATGGATCAGGCAGCAATATTTGCTGTTCTGCAATATTTGCTGTTCTGCAGCCTCTGCTGGTGATACCCAGGAAAACACGGTCTGGAGGGCACCTCCAGCAAACTACAACAGACCTGCAGCTGAAGGACCTGACTGTTAGAAGGAAAACTAACAAACAGAAAGGAATAGCATCAACATCAACAAAAAGGATGTCCATACCAAAACCCTATCTGTAGGTCAACAACATCAAATACCAAAGGTAGATAAAACCACAAAGATGGGGAGAAACCAGAGCAGAAAAGCTGAAAATTCTAAAAACCAGAGCACCTCTTCTCCTCCAGAGGATTTCAGCTCTTCGACAGCAACGGAACAAAGCTGGACGGAGAATGACTTTGATGAGCTGACAGAAGTAGGCTTCAGAAGGTCGGTAATAACAAACTACTCCAAGCTAAAGGAGGATGTTTGAACCCACCGTAAGGAAGCTAAAAACCTTGAAAAAAGATTAAACGAATAGCTAACTAGAATAAGCAGTGTAGAGAAGACATTAAATGACCTGATGGAGATGAAAATCATGGCAGGAAAACTACATGATGCATGCACAAGCTTCAGTAGCCAATTCGATCAAGTGGAAGAAAGGGTATCAGTGATTGACGATCAAATTAATGAAATAAAGCAAGAGAACAAAATTTGAGAGAAAAGAGTAAAAAGAAAAGAACAAAGCCTCCAAGAAAGATGGGATTATGTGAAAAGACCAAATCTACATCTGATTGGTGTGCCTGAAAGTGACGGGGAGAATGGAACCAAGTTGGCAAGCACTCTTCAGGATATTATCCAGGAGAACTTCCCCAACCTAGCAAGGCAGGCCAACATTCAAATTCAGGAAATACAGAGAACACCACATAGATACTCCTCAAGAAGGGCGACCCCGAAACATAATTGTCAGACTGACCCAGGTTGAAATGAAGGAAAAAATATTAAGTGCAGCCAGAGAGAAAGGTTGGGTTACCCACAAAGGGAAGTCCATCAGACTAACAGCGAATCTCTTGGCAGAAACTCTACAAGCCAGAAAAGAGTGGGGACCAATATTCAACATTCTTAAAGAAAATAATTTTCAACCCAGAATTACATATCCAGTCAACTTAAGTTTCATAAGTAAAGGAGAAATAAAATCCTTTACAGATATGCAAATGCTGAGAGATTTTGTCACCACCAGGCCTGCCTTGCAAGAGCTCCTGAAGGAAGCACTAAACATGGAAAGGAACAACTGGTACCAACCACTGCAAAAACATGCCAAATTATAGAGATCATTGAAGCTAGGAAGAAACTGCATCAACTAACGGGCGAAATAACCAGCTAACATCATAATGTCAGGATCAGAGTCACACATAACAATATTAATCTTAAATGTAAATGGGCTAAATGCCCCAATTAAAAGACACAGACTGACAAATTGGATAGAGTCAAGACCCATCCGTGTGCTATATTCAGGAGACCCATCTGATGTGCAGAGACACACATAGGCTCAAAATAAAAGGGTGGAGGAAGATCTATCAAGCAAATGGAAAGCAAAAAAAAAAAAAA
>NW_012119487.1:4197683-4200648 GCF_000951035.1 Colobus angolensis palliatus | reverse complement strand
AGGATCTCTGGGACACATTTAAAGCAGTGTGTAGAGGAAAATTTATAGCACTAAATGCCCACAAGAGAAAGCAGGAAAGATCTAAAATCAACACCCTAACATCACAATGAAAAGAACTAGAGAAGCAAGAGCAAACAAATTCAAAAGCTAGCAGAAGGCAAGAAATAACTAAGGTCAGAGCAGAACTGAAAGAGATAGAGACATAAAAAACCCTTCAAAAAATCAGCAAATACAGGAGCTATTGTTTTGAAAAGATCAGCAAAAGTGATAGACTGCTAGCAAAACTAATGAGAAAAGAGAGAAGAATAAAATAGATGCAATAAAAGTGATAAAGGGGATATCACCACCAATCCAACAGAAATACAAACTATCATCAGGGAATACTGTGATGCAAACAAACTAGAAAATCTAGAAGAAATGAATAAATTCCTGGACGCATACGCCCTCCCAAGACTAAACCAGAAAGAAGTTGAATCGCTGAATAAACCAATAACAGGCTCTGAAATTAAGGCAGTAATCAATAGCCTACCAACCAAAAAAAGTCTAGGACCAGATGGATTCACAACCAAATTCTACTAGAGTTACAAAGAGGAGCTGGTGCTATTCCTTCTGAAACTATTCCAATCAACAGAAAAGGGAATTCTCCTTAACTCATTTTATGAGGCCAGCATCATCTTGATACCAAAGCTTGGCAGAGACACAACAAGCTTCTCTAAAATTCTCCTTTAGAGAATTTTAGACCAATAAAGGAGAATTTTAGACCAATTTGATGAGAATTTTATGAGAATTTTAGACCACAACTGATGAACATCGATGTGAAAATCCTCAATGTAATACTGGCAAATAGAATCCAGCAGCACATCAAAGGCTTATCCAACATAATCAAGTCGGCTTCATCCCTGGAATGCAAGGCTGGTTCCACATATACAATTCAATAAACATAATCCATCACATAAACAGACCCAATGACAAAAAACCACATGATTAACTCAATAGATACAGAAAAGGCCTTTGACAAAATTCAACAGCCCATTGTGCTGAAAACCCTCAATAAACTAGGTATTGATGGAATGTTTCTCAAAATAATAAGAGCTATTTATGACAAACCAACAGCCAATGTCATACTGAATGGGCAAAAACTGGAAACATTCCCTTTGAAAACTGGCACAAGACAGGGATGCCCTCTCTCACCACTCCTATTCAGCATAGTGTTGGAAGTCCTGGCTAGGGCAATCAGGCAGAGAAAGAAATAAAGGGTATTTGATTAGGAACAGAGGAAGTCAAATTGTCGCTGTTTGCAGATGATATGATTGTATATTTAGAAAACCCTGTCTTCTCAGCCCAAAATCTCCTTAAGCTGGTAAGTAACTTCAGCAAAGTCTCAGGATACAAAATCAATGTGCAAAAATCACAAGCATGCCTATACACCAATAATAGAGAAAGAGAGAGCCAAATCATGAGGGAACTCCTGTTTACAATTGCTACAAAGAGAATACAATACCTAGGAATCCAACTTACAAGGGATGGGAAGGACCTCTTCAAGGAGTATTACGAACCACTGCTCAATGAAATAAAGGAGGACACAAACAAATGGAAGAACATTCCGTGCTCATGGATAGGAAGAATCAGTATCGTGAAAATGGCCATACTGCTCAAGGTAATTTATGGATTCAGTGCCATCCCCATCAAGCTATCAATGACTTTCTTCACAGAATTGGAAAAAACTGCTTTAAAGTTCATATGGAATCAAAAAAGAGCCTGCATTGCCAAGACAATACTAAGCAAAAAGAACAAAGCTGAAGGCATCACACTACCTGACTTCAAACTACACTACAAGGTTATGGCAAACAAAACAGCATGATACTGGTACCAAAACTGAGATATAGACCAATGGAACAGAACAGAGGCCTCAGAAATAATACCATGCATCTACAACCATCTGATCTTTGACAAACCTGACAAAAACAAGAAATGGGGAAAGGATTCCCTGTTTAATAAATGGTGCTGGGAAAACTGGCTAGCCATATGTAGAAAGCTGAAACTGGATCCCTTCCTTATACCTTATACAAAAATTAATTCACGATGGATTAAAGACTTAAATGTTAGACCTAAAACCATAAAAACCCTAGAAGAAAATCTAGCCAATACCATTCAGAACATAGGCATGGGCAAGGACTTCATGACTAGAACACCAAAAGCAATGGCAACAAAAGCCAAAATAGACAAACGGGATCTAATTAAACTAAAGACCAGGCTGGGAGCAGTGGCTCATGCCTGTAATCCCAGCACTTTGGGAGGCCGAGGCAGGCAGATCACAAGGTCAGGAGCTCAAGACCAACCTGGCCAATATGGTGAAACCCTGTTTCTACTAAAAATACAAAAATTCGCCGGGTGTGGTGACATGTGCCTGTAATCCCAGCCACTTGGGAGGCTGAGGCAAGAGAATCACCGAACCCGGGGAGGCGGAGGTTGCAGTGAGCCGAGATCATGGCACTGTACTCCAGCCTGGGTGACAGAGCGAGACTCCATCTGAAAAAAAAAGAAAAGGAAACAACAACAACTAAAGACCTTCTGCACGGCAAAAGAAACTACCATCAGAGTGAACAGGCAACCTACAGAATGGGAGAAAATTACAATTAAAAAACAACCCCATCAAAAAGTGGGCAAAGGATAAGAACAGACACTTCTCAAAAGAAGACATTTATGAAGCCCAAAGACACAAGAAAAAATGCTCATCATCACTGGTCATCGGAGAAATGCAAATCAAAACAACAATGAGATACCATCTCATGCCAGTTAGAATGGCAATCATTAAAAAGTCAAGAAACAACAAATGCTGGAGAGGATATGGAGAAATAGGAATGCTTTCACACTGTTGGTGGGAGTGTAAAGTGGTTCAACCATTGTGGAAGACAGTGTGGCAATTCCTCAAGGATCTAGAACTAGAAATACCATTTGACCCAGC
>NW_012119487.1:4175380-4197633 GCF_000951035.1 Colobus angolensis palliatus | reverse complement strand
AAAAAAAAAAAAAAAAAATTAAAAAATAAATCATGCTACTATAAAGACACGTGCACACGTATGTTTACTGTGGCACTATTCACAATAGCAAAGACTTGGAACCAACCCAAATCTCCATCAATGATAGACCAGATTAAGAAAATGTGGCAAATATACAACATGGAATACTATGCAATCATGAAAAAGGATGAGTTCATGTCCTTTGCAGGGACATGGATGAAGCTGGAAACCATCATTCTCAGCAAACTATCATAAGGACAGAAAACCAAACAGTGCATGTTCTCACTCATAGGTGGTAATTGAACAATGAGAACACTTGGACACACAGTGGGGAACATCACACATAGTAGGGTGGGGGGGCTGGTTGGAGGGATAGCATTAGGAGATATACCTAATGTAAATGACGAGTTAATGGGTGCAGCAAACCAACATGACACATGTAACAAACCTGCATGTTGTGCACATGTACCCTAGAACTTAAAGTATAATAATAATAAAATAAGAATTGTAAGACATTTATGGCAAAAAGTATGAAACTTTATTGATTTATATGAAAGACCACACAAAGTGTATATATGTCTCAATAGTGAGATTAAATATCATAATGCTATTTCTCTTAATTTCTTCCAAATTAATTTGTCAATCTAGTTAATATCTTTTTAAAAAGCAACTGAGAAGCTGACTCTAAATTTCAGTGGGGAAAATGAGCTATTTAATATATGATGCCAGAGAATGTTTATTATTCATCTGGAAAAAAATAAAATTATATACCTACTTTTTTTTTTCTTTTGAGGAACAACTCTTTAATTAGTCTTTATCATGCTTGCTTTTTCTTTTCTTTTAGCCACCAGAAAACATTGGGAACAGAAAAAGACGCAAAGTAAATAGATTGGCAAATATTTCTATCTATGACTCATAGAAGTTACTGCCATCAGGTATTCCCAGATATAGTGCAAAGTACTTTACATGTCTTACCTGATTTAATTCTTTTAAAAACTATCTAAAGATGTTCTGTGTTATCTCTTTTGATCAATGAGGAAGCTGAGGCTTAGAAAGGAAAAGGAACTTGTCCAAGCCTCACAGCTAGAGACTGACCTATAGTTTAAGTCCCGATTTGTCATGACAAAACGCTTAATTCCTATTACACGTTGCCTGTATTTGCAGACCTAGGACCCACTGCAAATTGGCATGTGATACCTGCTCATGTGCTATGACAAAAATACTAAGATGCCTAACTATGATTTGTCCCACCCTCCCATAGCATAATATTGATGTAGATAAATGTCTACCCGTTGTCCAATACCCCCGTATGTATAGGTGTGGCTATGATATAGATAGTTTTTTTTTTATTATTATTATACTTTAAGTTCTAGGGTGCATGTGCACAACGTGCAGGTTTGTTACATATGTATACATGTGCCATGTTGGTTTGCTGCACCCATTAACTCGTCATTTACATTAGGTATATCTCCTAATGCTATCCGTCTCCCTCTCCCCTCCCCACAATAGGCCCTGGTGTGTGATGTTCCCCTTCCTGTGTCCAAGTGATCTCATCGTTCAATTCCCACCTATGAGTGAGAACATGCGGTGTTTGGTTTTCTGTCCTTGTGATAGTTTGCTGAGAATGATGGTTTCCAGCCGCATCCGTGTCCCTACAAAGAACACGAACTCATCCTTTTTTATGGCTTCATAGTATTCCATGGTGTATATGTGCCACATTTTCTTAATCCAGTCTGTCACTGATGGTCATTTGGGTTGATTCCAAGTCTTTGCTATTGTGAATAGTGCTACAATAAACATACATGTGCCTGTGTCTTTATAGCAGCATGATTTATAATCCTTTGGGTATATACCCAGTAATGGGATGGCTGGGTCAAATGAGGTGTTTCTAGTTCTAGATCCTTGAGGAATCACCACACTGTTTTCCACAATGGTTGATATATACCTACTTTTTACCACACATAAAAATTAATTACAGGTGATTGTAAGACATGAATGTGTAAAGCAAAATATTTTAAACTTTCTGAAAAATAGAGTATTGCTATATTCTTGAGACATCACAGAGTATCTTGAGATATAAAGAACCCAACCACTAAGGGAAAATATCTGTCGGTCTATCTATCTATCTATCTAAATTTTGAACTATGCCCAAAAGGTTTCATAAACAAAGTGACAAAATAAGCCACAAAGGAAATATCTATGTAAAGACAGCCTACTAATTAATAGGCTTGGAATTCAACCCAATGGAAAAATAGGCAGAGGTTAGGAACATGCAATTTATGGGAGAGAAACTCTCCTGGCCAATAAATAAATGAAAATATGTTTAACTTCACTATAAAAGCAAATGTAAACAATGGGCTACCATGACTCATCAGATTCAGAAAAATTTAAATATTTGACAGTATTAAACATTGCTGAAGATGTAGGAAATGGGAATTCCTTCACTCTGAGGAGGGAGCATAAATTGATATAATCACTTTTGAGAACATTTATATGAAGTTGTTAATGGACATACCTGATGATCCTAATTTCCATTTCTAGAGATATGTCTTTGGGAAACTCTCACACATGCTTACAAGAAGACATAAGTATAAAAATGATTATTCAAGCCATGCTTATAACAGTTAATCATTGGAAATAAATAATAGGAGGGTAGATAAATACATTATGGTATTTTCATACAATGAAATATTACACAATAATTAAAAGGAATGAATTAGCTCTTTGGGTATTAAAATGGATAACTCTGAAAAATATTGAGGCAAAAATCAAGTTACAAAAGGATTCTGTAATAAATTGGTTAACAGCATGGATTTTACAGCCAGACTACCTGAGTTAAAACCCCAGCTTTCCATTAACTTGACTATGTGACTTGGGCAAATTGTATAACCTTTCTGTGCTATGGTTTCTTCATCTATAAAAATGAGGATAATAGTAATATTTAAAAAAACAGTATATAAAGGAAAAGGAGAGACCCAAATCAGTATTTGGCAGTGTGTCCCTAACACTATTCAAGGAAGGTAGTATTGTGACTGATTGACATGAATATTGCCATCTTTTTGGTAGGTATTTTCCAATGTGTGGAAATAGGTGTATACTCTATTAAGATTTGATGATACACTCTAAAATATTCTATTTCTTCATTCTGATTCTATGTCACCATGAAACCTTATTTAGAGAGGGGATTCCTAAGCTAAGTGTTGCAGGTGCTCCTGGTTTCTTCTTGCTGCTTATAGGAAAATACCAGAGGAAAAATAAATTGAGAAAAGGATAATTTGGGAAATTCCAAGCCTGTCCATATGGCAAAGACATGAAAATTAAGATTCACTGTCAGAAAAGCACGCTTCAGAGAAAAAACTGAGTATATGACTCTACAACCTTCTGTTGACAAGTTGGATCAAAAAGTTCAGAGTGGCTGGTTGCGGTGGTTCATGCCTGTAATCCTAGCACTTTGGGAGGCCAGGGAAGGACTGCTTAAGCCCAGGAGTTCCAGACCAGCCTGGGCAATATACTGAGACTCTGTCTCTACAAAATGTTTAAAAAATTATCGGCTGGGTGCGGTGGCTTATGCCTATAATCCCAGCACTTTGGGAAGCTGAGGTGAGTGGATCATGAGATCAAGAGATCAAGATCATCCTGGCCAACATGAGGAAACCCCATCTCTACTAAAAATACAAAAATTAGCTGCATGTGATGGGGCGTGCCTGTAGTCCCAACTACTCCAGAGGCTGAGGCAGAATAGCTTGAACCTGGGACACAGAGGTTGCAGTGAGCCGAGATCATGCCACTGCATTCCAGCCTGGCAACAGAGACAGACTCTGTCTAAAAAAAAAAAAATGATCTGGGCATGCTGGCATGAGCCTATGGTCCCAGCTACTCAGGAAACTGAGGTGGGAAGATTGCTTGAGCCCAGGAGTTCAAGGCTGCAGTGAGCTATTCATGCCACTGCACTCTAAACTGGGCAACAGAGAGAGACCCTGTCTGAAAAAATAGAGTATTTAGACACAAGAGATTAAGGGATTGACTGGGGTTATCCCTTTATCACACCAGGAAGCCTCTAGAAAGCTTAACAGTATTGTTCCTCTGTGCAATAAAGTGAATTGCAGTAAAAAGAAGTATCCTTGTGGGCAAGTTCAAACAATGATCTTTGATTTAATTTTTTAAAAATCAATCTGAAAAAAATTTAAAGATGCCTTCCATATCCTTCTTGTTTACAATTATACCTCATGGCAGTCACTTGAGAAAGTCTAAGAAATGACTTTCTAATTTGATAGGCCATAATTTTAGCTTTAATTAAAAGAATTTCCAAACCTAAGGTATACACAGTTTTAGTAATTTGTATAATTGTGCTAACAATAATGCTAGAGTGGTTAGAGTTTGATAAAAATTCTTTAAAATCACGGTCCAGTTGTGTTTAGAATAGATGACCATTAGGAAGATTGCCACCTTCCTCCCATGATGTTGAAGAGCTCAGGCTTCAGACAGTCTCTGTTGGCATCTTGCATCCATCATTTACTGTTTGCCAGGGATGTTTCCTTGGGCAAGTTTCTTACCCCACCTGGACTTTAGTTTCCTTGTCTATAAAATGAGAACTGTAATAGTTCTGACATCATAGTGGTTTTATAAAACTAAATGAGTTTTCTATATGTAAGACAGAATAGTGCCTGACCCATAGTAATTGTTCAATACTTGATCACCATTATGATCTTCCACTACGTAAATTAGCCTAAAACAGTGTTGTCTGTTTGATCTCACCATCTTCATTCCATTTGTTAGGGTATACACTCTTACACTGTGCTGCAGCCTGGGGTCGTTTGGAAACTTTGAAAGCACTGGTTGAACTGGATGTTGATATAGAAGCTTTGAACTTCCGGGAAGAAAGGGCTCGAGATGTTGCTGCTAGATATTCTCAGACTGAGTGTGTTGAATTTCTGGACTGGGCAGGTAAGGAAGCTCACAAGGGGTTAGCAAACTGACTGATGTGATGAGTTTTTCTCCTATGAGTTACAGGATATGTCACCTTTTTTCACAGTGTTTTATTTGTAGATACAACCACAGTCATAGTTGACAATAATACATGAAATTTCCCCCTCTTTCTTTATTTTGCTATTGGCCATAAACATTGTATTTATTAGTAACTGTACATATTGGAAGCTTGTTGATTTACCAACTTCTGTCTCACCAATAATTTTCTATGAGAAAATAATTTCTATAAGAAGATTATTGTATGTTCAATATATATGTTCAAGGCTATTTTTTGAGAGACTCAGGCAAAGTGGATCATTTCTTAAATGTTTAAAAAATAGCATATTTGAGTAATATATTTGATTCCTCAAATATAAAAGGTTGTAACAATAATTTTAGAAAGGTTTATTTAGGCTAAATTAATTTATAGTGCTAATAGTCAGAATAGTAGCTACCCTTATGGCATGGGGGAACTTCTGGGATGTGATGTTCTTTTTCTTAATCTGGTTGCTGGTACATGGGTATGTTTCTTTGAAAATTTGTTGAGCTGTACACATAGGTTTTGTACTTTTCTGTTGGTAAGTTATGCTTCAATACAAAGTTCAAAAAACAGCACTATTTTGTCTTCTGCTAATATTTTGCATATATACTTCCACAACCCTGTAAAATATAGCTTAAAGAGATTTCAGGAAGATGTACTTTTGTAACTAAGCTAGTGCTTATGAAGTTCACAGCATTTGTTTTGCAAGGCTATCTGCATTTCTGTTTTTAGCAAGCATTTATTGAATTCCCATTGTGAGTATAGTATTGCTGTAGATACAATTGGTTGTTCCTGCACTCTGGATATTTGTTAGGTGGGAGATTATAAGTTATGGACACATTCAACAATTATTTAAAAATATCAGAAAGACTGTGATTAAAGGTTAAAACTGGCGGAGCAGGTATTCCGTGCTACAGGGTGGTGGGAGAATAGGAAGTCAGAGCATGTTGTGCTTGAGCTGGGCCTTGAAGAATGGATGGGATTTGAATATGCAATATAAAAGGAAAGGGCATGAACAAAATCTTAGAGCTGTGAGTGAAAGTGGCATGTTGGAGGACGGTGACAAGATTGCCTTATTGAGCAGTGGGTCATAGTTTCCACAGGTAGGCTATAACATAGGTAGAATAATAAAAGGGTTGAGTACATGTCCTCTTGAGATTGAGTTTAAATACTCGTGTCCCTACTTGAAACCTATGTGACCTTGGACAAGGTGCTTAAATTCTCTATACCTCAGTTTCCTTCTCTGAAAAAGGGGCCAATAATATAGTTCCCATCTTTTGAGGATTACTGTGAAAATTAAATGAGATGATATAAAGCAGTTACCACAATATCTGGCATGTGGTCAGCACTTGAAAAATGCTGCTGCTTTTATTACACCGTACCCTTAAATGCTTGGCTAAGATGTTTTTATTTTATTCTGGGAGCCACTGAAAGTTTTTATGTAGAACAGGAAGAGGATGAAAGTGATCTTGAGGAAGATTCAGCTGGTAGTGGTAAGGTGCATGTTCATCAATAGAATGAGAAAGGGACTAGAATAGTTAATATAAATAAGGAAATTAAAGGAAGGAAACACATTTGGGAAGAAAGAGATGAATTGTGCTCTGTAGATTATAATTAACTGTCCACTTGAACTGTTTTCTATAAGCAATCTTATGTCAGTATCTTTTATTTTTATGATTAGATCTGTAAGTAAAAGGAAAACACAAATAGCAAATAATTCAATTGATCCCCCCATGATTAGTAATTTTAGGTGAAATTCACATTCCATAATTTTTCTTTTTTTTTTTGAGATGGAGTTTCACTCTTGTTGCCCCAGTTGGAGTACAATGGCGTGATCTCAACTCACTGCAACCTCTGCCTTCTGGGTTCAAGTGATTCTCCTGCCTCAGCCTCCCAAGTAGCTGGTATTACAGGCATGCGCCACTATGCCTGGCTAATTTTTGTATTTTTTAGTAGAGACAGGGTTTCACCATGTTGGTCAGGCTGGTCTCGAACTCCTGACCTCATGATCCGCCCTCCTCAGCCTCCCAAAGTGCTGGGATTATGGGCATGAGCCACCATGCCCAGCCCATATTCCATAATTTAAAATCCATTTTTGAAAGATGACCTATAGTACTTAAAAATCACAATTCAAGGACAAAGTTTGCTGTAACTTTTCTGAGAAGTTTTTTGGGGCTAATGGGTGTGAGGTATTATTGGTTTCCTTCTTCATAATATCCATCTGTTTAATTTGGGTCCTTAGGTTCTTGGAGCAATGATACCTAATAGGTCTTAGTGGTGAAAAGAAATGAAAACTATAAAAAGCAAACTAGTATTGTGTTTCCAGATCAATGATTAATATTGGAATTTCATAGAAATGTAGCTGTGGAATGTCAGAAACATAAATAACTCAATATAAAATTTAACATTTATTTAATTCAGCCTTACTATTTAATTCAGTCTTATTCAGAATGGAGTTTCATAGTAATGTGGCTGTGGAATGTCAGAAACATAAATAACATAAAATTTAACATTTGTTTAATTCAGTCTTATCAAGAATGTATATCACTTCTATTTCTTCTAGTGATTAGAGTAGGAGTTACCTGGGGAAACTTAAAGGATTCAGAAATCCCTACCCCAAATAGTCTTCTCCATTCTGCTGAAAATTCCATTAGTAGAGATAAATTTCGTTGGGTTTTAGAGGTTTGGGGATTTTTTAAGTCTTCAATAGTGCACCATTAAAATAAATATATATTAATGTTCTTTGAGAGAGAATTAGCTAACATTTCAGAACTCTGAAGGTATGAAACAAACATTTATAGAAATGTGAAGGTGGGGTTGTGCTAAGAAGGAATGGAGGTAAAGGGTGTCTGGAAAGTGGAACAAAATAAACCTTTCGTAATCCATAGTAGCCCAAGCCAGGTACTATTCTTTTCCGCTACTTATAAAACTGTAAAGTTTATTACTGTTTCAAGGATTGGTTTTGAAAAGTTTTTTTCCTCTCTTATAATGGTGGCAGATATGTTATAGATATATTTTTCTAGGATTTTTCAAGATATTTTAAGTCAAATCATCTGTCCCAGTCTCAGGCCTATCTCCTAGTTGTTCTTTGAAAAATATTGTAACCATAGTTTAAAAAATTGAATTGTCTTATCAATAAAAGTCTGAAATTAAAAAAAGTTAATCTATAATTCATCATTTATTATACTGAAAATGAAAACATTTATACTTAAAAAATTAATATATTCTTTAATATTTCCATGCTATTTTAGCAATCTGAAGTAGGAAGTTAAAAGTCTTTCTGTGGTTATAAAATTTTCTCAGGAAGGCAGGGTGCAGTGGCTCATGCCTGTAATCCCAGTACTTTGGGAAGCCAAAACGGGTGGATCACCTGAGGTCAGGAGTTCAAGACCAGCCTGGCCAAGATGGTGAAACCCCATCTCTACTAAAAATACAAAAATTAGCTGGGCACGGTGGCAGGAGCCTGTAATCCTAGCTACTCGGGAGGCTGAGGCAGGAGAATTGCTTGAACCAGGGTGGCAGAGGTTGCAGTGAGCCAAGATGGAGCCACTGCACTCCAGCCTGGGTGACAGAATGAGACTCTGTCTCAAAAAAAAAAAAAAAAATTCTCAGGAAAATAAGACAAATCACAGCTATCATTTATCAGAGATTTATTGAAACACTAAATTAAGCTTCTGTTATATACATTGGTTAATGATTAGTAATCTAACACATTGAAAATAACAAAATACTTAAACATGTAGCAGTGATAGTGTATGTTGGGAACAGGTGGTTGGAGTCACACAAATCAACAGTGAGACAAAGGATCTCTTAGCAAGGCTAGTTTACTTTCTGCAGAAAGGGTGCTGCTTGCTAGCAGTCTTGCCACGTGGGCACACACGAACAAAAGAGACAGGGTCATTTAAAATCTGGTGCGTCCATCCTACTGCTGTGTCCGGTTTCCATTGGCTGGAACAGGACCTCACATTCTGTACTCGACCTGATTGGCTAGCAACTTAGAACTTCCCAAAAGAGGTAAAGGCAGAGGAGAACAAAGGAAGAGAGGAAGTAACTTGCGGAATGCTGAGAGAGGCAAAAACACTTCCAAATAAGGAAAGAGGAACAGGCTATGACCTAATGCTTGCTTGGACCTGTTCAGGCATGCCAGGGCAAATATCTAGGCTAAAATGTGGAGCTAAGAACAGAGTATATCGATTTCTTTATTATAGCTAGCAGAATTTAAGAATATTAGCACAGGTCTTTGAATAAATTTTGCTTCTAAGAGAGGTTACTATCTATTCTGAGTCAGACTGAGAGGTATGTCCCTTTGAAGAGGAACCTCTATTTCATTTTCTACAATTCCCCCCTCTTTTATTTTATCATTCCTCTTTAAACTTGTTTAACATGTCTTGACTCAATTGCTCTGTTTGTCCTTTTAAGAGAAGTAATCATTCTGAATAGGGTGGAGGAAAGTTAGGAATTAGCTTTGTAAGAGTGGCAGAGACAAGTTTTTGTATAAAACTTTGAAGGCAGGGAATAATACAACAGCCTGTGAGAATAAGTATACCAATAACAAGAGCTAACGAGGTGAGAATTGAAGTCAAAATCCCTTTCCATCCACTGAACCAATGTTCTATCTTTTAGAAAAAGGATCATCTAGTCCAGAATTTTTGGCAAGTTCATTGGATAGGGCTGTTAATCCTTGCAGCACTCTTGTTGTAGTTCCATCAGGGGCAGTATTATTGGGAATAAAGGTACAACATTGAGTTTCAATCATGATGCAAACATCTCCCTTTTCTACTAATATCATATCTAAGGCTATTCTTTTTTTTTTTTTTTTTTTTTTTGAGACGGAGTCTTGCTCTGTCACCCAGGCTGGAGTGCAGTGGCTGGATCTCAGCTCACTGCAAGCTCCGCCTCCCGGGTTTACGCCATTCTCCTGCCTCAGCCTCCCGAGTAGCTGGGACTACAGGCGCCAGCCACCTCGCCCGGCTAGCTTTTTGTATTTTTTAGTAGAGACGGGGTTTCACCGTGTTAGCCACCATGGTCTCGAACTCCTGACCTCGTGATCCGACCGTCTCGGCCTCCCAAAGTGCTGGGATTACAGGCTTGAGCCACCGCGCCCGGCCATATCTAAGGCTATTCTATTTTTCCAGGCCATCTGGCTGGTAGGTCTTAATTGCTCATCTATCCCTTTGATGGAGTCCCTAGTATGATTTACAAATCATTGCTGATTGTAATATAGTTTATCCAGTCTACATTTTTATTTATAGATTTATAGTTAACCACCAGAACAATGTAGATTCAAATCCTGTAGCTATTTGATTCCATGCTTTAAACTTATCTGGCACTCCTCATGGGACCCCAATAACATCTATGTAAACCTGAGATCAAAGGACTCATATGGAGTTTCCCTTGGTCTGCAGTGTCTTGTTTTTACTTTCTCAGATTGATGAAACGCCAGGGTGAAGGGGATAGTCAATTGGATTAGAGCACAAGTACTGCTCCAATTATAGGGCAGAGTATCCAGTAAAGGTCCTCCACAGTACCACCATACATCTGCTCGGGGACTGATGGGCAAGCTTCTGGATAGGCTTGAGTTCCTTGCATCTTTTTATGCTTCCAAGGAACACCAAATTCTCCCCCTGTGTGCAAGGCATGAAGTAAACTTGGCATTTAGAGGTGGAAGCTGGATTGCCCTCCAGGCCTGACCCTCAGGGTGTCAAACTTCAGGAAACAGCAGAGAGAGCTTGGTGTGATGGATTATCCCAAGCAGTGGGATTCTGGAAGAGAGCCACCATACAGTCCATGCCTGGTCAACAAGGAGACCATCTGAGTGGAAAGGGACAACCTGGGCCTCTGGTCTACCGTGTGCACAAGCGTAACAATCGCTTTTATTTAAAGCGCAAACGGAATATTTAATCCATTTCAGCCAGGTATTTGCATCTTGATATCCTGTCTCAATAGCTAAGGTCTGTCTTAGATATTTCACTTTCACAATAGACACTCTAGTTTTATCATTAGTTGTCGGAGTAACTGGTGTGGGATTGAAAAAGGATACTGAAGAAGGGGAAGACGGGGGAATAATGCATATCTCAAAAATGCCTAGGGGGTCTTTCCCATTTACATCAATCCCCATACCATAGAAGTGAGCAAGGGCAAGTTTAGAGTCAGTTGAGATGGAGGTGGTGAGAGAGAGGACAGGGTTACACTGATAAGGCTGACAGTTAGAAGGGGTAGTCCCTTTAGTGAAATAGATGAGGGGTTTTAGATTTGCACAAACCTCCTCCGTGGAAGTCTAACCTTGCTCCTGAGTAGTTCAAAGGACATAGTTCCGGCTACTACAAGGTTGCCAGGCTGTAGGAGCAGAGAATTGGTGTCTCAGCTGCAGGCAATTACAGCTATGAGTGCTAGGAGTAACTGTGTCAGTTAGAGGGCTGGGGCACAAATATTTGTGTGAAAAGGCTAGCTGTCATTGATCCTTCACATCTCCACAAGGTATGACAGAGCAAGCATTAAAGGCAATGGTCTGAGGTGGGTCAGACTTAGTTATATTAATAACAAAGGACCTAATAACAGAATAAGGAAAGGAAAGGAAGCAATATAGAAGGTACATGAAAATTAAGCTTTCTTTAACTTTAACTTGGTAGGGCTCAATCCTGGTACAGCAACCCATGATTCTCACTAGGAAGATGCTTTCTTGACTCGAGTATGGTGGGTCCATCCTTTCTCAGCTGTGTGGACGGCAGTCTCGGTGATTAACAGCACCAGATAGGGGCCTTCCCAGCTGGGCTCGAGTTTTCCTTCCTTCCACCCTTGGATGAGAAGGTGGTCCCCAGGTTGGTGCTGGTGTTCTGGAAATTCTAGTGGTGGCTGGTGCTAAGAGACCTTTGACCTTAAGAGAAGAAAAGGTAGAGGAGAGACCAAGTATATAATTTCTGAGGAACTGATCCTTAGTTTTAAATGTAGGAACATCAGCTGAGGAATGTAAATAAGGTAATCCATATAACATTTCATATGGAGAGAGGCATGTATCCTTTCAGGGAGCTGTCCTGATCATTTGGTCCACAGTAAACGAGTTTCTAGAACTAATTTGGTTAAGTGGTTCTTTAAGGTCTGATTCATCCTTTCTACCCTCCATGATGAAGATGGATGCCAAGGGATATGATACGCCCATCTAATGTTTAAAACCTGGGATAGCTTCTTAATGACATGGGCTGTGAGATGGGTTCCATTGTCCAAGTCCATATTTTCTATTAGCCTACATTTGGGTGCTATATTCTCAATTAATGCTTTAACTACATAATTAGCTGTTGCATTTGAAAAGGAGGAGCTTCAGTCTAGTGAGTGAGATGATCTACTCTCACCAACAAATACTTTAGGCAACTGATTGGGGTCATTTCAGTGCAGTTCATTTGAATGCTTTGGAATGGCCTTAGTCTTGGATCCCTCCCCCTTGGAGGTGATTTCTTTATGACTTGTTTGTTGGTTTTCTTACATATTAGACAACTATTTGTAACTTGCTTGGCTAGGGTATAAATTCCTATACATCTATGAAGTCTGAGAACTGTGGTTAAGACCTCCCTTATGAGAGGTTTGGGTAACATCTTCCTTTGATCTGGCAATATCCATTTTCCTTCTGTGTTCTCTTTAGCTTCTATTTTTATTAACTTTTCCTTTTTTAGTGGAAGAGAAGATGGGGACTGCAGTAGGGGAAGGAAGGCAAGGAATTAAGTGAAAGGCATTTTAGAAGAAACAGCAGCTTGTTTGGTTATCTGACCTGCAAGGTCATTTGGTTATTTCCCTGACTTGTGAAAGAAAAGTCCTTTATGCCCTGGGACATGTACAATAGCTATCTCTTCTGGCAACTGGAGATTGTCTAGGACACGAACAATTAGTTCTTTGTGGACTAGATCTTGGCCTTTACTGTTAATAAGACCTTGCTCAGCCCAAATTTTTCTAACTGTATGTACCACTCCAAAGGCATACTTAGAATCAGTATAAACAGTTCCTTCTTTGTTCTGCAAATATTTCAAAGCTTGATTGAGTGCAAACAGGTCACAGGTTTGGGCAGACTAATTATTGGGCAGTCTTCCTGACTCTACTTCTTCAAGCGTTTCTCCATCAATTACTGAATACCAATTATGTTTTTCTACTTTGACTATTTTGGAGGAACCATCTATAAACCAGTGCCGCCCTGTTTTAAAAGGGACCTCTCCTAGATCTGGCCTGACTTTTGTTTGGTAGTGAAATCTAGACACAAATGTTTTTTAAATTTGGGTCTCCTGCCAAGAAACCTGCTGGGTTGAGCAACTTATCAGTAGTCAAGGTGAAATCATCTTTTTCTGGTAAAATAGCCTTATATTTCAAGATTCTGGAGTCAGTAAGCCACTTTCCTGCTTTTGATTTAAAATAGCTCTAACTTGGTGGGGTATGCTTGCAGTTTATTTCCCCCCAAAGGTTAATTTTCTACTGTCTTCAACTAATACTGCTATAGCCGCGGGTCTTTATCTTCCCTGTCTTACTCGAAACATTTCCTATCTTGAAGTTTTTGGGTGATGCCTGACTAGAATAGGCCCTTTCTCTGGAGCTTTCAACCCCCCTTGCTCCTTGCTGGCTGTTTCTAGCACTCCTGGGTGCGGTGGCAGTGGCAACAGGGGAGAGGGGCTTGGCTGAACCTCTCCTACTAGAGGCTTCTTGCCCTCCCTTCCTTTGGAGGCTTGCCAAGTCTTTTCCCATGTTGAATCCTAGATAGGCCCAATCCCTTGTGCTAGGGATGTCTCGCCTGTTCTTTGTTCTTTTCCCGGGAAGGCTCAATCCCCCAGATCCTTCAGACTGGGGATATCTTGGCTGTCCCATCTTTAAAGGCTTGCCAAAAGGCTCAATCTCTCGTACCAGAGATGTCTCACCGATTCTCTTTCCCTGGGAGGTTAACCTTCCTCCTTTTCCCTTTTGGAGGTTCCTTACACCCTTCCTGTGTGTGTTCACGCACTCTGTCCAGCAACAGACTGGTAATTGGTCATGCACACACACTCAGCTTCCAAAAGCTGACCACCAAGGAAGTACTTTGCCACCCTCTTGCAGCTTTTCCTACCTTGGCCCATGCATGGAGTCACCTGGTCCCTGCAGTCCCACAAGCCTCTCTCTTTCCCTGCGTTGCTGAGAATCCAACTATATTCCTTGCACCAGGTAGGTCCTGGCTGTCCTCCTGGGGCTGCTGCAATGGGCGGCAGGGCACCTCCCCATGAGAGAGGACCAAAGACTGTCCCAGAGGGGAATGTTAATCCCCTATGGGCCACCAAATTGTTGGGAACAGGTGCTCAGTGTCACAAAAAATCAACACTGAGACAAAGGATCTCTCAGCAAGGCTAGTTTACTTTCTGCAGAAAGGGTGCTGCTTGCTAGCAGTCTTGCCACACACGAACAAAAGAGACAGAGTTGTTTATAACCTGATGCGTCCACCCTACTGCTGTGTCCAGTTTCCATTGGCTGGAATGGGACCTCACATTCTGTACTCGACCTGACTGGCTAGCAACTTAGAACTTCCCAAAAGAGGCAAAGGCAGAGGAGAACAAAGGAAGAGAGGAAGTAACTTGTGGAATGCTGAGAGAGGCAAAAACACTTTCAAATAAGGAAAGAGGAACAGGCTATGACCTAATACTTGCTTGGACCTGTTCGGGCATGCCAGGGCAAATATCTAGGCTAAAATGTGGGAGCTAAGAACAGAGTATATTGATTTCTTTGTTACAGTTAGCAGAATTTAACAATATTAGCTTGGGTCTTTGAGTAAATTTTGCTTCTAAGAGAGGTTACTTTCTATTCTGAATTAGACTGGGAGAAAAGTCCCTTTGAAGAGGAACCTCTATTTCATTTTCTACAGTATACAATTTATTATCTGGTACTTTAGTAAGTCCAGGTTCTTTTTTAATTGAATGGAAGCAACATTTCAACCCAGGCTTCTTTGAAAAATTTTAGTAAAGATTGTGGCAAAAAATTTATAAAGGTTTCCAAAGAACCATTTTTATCTTTAGATGATAGATTTCTTTTGTGATCTCTATATTTGACTAAGCTACATTTGCATATGCATATATTTCGTGTCTTCTGGCTCCTTCTTCTTTACTCTTCTTCTTTAATTTGCAGTGCTTAATTTTCTTAGAGGAAGGATGGTAAGACCTGTGATCCCAGATCTTGTGTATCGCTGATGCTGTGGTTGCCACTCTGTAGAGTGTTTTGTCAATGTTGTAGATGAATGGGCTTTCTAGATCATTACCAGGTTTTTCTAATGAGGCTTGGTTTTTCAGCTGAAAGGGGAAAAACAATATAGATTTTATCTACATAAAATAGTAGAGTTCAATACTATAGTATAGTTAATAATATAGTTCAAATTAAATTTGTGTTCTAAATGTGTAAAGAAACTTTATTAAAACAGCACACATCAATTATTTATACAAAAGGAAGGTTACTATAGAAGAAAGGTATAAATGCAAAGGAAATGTTATCTGTATGCCACATATATGATCCTTATCACCATCAGCAAACAATTAGGTGTCCTATGTTTAGGGTACTCTCTTGTGAGAAATTATTTGATTAGCAAAATGTATTCCTTTACTAAAGAACCTCAAGGTATAATACCATAAAGTAACAGTCATTTTAAAAATAAGAAAACATTTATAAATATCTAATTCTTCTGAAGGTCAATGAGGTTTTGTTTGTTTTTTGATCAAAGAGCTTTTAAGGTTGCCTCTGAAACTATGGTGTCGTCTATTGGCAAAGTGGGAAATTATATAATAGTTTAAAAACTCCATTTCCCAGAAAGTTGTTTTAATATTAGCAATTAGTTTATAGCCCATATAAAAATTACATGACAACTTTTGTACTTAGATTTCTTAGATACATCTGGAAGGGTTCTAAGAGATCTCTTGTTACAGATCCTTTTATGGATGAGGCAACTGAGAAAGAACAAATGACTTACCTAAGGACCCAGACAGATAACTTGATTTTCCATACATTCTCCGAATGGTAGCACACTACTTTTTTTGGTGTGTTTTGTAACTTGAAGTAGAGGGGACTAGATGATTCTAAGGACCTTCTAATTCAATACACATTTGTTCAACACCTAGTATGAGCAAGACACTGTGCTAGACACTGGGGAGGAATGGGAAGTTGGGGGAAGATTACAATGAGGAATAAAACACGGTACCCTCTCTCAAAGAAACTGGTAATATTATGTTCTAAACCCTTAGAGATTTTGTAACTATTACTACTTGTATCATGAATGCACCTTTTTTTGGTGTTTCTTCCATTTCATCCACAGGTAATGCACAGACAAAACAAATAAGATGAAAAAGAGAGCTTGTGATAAATTATAAATGAGATATAAACAACCGTGAAATATATCCATGTTAGCAAAGTAGCAGCATAGTTTTTCCAGAAGATAAGGCAGACGGTGAGATGGACAAGTCTTAAATTTCCAATAATGTACTTCTTCTGGAAGAATCTCCCATCCAACCTTTGTCCAGATAGTTCCATCACAAATGCAGAAACTCTCCCCAAAGAAGCAGATAAGCAACAGAGAAAAAATCAGTGGTAGTCCTTGATTAGACATCCTTTTTTGTCAACTGAAAAAAAAAGTAGCTAAAATTTAGCTATTTTAAAATAGCCAAATTAGCTAAATAATAAAATAAAATAGCTAAATTCCCTATGAAGGGAAGCAGAAAATACCATGAGCTATTAGCTAAAATGGTGCTTCAATAAAAGCACTTCATATAACCTTGCCAGTCAGCAAAATATGCCCAGCAAAGGATACACTGATGATCATTGTAACATTATCAGTCATAGTGACTCGGGGTAAGTTCAGTGACATCATAAAGAACCACATTGCAACTAAAAGGTGTCACCTGACCAATCACATTGAGTTTCTTAAAGATACTTTTTTTTTGTTGTGTTGTTGTTTTGCCAGAATGGTTTCAGCTTCTTCAATTTTCCTTAAAATGAACACTTTACTAATATTTTGTTAGCTAATAAATTCAACTATAGTCATATTAATAGAATCTTATGGAAATAATTTACTCATATCACCTCTAACCTTTCTTCTGAAGCACTGCAGTTTTGCATTTACTTAAAAAATAGTATACCACTTCACATAACCTAGTATCTGCTTTTATTTTTTTGTTTGGGAATGTCCTTCCCTTCAAATAGTTCAACAAATACTGAGTGCCTATCCCTTATAATATATTCCTGTGGTGGTGATGTGGTCCTATCAGGTAGTGGGTAAGGGGTGAGGAAGGTGGCATGGCGTATGATGAAAAGATGGGACGTAGACCTTGCCTTTAAGGAGTGTACAATCTGGAGGTAAAAGCAAAAACCAATGTAATAATTTAAATGATTCTGATTTTATTATAAAAAATAAATATAAAAATAAATATAAAAAATTATAAGTAAATAAAATTATAAACACATAACTGTTGAGAGGGCAATGAGTTCCACTTGAGGGAATTAGGAAATTTTGCAGAAAAAGATATGTGTGTGGGCTTTAAAGAATGAGTAGAATTTTTGTAGGCAGCAGTGTAGAGAGGATATCTAAGATTGGGGAAACATAATAAGCAAAGACATTTTGTGTAAGCATTCATATAACAAATATTTATTGAGTGCTGACTGTGTGCTAAACACTGTTCTAGGAGCTGAGAATACGTACACAGTGTAGCCCAAAACAGAATCATTAACCTTCATAGAGTTTACTTTCTAGTAGGGGGATACAGAAAATAATTGTATCTATCTAAATCTATGTGTCTGTATCTGTGGAGTGCTATGGTGATATGATATGTCATTGTAGTTTTGATTTGCATTTCTCTGGATGATCAGTGATGTTGAGCACCTTTTCATTTACTGGTTGCTATTTTGTATGTCTTTTGAGAAATGTCTATTCACATCTTTTGCCCATTTAAAAAATAGGATTATTAGATTTTTTCCTATTGAGTTTGTTAGAGCTCCTTATATATTCTGGTTATTAATCCCTTGTCATATGGGTAGTTTTCTTCCATTCTGTGGGTTGTCTCTTCATTTTATTGATTGTTTCCTTTGCTGCGCAGAAGCTTTTTCATGTCATAATCCCATTTGTTGATTTTTTCTTTGGTTGCCTCTGCTTGTAGGGTATTACTGAAAAAATCTTTGCCCAGACCAGTATCCTGGAGAGTTTCCCTGTTGGGAGAACCCGCTCCCAATAGTTAACATGGGTTCTTTTCTATTTCCTAGGCGTCTTGGCTGGTTTGAGAAATAAAGGGAAAGAGTACAAGAGAGAAAAATTTTAAAGCTGGGTGTCCGGGGGAGACATCACACGTTGGCAGGTTCCGTGATGTTCCCCAAGCCATAAAACCAGCAAGTTTTTATTAGCGATTTTCAAAAGGGGAGGGAGTGCACGAATAGGGTGTGAGTCACAGAGATCACATACTTCACAAGGTAATAAAATATCACAAAGCAAGTGGAGGCAGGGCGAGATCACAGGACCACAGGATGGGGCGAAATTAAAATTGCTAATGAAGTTTCCGGCACGCATTGTCACTGATAACATCTTATCAGGAGACAGGGTTTGAGAGCAGATAACCTGTCTGACCAAAATTTATTAGGTGGGAATTTCCTCCTCCTAATAAGCCTGGGAGCGCTACAAGAGACCGGGGCTTAGTTCATCCCTTCAGCTTCGACCATAAAAGGCAGCCGCCTTAAGGGGTCCGTTCATAGACCTACCCTCAGGGCACATTCTCTTTCTCAGGGATGTTCCTTGCTGAGAAAAATAATTCAGCGATATTTCTCCTATTTGCATTTGAAAGAAGAGAAATATGGCTCTGTTCCACCTGGCTCACCTGCGCAGTCAGGCTCCAAGTCTTATCTCCCTTGTTCCCTGAAGATTGCTGTTATCCTGTTCTTTTTTCAAGGTGCCCAGATTTCATACTGTTCAAACACACATGCTCTACAAACAATTTGTGCAGTTAACACAATCATCACAGGGTTCTGAGGTGACATATACCCTCCTCAGCTTATGAAGAAAATGACGGAATTAGGAGATTAAAGACAGGCATGGGAAATCACAAGGGTATTGACTGGGGAAGTGATAAATGTCCATGAAATCTTCACAATTTATGTTCTTCTGCCGTGGCTTCAGCCGGTCCCTCCGTTGGGGGTCCCTGACTTCCCGCAACATTTCTCAAATGTTTTCTTATAGTAGTTTCATAGTTTGAGGTCTTATATTTAAGTCTTTAATTCAGTTTGATTTAATTTTTGTATGTGGTGAGAGATGGGGTCTAGTTTCTTCTGCTTATGGATATCCAGTTTTCCCAGCACCATTTATTGAAGAGACTGTTCTTTCCCCAATGTATGTTCTTGGCATCTTTGTCAAAAGTGAGTTCACTGTAGATTTATGGATTTATTTCTAGGTTCTTCATTCTGTTCCATTGGTCTGTGTGCCTGTTTTTAGGCCAGTCCCATGCTGTTTTGGTTACTGTAGCTCTATAGTATAATTTGAAGTCAAGTAATGTGATTCCTTCAGTTTTTTTGTTTTTGTTTTGCTCAGGATGTCTTTGGCTATTCTGGGTCTTTTTGGTTCCATAAAAATTTTAGTATTGTTTTTTCTATTTCTGCAAAGCATATCATTAGTATTTTGATACCAATGTATTGAATCTGTACATTGCTTTGGGTAGTATGAGCATTTTAACAATATCGATTCTTCCAATCTATGAACATGGAATGTCTTTCCATTTTTTGTGTCCTCTTCAGTTTCTTGCATCAGTCTTTTATAGTTTTCATTATAGAGATTTTTCACTTTTTGGGTTAAGTTTATTCCTAAGTATTTTATTTTCTTTGTATGTATTGTAAATGGGGTTACTTTCTTGATTTTTTTTTTTTTTCAGATTGTTCACTGTTGGCCTATAGAAATACTACTGATTTTTGCATGTTGATTTTGTATCCTGCAATTTTACTGAATTTGTTTATCAGTTCTAATAATTTTTTTGGTGGAGTCTTTACACTTTTCCAAATATAAAATTATATCAGCTGGAATCAAGGATAATTTTACTTCCTCCTTTCCAATTTGGATGCCCTTTATTTTCTTCTCTGATTGCTCTAGGTAAGACTTCCAACACTACATTGAATAACAGTGGTGAAAGTGGGCATTCTTGTCTTACTCCAGATTTTAAAGGAAAGGCTTTCAGTTTTTCCTGTTCTACATTACACCAGCTGTGGGTCTGTCATATGTGGCTTTTATTGTGTTGATGTATGTTCCTATTATACCCAGTTTTTTGGGGGCTTTTACATGAAGCAATATTAAATTTTAGTCTCAATTAAAATGATCATATGGTTGTGTCCTTCATTCTGTTGATATGATGTATCACATTAGTTGATTTGCATTTGTTGAAACATCCTTGCATCCTTGGGATAAATGTCACTTGGTCATGATGATAGTCATGATGAATGATCTTTTAAATGTGTGGTTGAATTCAGTTTGCTAGCATTTTGTTGAGGATTTTTCCATCAGTGTTCATCAGGGAGATTGGCTTGTAGTTTTGAGGTTTTTTTTTTTTATGTATCTTCATCTGGTTTTGGTATCAGGGTAATAATGGCTCTGTAAAATGTATTTGGAAGTATTTCCTCCTTCTCTATTTTTCAGAATAGTTTGAGTAGGAATCGTATTAGTTCTTTAAGTGTTTGATAAAACAGCATGAAGCTATTGGGTCCTGGGCTTTTCTTTGCTTGGAGGCTTTTTATTACAGCTTTCATCTCGTTACTTGTTATTGGTTTATTCAGGTTTTGGATTTCTTCATGGTTTAAACTTATAGGTTGTATGTGTCTAGAACTTTATCCATTTTATCTTAAGTTTTCCAATTTATTGGCATATATTTGCTCATAGTAGCCTCTAATGATCTTTTGAATTTCTGTGGAATTGGTTGTAATGTCTTCTTTTTCATTTTTTCTGATTTTTAAAATTTGGGCCTTTATTTCTTAGTCTGGCTAATGGTTTGCCAATTTTGTTTATCTTTTCAAAAAACCAACTTTTCATTTCATTGATCTTTTGAAATTTTTTTAAAATTTCAATTTCATTAATTTTTGTTAGGATCTTTTTTATTTATTTTGTTCTACTAATTTTGGGTTTGGTTTGCTCTTGGTTTTCTAATTCTTTAAGATGTATTGTTAAGGTGTTTATTTGAAGTTTTTGTATTTTTTTAATGTAGGCGTTTATTGCTATAAACTTTCCTCTTAGTATTGCTTTCATTGCATTCCATAGTTTTGGTATATTGTGTTTCTATTTTCATTTGTTGCAAGAATTTAAAAAATTTCCTTCTTATTAGTAATTTCTTCATTGACACACTGTTCATTCAGAAGCATACTGTTTCATTTCTATGTGCTGTATAGTTTCCAAAATTCCTCTTGTTATTAATTTCTAGCTTTATTCCATTGTGGTCAGAGAAAATACTTGATATAATTTTAATTTTTTTTGAAACTTTTAAGACTTTTTTTGTGGCCTAATATATGGTCTGTCCTTGAGAATGATCCATGTGCTGAGTAGAAAAATGTGCCTTGTGCAGTCATTGAATGAAATGTTCTGTAAATATCTAGTAGGTCCATTTGGTCGGTAGTGCAAATTAAGTCCGATGTTTCTTTTTTAATGTTCTGTCTGGATGATCTGTCCAATGCTGAAAGTGGGGTGTTGAAGTCTCCACCTATTATTGTATTGGGGTCTATCTCTCTCTTTAGCTCTAATAATATTTGCTTTAAATATCTGGGTGCTCCAATGTTGGGTGCATGTATATTCCCAGCTGTTATATCCTCTTGCTAAAGTGACCCCTCTATTATTATATATGACCTTCTTTGTCTCTTTCATAGTTTTTTTCTTGAAATCTATTTTGTCTGATGTAAGTGTACTACTCCTGCTCTTTATTGGTTTCCATTGGCATGGAATATCTTTTTTTATCCTTTTATTTTCCACCTATGTGTATCTTTGTAGGTGAAGTGTGTTTCTTATATGTAACAGATAATTGGATCTTTGATTTTTATCTCTTCAACCACTCTATGTCTTTTGATTGGGGAGTTTAACATTCAGTGTTATTATTGGTTAAGTAAGGACTTATTCCTGCCAGTTTGCTATTTGTTTTCTGGTTGTTTTGTGGTCTTATATTCCTTCTTTCCTTCCTTCCTGTCTTCCTTTTAGTGAAGGTGATTTTCTCTGATAGTATGTTTTAATCTCTTGCTTTTTATTTTTTGTGTCTCTGTTTTTTTTTTTTTT
>NW_012119487.1:4112523-4175330 GCF_000951035.1 Colobus angolensis palliatus | reverse complement strand
TCCTAGGCCCTACTTTTTTTTTTTTTTTTTTTTTTTGACAGAGTCACCCAGGTTGGAGTGCAGTGGCACAATCTTGGCTCACTGTAACATCTGCCTCCTGGCTTCAAGTGATTCTCCTGCTTCAGCCTCACTAGTAGTTGGGATTACAGGCATGCATCACCATGCCAGCTAATTTTTGTATTTTGAGTAGCTGGTCTCAAACTGCTGACCTCAAGTGATCCACCTGCCTTGGCCTCCCAAAGTGCTGGGATTATAGATGTGAGCCACCACGCCCAGCTTTGTTGTATGTTTTTTGATTTGAGATTACCATGAGACTTTCAAATAGTATCTTATAGTTCATTATTTTAGACTGATGATAACTTATTATAGATTGTATAAACAAACGAAGAGAAAAACAAATAAAAACTACATTTTAACTTCATTCCCCTCCAACTGTTTACCTCTTTGTGGTTTTTATTTATATCCTATTGTACCGTCTATGTCTTGAAAATTCTTACGTTTGATAGGTTAATCTTTTAGTCTTTCTATTCAAAATATGAGTAGTTTACCCACTGTAATTACAATATCATACATAGTATTTTGTGGTTTTCTGTGTACCTACTATACCAGTGAGTTTTATATATTCTGATGATTTCTTATTGCTCAATCACATCCTTTTCTTTCAGATTAAAAAACTCCCTTTAGCATTTCTTCTAGGACAAGTCTAGTGTTGATGAAATCCCTCAGCTTTTGTTTGCCTGGGAAAATATTTCTCTGATGTGTTTGAAGGATATTTTCATGGATATACTGTTCTAGGGTAAAAGTTATTTTCCTTTAGCACTTTAAATATGTCATGCTAGTCTCCCCTGGCCTATATGGTTTCTACTGAAAAGTGTGTTACTAGATGTATTGGAGTTCCATTATATGTTGTTTCTTTTCTCTTGCTGCTTTTAGGATCTTTATCCCTGATTTTTGGGAGGTAGATTATTAAATCTTGAGGTAGTCTTCTTTGGGCTAAAACTGCTTGGTGTTCTATAATCTTCTAGTGCTTGAATATTGATATATTTCTCTAGGTTTGGGAAGTTCTTTTTTTATTAATATTATTCCTTTGAATAAATTTATTCCTTTGAATAAATTTTCTACCTTGATCTCTCTCTACCTCTTCTTTAAGGCCAGTAACTTTTAGATTTGTCCTTTTGAGGCTGTTTTCTAGATCTTATAGGAGTGCTTCATTGTTTTTTATTCTTTTTTCTTTTGTCTCCTCTGACTGTATTTTCAAATAACCTGTCTTTGGGCTTACTAGTTCTTTCTTCTGCTTGATCAATTCCACCGTTAAGAGACTCTCATGCATTGTTTGGTATGTCAGTTGCATTTTTCAGCTCCAGAATTACTGCTTGATTCTTTTAAATTGTTCCAAATTCTTTGTTAATTTTATCTGATAGGATTCTGAATTCTTTCTCTGTGTTATCTTGAATTTCTTTGAGTTTCCTCAAAATAGCTATTTTGAATTCTCTGTCTGAAAGGTCACATATCTCTTTCACTCTGGAATTGGTCACTGGGGCTTTATTTAGTTTGTTTGATGACATGCTGTTTTTCTGACTAATCTTCTTACTTGTGGATATTCATTGGCTTCTGGGCATTGAAGAGTTAGGTATTTATTGTAGGTATTGCAGTCTGGGCTTGTTTGTACCTGTCCTTCTTGGGAAGCCTTTCTAAGTATTTGAAGGGTGTTGTGATCTAAGTTTTTGATTACTCTGGCCGTATCTGCATTAGGGGACACCCCAAGCTCAGTAATGCTGTGGCTCTTGCAGACTTGTGGAGATACTGTCTTGGTGGTCTCAGATAAGATGTGGGAAAATGCCATGGATTATCAGGCAGAAACTCTTTTTTTCTTTTCTTACTTTCCCCTCAACAAACAGAGTCTCTCTCTCTGTGCTGAGCTGCTTAGAACTGGGGGAGGGGTAACACAAGCACCCCTGTGGCCACCACCACTAGGACTACCCTGGGTCAGACCTGAAGCCAGCATGGCACTGCCCAAGGCCTGTGGTGACCACTGTCTGGTTATTGCTTATATTCACTCAAGGCCCAATGGTCTACAGTCAGCAGTTGGCAAATACAGCCAGGCATGTGTCCTTCCCTAAAGGCAGCAAGTTCCCCCAGGCTCTGGGTGGGTCTGGAGATGCCATCTGGGAGTCAAGTCCTGGAGTCAAGAACCTTAGGAATCTAGCTGGTACTCTGTTCTACTGCAGCTGAGCTGGCACCCAAGCCATAAGACAAAGTCCTTCCCACTTTTCCTCTCCCCTTTCTTCTAACAGAGTAGTCTCTCCATGCGGCAACCACTGCCCAAGCCCACAGCAAGTACCACCTGGCTTCTGCTGATATTCACTCAAGGTCCAAGGGCTCTGCAATCAGCCTGTAGTGAATACTGACCAGCATGGGTCTCTCCCTTCAGGGCAGTGGGCTCTCCAGGTCCAGGCAAGACCCAGAAATGCTCTCCAGGAGCCAGGCTTAGAATCAGGGACCTCAGGATCCTGCTTGGTGTGCTACCCCACTGTGGCTGAGCTGGTACCCAGGTTGCAAGACAAAGTCCCATTTACTCTTCCTTCTCCTTTCGTCAAGCAGAAAGTGTCTCTCCCCATAGTCACTACAGCTGGGGAATGTTCTGGGTCACCCCTGAAGCCAGCATGGCTCTGAGTCTCACCCAAGGCCCGTGGTGAGTACTGCCTGGGTATCACCGATGCTTATTCAGGACCCAAGGGCTCTTTAGTCAGCAGGTGATGAATCCTGCCAGGACTGGGTCCTTCCCTTCAAGGCAGCTGGTTCCCTTTTGGCCCAGGATATGTCTAGAAATATCACCTTGGAGTTAGGGCCTGGAATGGGGGCCTCAGGACTCTGCTTGGTGCCCTGTTCTACTGTGGCTGAGCTGGTATCCAAGTTGCAGGACAAAGTGTTATTCACTTTTCCCTCTCTTCTCCTCAAGCAGAAGAAAGGAGTCTCTCCCAGAGCTGTAAGCTATGTCACCTGGGATTGGCAGAGGGGTGGCAAGCACTCTCATGGCCATCAGGCTGGTGTCTCACTAGGTGATGTGCACCCCAAGTCCACTGGCTCTGATCCCTGCATAGCACTAGGACTTGCCCAGGAATTGCAGACCTCGTGGCGTAGATGGCCTTTCAAGTTTATTTAGGGCCCCATAGCACTTCAGCCTGTAGTGGTGGGGCCTGCTGGAACTCAGATTCCAACTGTTGGGATGTACGTCCCCTCTGGCTAGGGCTGGTCTAAATGCTGCATCCGTGGGTGGTAGCTGAATTCTGCCCCATGTTGCTTTCTACTATGATGGGAAGCATTGAGCTGTAGTGCAAAGTCCCACAATCACTGTGCTCTCCCTCCCTCAAGCATACAGATTCTGTGTCTGCACTGTGTGGCTATTGCCAGGGGTATGGGGGAAATGTGGTGTAGGCAGTTCAAAACCGTCTTTCCTACCCTCTTCAGTGCCTCTTTCCTTAATATGATGTTAAAATGAGGTAGTGTGATTGCTTACCTGATTTTTGGTTCTCATGTTGGTGGTTTTTTTGTATGGATAGTTGTTCAGTTTGGTGTTTCTGTGGGGTGGGGTGGACAGTGGAGGCTTCCATTTGACTACCTTGCTCTGCCTCTTGTCTTTGTCTTGTCATGTGTATGTTTCTGTCCATTCTTTCAGATGCAAGACTGACTTTGAAAAAATATATCGCAAAAGTCTCTTTAGCTGTTACTGACACTGAAAAGGGATCAGGGAAACTCCTTAAGGAAGACAAGGTACTGTATTGTGATTATGGCTTGTTCTGTGGTGTTTTGAGAATTTTGTCTTACATTTTAACTTTTGCACTGATGTTCTAAAGGCAGGTTGTGGTCCTTACTTCCTCCCTCCTGCCTCTTTCTTTCCTTCTTCCCTCCTACCTTCCCTTCCTTTCTTTATAAACCTCTAATAGAGGATAGTCTGATCAAAACTAAAATAAATAGTATTAAAGAGTGACATAGAGATGTACTAAGTATCAAACCCAGCAACATGGCTGAATCTTAGAAATGTAATACTGAGTAAAAAAAAAAAAAAAAAATCAAAGACTACATAGATTTTTATAAAGCTCAAAAACAAGCAATTACAAACTATATAATTTAGGGATGCCTACATATGGGAGTAAAACTATTTAAAAAGCCAGGCAAAGGGATAAGCACAGATCATAGTTATCTCTTGAAGGCAGTCAGGGGGTGGGATGGTGAGGGACGGGAGCTGCATTAATAGTACTGGTAGTGTTCTGGTTCTTCTGTTGAGTAGTAGGGTCCAAAATAATACAATGGAAATATTCATTTCATTATTTTGCTTCAAAACTGAGATATACATTATATATTTTGATATATATGTACATGTACAAACACATTGCATATTATTTAATGTGTCAAATTTTCCAGAATGGGAAAAAAGATGTAAACATAGTAATTTTAAAGCCCACTTGCCACATATCTAAGTACTATCTAAGCATTCCCTGTAGAATAGTTTAGTGCTCCGAATGTGCATTTAAAAAATATACTGAGGGTATCAGAAATGTGTTTTGGTTTTAAATTATTTCCTATATTTTTGTGCCGGATGCTCTGTGAATTTCCTGTGACCTATTATTCAGATGAAAAAGAATTAGGTATTGCTAAAAGTATAAGATATCACCAAGTCTAAACAGTTGATAAGTTATACATTTTCTCATGTAGAGTACTCTACAAAATCTCTTGTGAAACAAATAAAATATAGGAAAAATTCTATTAGAATAGCTTTTGGAGCTATCAGATCTGCAAAAAGCAAAATTTTCCTGAAAGAAATGGTGTTTTGTCAAACTAGTTACTAGAACATTCTTATTTTAATTTTTAAAAATTTGATTATTTGAACTAGAAATTATTATGTGTACATAGTAATAATTAGAAAAAAATCAAAATGTCTAAAGCAAGCCTAATAGTTTTTCCTTTTCTATTTCTATTCTTATTACCCACTCTGTGGTTCTAATAACAATTTTGTGTTATGTTTTTCCTTTCACTTATATAATCATATGTATCCATACACATAATAGGAATTTTATGAAAGATTTTGTTTTTATAAAAATGAGATCACACTTATATATATTATTCAATTTTACTCTTTTTCTTCTTAATAAGATATTATGGACACCTCTAAGTCTACTTCCTTCTACATACTTCTGCATATTCTACTGCTTGTTATTTAACAATGTGGACAGGACATACCATAAATGTATTTATTTATCTTTATTATTACAGACCATAGTACAATAAACATCTTAAATCAGACATCAGAAATTTGCTGCATATGTGCAACGAGATAATTTTACAGTGCAAACTGAGAGATTTTCAGTAAGGTGGAGCTTTTCTTGTATTTCTTGAACTTCCTCCTGTGAACCATTCGAGAGGGAATAAAATATCAGCATTGTCTTTTGAGTTGCATGCAACTCATACCATCCACCTATTCTTTTCTGGTCTTTGCAAGTACTTCTTTTAGTCACAGGGCTTAACAAAAATGAAGAATTAGGGAGAAAGTGTAGAATGGTACCAGGCTTCATGACTCTTGATGGTGAGTTTTATTGTGCTCATATTCCACTAATGTTAGAGCTGCACTGTCCAATATAATAGACACTAGCCACATGTGACTATTCAAATTTGAATTATTTAAAATTAAATAACATTTAAAATGTAGTTCCTTAGTCACCCTAGCCACATTTCTAGTGCCCAATAGCTATTTGTATCTAATGGTTACTGTATTGGACAATGCAGGTACAGAATATTTCTATCATCACAGAAAGTTTGGTTGGTTTAGAACTCTGCTGGTTTTAAACCAGCAGAACACGTGCTGGTTTAGAGATACTGTTGAGTTTTATTTTTCAGTAAATAAGTGGAGAGCAAACTCTGTATTTCTGTCCCTAGAATACCATCCTCAATGCATGCCGTGCAAAAAATGAGTGGTTGGAAACCCATACGGAAGCTTCCATTAATGAGCTTTTTGAGCAGAGACAACAACTGGAAGATACTGTGACTCCTATCTTCGCAAAAATGACTACACCACGTAAGTTTTGGATAAAAGGTGGTTTGAATGTCAGAAAGGATGAAAATTAAGTTCAATGTTGTTATTTCTGAGATATTCTGATTTTAACAATCTTCATTAAGTAGTCATTAACATTGTTACAAGCACTAATCTATGATATAGTTCCCTAGTTTCATTATTTTCAATATTAGTAATAACTAATAATAACTGAATTCTTCCTATGGAAATGTCTAATACTAATCTTAATATTACCATTATCAGTCATTAAATTTTATGTGATTACTGTCGCTTTGCTTTGATTTTTTTTTTTTGTTTTTTGAGGCAGAGTCTTGCTCTGTTACCCAGGCTGGAGTGCAGTGGTGTGATTGTAGTTTATCGCAGCCTCCAACTCCTGGGCTCAAGTGATACTCCTGCCTCCTGAGTAACTGGGACCACAGGCGAGCATCACCATGCTTAGCCTATTTTTAAATTTTTTATGGAGATAGGGTCTTGCTATGTTACTCAGGCTGGTCTTGAACTCCTGGCTTCATGTTCCTTCTGCCTCAGCCTCCTGAAGTGTTGGAATTACAGGTGTGAGCCACCACACTGGGCCTGTCTTTGATTCTGATTCTCATCTAGGAGGTATCTCCTCCTGGGAGATAGGGTGGCAACATTTTATTTTATTTATTTTTATTTTTATTTTTATTTTTTTCTTTCAACATTTATTTTAAGTTCCAGGGTACATGTGCAGGATGTACTGGTTTGTTACATAGGTAAACGTGTGCCATGGTGGTTTGCTGCTCAGATCAACCCATCACCTTGGTATTAAGCCCAGCATCCACTAGCTATTCTTCCTGATGCTGTCCCTCCCCCAACCCCTACAGTGTATGTTGTTCCCCTCCATGTGTCCATGCGTTCTCATCATTCAGCTCCCACTTACAAGTGAGAACATATGGTGTTTGGTTTTCTGTTCCTGCATTAGTTTGCTGAGGATAATGGCTTCCAGCTCCATCCATGACTCTTAAATGGACATGGTCTTGCTCCTTTTTATGGCTGCATAGTATTCCATGATATATATGTTCCACATTTTCCTTACCCAGTCTATCATTGATAGGCATTTGGGTTGATTCCATGTTTTTGCTATTGTGAATAGTGCTGCAAGGAACATACATATGCATGTATCTTTATAATAGAATGATTTATATTCCTTTGGGTATATAGTCAGTAATGGGATTGCTGGGTCAAATGGTATTTCCATCTCTAGATCTTTGAGGAATTGCCATACTGTCTTCCACAATGGTTAAATTAATTTACATTCTCACCAACAGTGTATAAGAATTCCTTTTTATCCACAACCTTGCCAGCATCTGTTGTTTTTGGACTTTTTAATAATTGTCATTCTCACTGGCATGAGATGGTGTGTCATTGTGTTTTTGATTCGCATTTCTCTAATGATCAGTGATGTTGAGCTTTTTTTCATGTTTGTTTACTGGCCACATGAATGTGTTTTTTGTTGTTGTTGTTGTTGTTTGTTTGTTTTTTTGAGGCGGAGTCTCACTCTAGTCACCCAGGCTGGAATGCAATGCTCACTGTAACCCCCGCCTCCTGGGTTCAAGTTATTATCTTGCCTCAGCCTCCTGAGTAGCTGGGATTACATGTGTGCCACCATGCCCAGCTAATTTTTATATTTTTTGTGGAGAGGGGGTTTCACCATGTTGGCCAGGCTGGTCTTGAATTCCTGACCTCAGGTGGTCCACCCACCTCAGTCTCCCAAAGTGCTGAGATTACAGGCGTGAATCCACCATGCCCGGCCTTTTTTTTTTTAATGTCGTCTTTTGAGAAGTGTCTGTTCATGTCTTTTGCCCACTTTTTAATGGAGTTGTTTTTTTTTTTCTCATACATTTGTGTAAGTTCCTTGTAGACTCTTGATATTAGACCTTTGTCAGATGAATAGATTGCCTAAATTTTCTTTTCTTTTCTTTTCTTTTTTTTGAGACGGAGTCTTGCTCTGTCACCCAGGCTGGAGTGTAGTGGCCGGATCTCAGCTCACTGCAAGCTCCGCCTCCCGGGTTTACACCATTCTCCTGCCTCAGCCTCCCGAGTAGCTGGGACTACAGGTGCCTGCCATCTCGCCCGGCTAGTTTTTTGTATTTTTAGTAGAGATGGGGTTTCACCGGGTTAGCCAGGATGGTCTCGATCTCCTGACCTCGTGATCCGCCTGTCTCGGCCTCCCAAAGTGCTGGGATTACAGGCTTGAGCCACCGCCCCCGGCAGATTGCAAAAATTTTCTATAGGTTTTCTGTTCACTCTGAGAATAGTTTCTTTTGCTGTGCAGAAGCCCTTTAGTTTAATTTGATCTTATTTGTCAATTTTTCCTTTTGTAGCAATTGCTTTTGGTGTTTTATTCATGAAATCTTTGCCTGCGCCTATGTCCTGAATGGTACCGCCTTGATTTTCTTCTAGGGTTTTTATAGTTTTCAGTTTTACATTTAAGTCGTTAATCTATCTTGAGTTAATTTTTGTATAAGGTGTAAGGAAGGGGTCCGGTTTCAATTTTCTGCATATGGCTAACCAGTTTTCCCAAAAACATTTATTAAATAGGGAATCCTTTCTCCATTGCTTGTTTTTGTCAGTGTTGTTGAAGATCAGATGGTTGTAGGTGTGTGGTCTGATTTCTGAGTTCTCTGTTCTTTTTCATTGGTCTATGTGTCTGTTTTTATACCAATACCATGCTGTTTTGGTTACTGTAGCCTTGTAGTATAGTTACTGTAGCCTTGTAGTATAATTTGAAGTTGGGTAGCATGATGCCTCCAGCTTTGTTCTTTTTGCTTAGGATTGTCTTGGCTATTCGGGCTCTTTTTTTGTTCCATATGAATTTTAAAATAGTTTCTTCTAATTCTGTGAAGAATGTCAATGACAGCTTAATGGGAATAGCATTGAATCTATAAATTACTTTGGGCAGTATGGCCATTTCATAATATTAATTCTTCCTATCCATGAGCATGGAATGTTTTTCCATTTGTTTGTGTCCTTTCTGATTTCCTTGAGCAGTGGTTTGTAGTTCTCCTTCAAGACGTTGTTCACTTCCCTTGTCTGCTGTATTTTTGTGTATTTTATTCTTTTTGTAGCAAAGTGGATTTCATTCATGATTTGGCTCTCTGCTTGCCTGTTGTTGGTGTATGAATATGCTAGCAATTTTTGCACATTGAGTTTGTATCCTGATAGTTTGCTGAAGTTGCTTATCAGTTTAAGAAACTTTTGGGCTGAGATAATAGGATTTCCTAGATACAGGATCATGTCATCTGCAAACAAAGATTATTTAACTTCCTCTTTCCCTATTTGAATACCCTTTATTTCTTTCTCTTGCCTGATTTCCCTAGCCAGAACTTCCAATACTATGTCAAATAGGCATAGTGGGAGAGGGCATCCTTGTCTTGGGCTGGTTTTCAAGGGGAATGCTTCCACCTTTTGTCCATTCAGTATGATATTGGCTGTGGGTTTTTCATATAGGTTTCTGATTATTTTGAGGTATGTTCCTTCAATACTTAGTTTATTGAGAATTTTTAACATGGAGAGATGTTGAATTTTCTCAAAGGCCTTTTCTTTGTCTATTGAGATAATCATGTGACTTTTGTCTTTAGTTCTGATTATATGATGAATTACATTCATTGATTTGCATATGCTGAACCAACCTTGCATCCTGGAGATGAAGCCAACTTGATCATGATGAATAAACTTTTTGATGTGCTGCTGGATTTGATTTGCCAGTATTTTACTGAGGATTTTTGCATCAATGTTCATCAGAGATAAAGTTTTCTTTTTCTGTTGTATCTCTGCCAGGTTTGGGTGTCGGGATGATGCTGGCTTCATACTGTGAGTTAGATAGGAGTCCTTCCTTTTCAATTTTTTGGAATAGTTTCAGTAGAGATGGTGCCAGCTCTTGTTTATACCTCTGGTAGAATTCAGCTGTAAATCCATCTGGTCCTGGGCTTCTTTTTGGTTGGTAGGCTATTTATTACTGCCTCAATTTCAGAACTCATTATTGGTCTATTCAGGGATTCAGTTTCTTCCTGGTTCAGTCTTGGGAGGGTGTATGTGTCCAGGAATTTATTCATGTCTTCTAGATTTTCTACTTTATGTTCATAGAATTGTTTATAGTATTGTCTGGTGGTGGTTTTGATGTGGAATCAGTGGTGATATCATCCTTATCATTTCTGATTGTGTCAATTTGATTCTTCTCCTTTTCTTCTTTATTAATTTAGCTAGTGGTCTATTTTATTAATTTTTTTTCCAAAAAACCAGCTCCTGGATTCATTGCTTTTTTTTTTGAAGGGTTTTTTGTGTCTCTATCTCCTTCAGTTCTGCTCTGATTTCGATTTTTCTTGTTTTCTGCTAACTTTGGGGTTTGTTTGCTCTTGGTTCTCTAGTTCTTTTAGTTGTGGTGTTAGGTTGTTAATTTGAGATCTTTCCGGCTTTTTGATGTGGGCATGTAGTGCTGTGAATCTCCCCCTTAACTCTGCTTTAGCTGTATCCCAGAGATTCTGGTGCATTGTCTCTTTGTTCTTGTTAGTTTCAAAGAACTTCTTGATTTCTGCCTTAATTTCAGTATTCACCCAGGAGTCATTCAGGAGCAGGTTATTCAATTTCCATGCAGTTGTGTGGTTTTGAGTGAATTTCTTAGCTTTGAGTTCTAATTTGATTGCACTGTGGTCTGAGAGACAGTTTGTTATGATTTCAGTTCTTTTGCATTTGCTGAGTTTTTTACTTCTGCATATATGATCAATTTTTGAGTAAGTGACATGTGGTGATGAGAAGAACGTATATTCTGTTGTTTTTGGGTGAAGAGTTTTGTAGATATCTATCAGGTATGCTTGATCCAAAGCTGAGTTCAGGTCCTGAATATCTTTGTTAATTTTCTGTCTGGATGATCTTTTTAATATTGTTAGTGGGGTGTTAAAGTCTCCCACTATTATTGTGTGTGAGTCTAAGTCTCTTTGTAGGTCTCTGAGAACTTGCTTTATGAATCTGGGTGCCCCTGTATTGTGTGCATATGTATTTAGGATAGTTAGCTCTTCTTGTTGAATTGAACCCTTTACTGATATGTAACGCCCTTCTTTGCTTTTTTTTTTTTGAAACAGTATTTTTAGTAGAGACTGGGTTTCACTATGTTGGCTAGGGTGGTCTTGAACTTCTGACCTCAGGAGATTCACCCACCTTGGCCTCTCAAAGTACTGGGATTACAGGCATGAACCACCATGCCCGGCCCCTTCTTTGTCCTTTTTGACCTTTGTTGGTTTAGAGTCTGTTTTGTCAGAAACTAGGACTGTGATCCCTGCTTTTTTCCTGTTTTCCATTTGCCTGGTGAATTTTCCTTCATCCCTTTCTTTTGAGCCTATGTGTGTCTTTGCACATGAGATGGGTCTCTTGAAGACAGCGTACTGATGGGTCTTGGATCTTTATCCAGCTTGCCATTCTGTGTCTCTTAATTGGGGCATTTAGCCCATTTACATTTAAGGTTAATATTGTTATGTGTGAATTTGATCCTGTCATCATGATGCTTGCTGGTTATTTTTGCAGACTTGTTTATGTGGTTGCTTCAAAGTGTCACTGGTCTGTGTACTTCAGTTTGTTTTTGTAGTGGCTGGTAATGGGTTTTCCTTTCCATATTTAGTGCTCCCTTCAGGAACTCCTGCAAGGCAGGACTGGTGGTGACAAATTCCCTCAGTGTTTGCTTGTCTGAAAAGGATCTTATTTCTCTGCTTAGTTTGGCTGGATATGAAATTCTGGATTGGAAATTCTTTAAGAATGTTGAATATTGGCCCCCAGTTTCTTCTGGTTTTAGGGTTTCCACTCAGGACTGTTAGTCTGATGGGTTTCCCATTGTAGGTGACCTGGCCTTTCAGTCTGGCCTCCTTTAACATTTTTTCTTTCATTTTGACCTTGGAGAATCTGATGATTATGTGTCTTGGGGTTGATCTTCTCATGGAGTATCTTACTGAGGTTCTCTGGATTTCCTGAATTTGAATGTTGGCCTGTCTTGCTGGGTTGGGGAAATTCTCCTGGATAATACCCTGAAGTATGTGTTCCAACTTGGTTTTATTCTCCCTGTCTTTTTCATGTACCCCAAATTAGTCATAGGTTTGGTCTTTTTACGTAGTCCCATATTTCTCAGAGGTTTTGTTCATTCCTTTTCATTCTTTTTTTCTGTATTCTTGTCTTCCTATTTCAAAAGATAGTCTTCAAGCTCTGACATTTTTTCCTCCTCTTCATCTGTTCTTCTATTGATACTTGTGATTGCACTGTGAATTTCTTGCATCGTGGTTTTCAGCTCCATCAGGTCAGTTATGCTGTCCTCTAAACTGGCTGTTCTGGTTATCAGCTCCTGTGTTGTTTTATCATAATTCTTAGCTTCTTTGCATTGGGTTACAACGTGTTCCTTTAGCTCAGTGAAGTTTATTATTACCCACCTTCTAAAGCCTAATTCTGTCATTTCAGCCATCTTGGCCTCAGTACAGTTCTGTGCCCTTGCTGGAGAGGTATTGCAGTCACTTGTAGAAGAAGAGGCACTCTGGCTTTTCCAGTTTTCAGCATTTTTGCACTGATTTTTTTCTCATCTTTGTGGGCTTATCTACCTTTGAGTTTTGAGGTTGCTGACCTTTGAATGGAGTTTTTTTGAGGTCTTTTTTTTGTTGATGCTGCTGCTGCTGTTACTTTCTGTTTGTGTGTTTTTCTTTTAAAAGTCAGGCCACTTTTCTGTAGGGCTGCTGCAGTTTGCTGGGGGATGGCTCCAGAAAACTGGAAGTTGCCTTGGTTTTTCCTCTACCTGGAGGTATCAGCGAGTAAATGCTGTGAAACAGCAAAGACAACAGCCTGCTCCTTTCTCTGGGAGCTTTGTCCCAGTGGGGTATTGGCCTGTTGCCAGCCTAGAACCTCCTGTAGGAGGTATCTAAAGACCTGTGTTGGGAGGTCTCACTCAGTCAGGAGGGATGGGATAAGGGATCTTCTTAAAGAAGCAGTCTGGCTGCTTTTTGGTAGAGCAGGTGGGCTGTGTTGGGAATAGCCCTTCCTCATCGAGACTGCCTGGACTCTCCAGAGCCAGCAGGCTGGAAAGTCTGTTGACTGAACTGCAGAGACATCAGTCATCCCTCCCCACAGTGGCTCCATCTTAAAAGAGATCAGAGTTATGTCTGTATAACCCTGGCTAGAGTTGCTGTAATTCTTGCAGGGAGGTCCCACCCAGTGAAGGGGGATACACTGGGGTCCCATTTAAAGAAGCAATCTACCCACAGTCTGGCACAACAGCTGTGCTGCATTGTGCAGGACTCCTCCTCATCAGGACTTCTTGAACTTCCCAGAGCTAGAAGGCTAGAAGAACTGAGTTGAACAAACTGCAGAAATGGATGGCACCTGCCTCTACCCCTGGGAACTCATCCATCTCAGGCGGTCTCCAGCCTGTTGTGCTGTCTGGCAGCAATTCCAAGGTGGTGGCTCTTAACTTGTGAAGTGCCGTGGAAGTGGGGCCCACAGAATGACACTGCTTGGCTCTCTGGATCCAGCCCTATTCCTAGGGGAGTGTACAAATGGATCTCCTGCCTTGCTGGGATTCCTGGGGCCAGAGTATGTAAAACTCCTGGGTCTCTGTGTGAGCCTGAGCATCTGCTTTGCCAGGACTCCACGTAGGTCTGTGTATCAGACTCAAGGCTCTGGTGGCATAGGCTCATGAGGGGATCTCATGATCAGTGGGTTGCAAAGATCTGTGTGAGAAGTGTGGTTTCTCACTTTTCTTACTCCTCCAGCAGATAAGCCACACATACATTGTGCGTGGTCACACAATCACTCACTGCTTCTCTTGGCTGGAGTTGGGGGTTCCTTTGGTTCTGTGCCACTCTTGGGTAGGCCATTGTCCCACTCTACTTTTTTTCATTCTTTCTGGGTCAAGCCATTTGCCTAGTTGGTTCCAATGGAAGAACCTGGATATTTCACTGGAAGGTGCTGAATTCACTCACCGTTTTTATTTTCCATGAGAGCCATGGACTGCAGCTTTTTCTAATCAGCCATCTCAGTTCCTCTTGGTAGCATTTTAAAAAGCAGTTTAAGTATTATAATTCTATATTTGGGGAAAAACCTACTGTGGGAATACTGTCCTAAGAATCAGGAAGGTGAACATATCAGAATCTTGGTGGCAGGCACACCCCTAGCATTTTGAAAAAATAATAGCTTTATTGAGATATAATTCTCACGCCATAAAAGTAATCATTTTAAAGAGTACAGTTCAGTGGTTTTCAGTATATTCACAAAGTTGTGTAATTATCATCCTTATCTAACTTTCGAGTTTTACCTCTCTGAAAAGAAACCCTATAGCTATTAGCAGTCACTTCCTATTCTTCCCTTCCTCAAGCCCTGGCAATCACTAATCTCTACTTTCTCTCTTGATGGATTTACCTTCTCTGAACATTTTTTTTAACTTTTTTTTTTTCTGGGGGCAGGGCAGGTTGGGTTAGGATGGCTGCCCTCTGGACATGCCCCTCAACATTTTATAAATGAAATGATATAATATTTTGTTGACTTTCGTGGTGGCCTCTTTCACTTGGCATAATATTTTTAAGGCTCATCCATGTGGTAACATGTATCTGTACTTCATTCTGCTTTATGGCTAAATAATATTCCATTTTGTGGGTACAAATTTAATCTATTTTTTTTTATTTTTGAGATGGAGTCTCACTCTGTTGCCCAGGCTGGAGTGCGGTGGTGTGATCTCGGCTCGCTGCAGGCTATGCCTCCTGGGTTCATGCCATTGTCCTGGCTCCACCTCCTGAGTAGCTGGGACTACAGACGCCTGCCACCATGCCCGGCTAATTTTTTGTATTTTTAGTAGACATGGGGTTTCACCGTGTTAGCCAGGATAGTCTTGATCTCCTGACTTCGTGATCCGCCTGCCTTGGCCTCCCAAAGTGCTGGGATTACAGGTGTGAGCCACCGTGCCTGGCCCAAATTTAATCTGTTTATCAATTGATGGAAATTTGGGTTTCCACTCTTTTGGCTATTATAGATAATGCTGCAATGAACTGTTGTATGAAAATTTTTGTGTGGTCACATGTTTTCCTTTTTCTTTGGTATATTACTGAGTTATAAACTGATTTCCATTTTATATTCCCACCAGCAGTACATGAAGATTCAAATTTCTCCACATCTTTGTCAGCATTTGTCATTGTCTTTTTTTAAAAAAATTAGCTATCCTAGTGGGTATGAAGTGGTATCTTAATGTATTCTGATTTGCATTTCCCAAATTACTAACAATTTTAAGCATCTTTTCTTTTTTTTTTTTTTTTTTTTTGAGACAGAGTCTTGCTCTGTCGCCCAGGCTGGAGTGCAGTGGCCGGATCTCAGCTCACTGCAAGCTCCGCCTCCCGGGTTCACGCCATTCTCCTGCCTCAGCCTCCCGAGTAGCTGGGACTACAGGCGCCCGCCAACACACCCGGCCTAATTTTTTTGTATTTTAGTAGAGACGGGGTTTCACCGTGTTAGCCAGGATGGTCTCAATCTCCTGACCTTGTGATCTGCCCGTCTCGGCCTCCCAAAGTGCTGGGATTACAGGCTTGAGCCACCGCGCCCGGCCATCTTTTCATGCTTACTGGCCATTTCTATATTTTCTCTGGAGAAATATATATTTGAATTGCTTGCCCATTTTTATTTTTTCTTTTCCTGGTCATTATAGGGAAGAATCTTTTCCTTCCTTTCTCTCTCTCTCTCTCTCTCTCTTTCTTTTCTTTCTTTCATTTTAAGACAGGCTCTCACTCTGTTGCCCAGGCTGCAGTGCAGTGGCACAATTACAGCTCACTGCAGCCTCAACCTCCCTGGGCCCAAGCGATCCACCCACCTCAGCCTCCCAAGTAGCTGGGAGTACAGAGGTGTGCCACCATACCTGGCTAATTTTTCTACATTTTTGTAGAGACAGGGATTTGTTATATTTCTCAGACTGGTCTCAAACTCCTGGGCTCAAGTGATCTGCTTCCACCTCGGCCTCCCAAAGTTCTGGAATTACAGGTGTGAGCCACCACACCTGCCCTTGCCACCTTTAGATTGGATTGCCTTTTTATTTTTTAGTTGTATGAGCTCTTTTTGTGTTCTGGATACAAGCCTCTCATCAGAAGTATGATTCTATTTCCTCCCATTCTCTGGATTGTCTTATCATTTTCTTAATTATGTTTTGGAACACAAAAAACTTTATTTGGATTGAGTTCAATTTATCTGTTTTTCCTTTGTTGCTTCTGCTTTCTGTGTCATATCTAAGAAACCATTGCCAATCCAAGGTCACCAAGATTTAATTCTATGTTTTCTTCTAAGAGTTTTGTAGTTTTAGCACTAATGTTTAGTTCTGTGATGTATTTTGAGATATATATACATATATATGTATAATGTGCGTGTACGTGTGTGTGTGTGTGTGTGTATGTATAGGCCATAGGGGTCCAATTTAATTCTTTTGCATGTGTATAATCAGTACCTAAGATTTTTATGTTTATCAAAAGGAGTTGTGGATTTTTTTTTTTTTTCTTTGAGACGGAGTCTCGCTCTGCCGCCCAGGCCGGAGTGCAGTGGCCGGATCTCAGCTCACTGCAAGCTCCGCCTCCCGGGTTTTACGCCATTCTCCTGCCTCAGCCTCCCGAGTAGCTGGGACTACAGGCACCTGCCACCTCGCCCGGCTAGTTTTTTGTATTTTTAGTAGAGATGGGGTTTCACCGGGTTAGCCAGGATGGTCTCGATCTCCTGACCTCGTGATCCGCCCACCTCGGCCTCCCAAAGTGCTGGGATTACAGGCTTGAGCCACCGCGCCCGGCCGGAGTTGTGGATTTTTAAAGGTTAAGACACTTAACCCAGTCCAGGTATTACAGTATGACAGAATGCTTCTTGCCATCTAGAACTAATATGAATTATATGATCTGTTGAGCACACCCATAGCACTCTCCTAGGAGCTTACCACTTAGTTTGTGAGTAGAATATACCTGAAAAGATAATCTAAGTGCTCTATATGATCAGAGAAGCCTAAGTATAAAGAGAAAGCATCACGAAGAAAGAATAGTTTCCTGAAAGGATGGGTAGCCAGCGTGAAGTATGAAGGAAATTCTAGAATGAAAACACAATATTATGATCAAAAGTGGAAATGTGGGAATAAGAAAGTAGCCAGTACCCATCTGGCTGATTGTAGTTGAGTCTGTGTCAAGGTACATTAGAAATGTAGAAAATAGACGTATTGAAAAGTTACCATGTGAACATTTTATTAAAACTACTAAATTGTAAACGTAGAAGTTTAGGCTTTATTTTTTGGGCGGCAGGATGCCGTTTAAAGGCTTTGGGGTGGGAGAGAAGAGAGATTAAGTAGGGGAGGATAATCTGGCCTAGTGTGTAAAATGGATTGGAGGGAGAGGAGACTAGAGAAAGTGAGATGAGTATAGTTTAGGAGTGAGATAATGAAGACCTGAATTATTTTTTATTTTTTAAGATTTTGTGTTTTGCTTAATTTGTTTTTCAATTACATTTTTTTTTTTTTTTTTTTTTGTGACCCAGGCTATTGTGCAGTGGCATGATCATGGCTCACTGTAGCCTCGACTTCCTGGGCTCAAGTGATCCTCCCAGCTCAGCCCCACAAGTAGCTGAGACTACAGGATGCACCACCATGCCTGGTCAATATTTTGTATTTTTTTGTAGAGACAAGGTTTTATCTTGTTTCCCAGGCTGGTCTAAACTTCTGAACTCAAGTGTTCTCCCACCTTGGCCTCCTAAAGTTCTGGGATTACAGGTGTGAGCCACCACACCCAACAATTGTGGCTTCTTTCATAGCAGCCCAAAACTAGAAACAACCCAAATGCCCATCAATGAATGGATAAACTGTGGTATATTTACACAGTGAAATATTATTAGCAATAAAAAAGAGCAAATTACTAATATATGAAACACTATGAATGAGTTTCCATAACAAGTTGGATAACACAAGCCAGAAATAAAGCATGAAGGCCAGGCACAGTGGCTCATGCCTGTAATTCTAGCACTTTGGGAGTCCGAGGTGGGTGAATCACTTGAGCCCAAGAGTTCAAGACCAGTCCAGGCAACATAGCAAGACCCTGTCTCTACAAAAAGTACAAAAACTTAGCCATGTGTTGTGGCCTGCACCTGTAGTCCCAGCTACATGGGGGTTGAGTTGGGAAGATAATGAGCCCAGGAGGTTGAGGCTGCAGTGAACTGTGATCATGCCACTGCACTCTAGCCTGGGTGACAGAGTGAGACCTTGTCTCAAAATACATTTTTTTTTTTTTTTTTTTTTTTAGATACAGGGTCTTGCTATGTTACCCAGGCTGCACTTGAATTCCTGGGTTCAAGCAGTCTTCCTGCCTCCACCTCCTAAGTAGCTGGGACTATTGGATATACAGTTATTCCCACCTCTCCACCAGTACCATTAACCTGGCCCAGCAATCCCCCCTCCTTCCCTTCTCACCTGTGAAGATTTGCCTCTCTCCCCCAGCTCCCTATATCACATGTTCTGTGAGCACCTTCACATCATAGAACGTTAGATCTTGATGGAACCTCTGAAATGAACCCTGACTTCTCAGTGAAGAAAGTGAAGAGGACAGAGGTTTAGCAGTTTATTCAAAATTATTCTCATCAATGGCAGAACTAAGGATAATAATACTGATTATATGGGAAATGTGACCTCACAGCTTTAAATATAATGAAAAGAAGAGACTATTTGAATGACATACCAACAACACCAGGGTTGCATTAGTAGCTGGTTCAGGCTGGAACAATCTAATTATTCCATGCTTATTGTCTTAAAAAGTGGCTTCATTTTGTTTCATATTACAAACTAATTAAATGTAATTTTAAAATCTGTTTCCTTTCAGGTCAAGTGAAAAGTGCCAAATCTATAACAAGCCATGACCAGAAGAGAAGTCAAGATGATACCTCCCACTGAACATACGCTTTGTAAAAGGCCACATTTTCTTCTAGTATCTGAAAGACAAACCTATTCATGCCATTTGAAATCGAGAAAACAGATGTGGGTTTCTTTAAGTATTTAAGTACAACATTACATCACCCTTATTTTGTTTGACCTGTTCAGCATGCTTATGTCTGGACCCTCTGGCCTCGCCTCTGCTCCTCCAAGCCCAGCCCCATGAGAGTTTCACGTGCTCCTTCAGGAAAGCACTTGGGTATAAATCATTAGGCTTTAAGAACTACTCAGAGAATCTAATAATTTTCTGTGTAGTTGAGGCATTCCATATAAAGGGACATATTTGGCTATTTCCAGAGAAAAAAATTGTTCTCGCTCTCTAAAAAGGAAATCTTATGGAATGACACTTGGAGCAAGGAAATATTAAGACTGGTGTGGATTAGGAGCCTCTGGGTACAGCTATCACTTTTTATGTCCAAATTAAAATTCACCTGTGAGGTGGGATATACCTCTGAGTAAAACTCCTCTTTATCTTTGACCTCCTTCTCTCTGTCAATTAATAAACACAAATCTGTATAGTTTTAGATTTAGAAGAGTTCTCCTATTCTATAAGGCTGGCAATACAGATATTGTAACTGGATTGAAGGCCATTTCCCCTCCCATTCTGTTTTACATTTCCTAGGTTTTAAGTACCATAGTTGGTTTCATATTGGTGGTTTGAAAGCCTTTTTTCTAGTTTATTTAATCAGGCGCCTCAACCTTCTCTTACGTTGTGACTTTATGGAAAAGTTTTGTAGAAAAGAAAATGGTTTTTAAAAAGCACTTATTGTTTGTTCTTATGACTTTCTCTTCTTTGTCCTGTTCCGAAAGCTAGTTTTCCCTTATGGGAGAAGGAAAAGGAATGGGTAATTCAGTAATACTTGGTCAGTTGACATGTATTTAACCATGGTTTTGAGATAACTCTGTTTTAAATGTCTCCCAAAATTTTAAGTTTTTTATCTTTTTAATGTATGAGCAATTCAGTTTCAATTTTTTAAAGCAAAAGAATACTGCAATAACTTTCACCCACCTTTTTGGCTGACCCAGTGGGTGTTTATGGAGCCGTACAAAGAAGACCTGTGTTTGCTCCTTTTTCTTTTTTTCCTTCCTTCCCCCTTCTCCCTTTCCCTTTCCCTTCCCTTCCCCTTCCCTTCCCCTTCCCTTTCCTTCCCTCCCCTTCCCCTCCCTTCCCCTCCTTTCTTCTCCCTTCCCTTCCCCTCCCCTCCCCATCTTCTTCTCTCTCCTCCTCCTCTTCCCTCTCCTCCTCCTCCCTCCTCCTCCCTCCTCCTCCTTCTTCTTCCTCCTTCTCTTCTCTTCTCTTCTCTTCTCTTCTCTTCTCTTCTCTTCTCTTCTCTTCTCTTCTCTCTCCCCACCCCCACAACCCCTTCTTGACAGGGTCTCCCTCTCTTGCCCAGGCTGGAATGCAGTGGAGTTATCATGATCATAGCTCACTGTAACCTGCAACTCCTGCACTCAAGTGATCCTCCCACCATGCTTGGGTAATTAAAAAATAAACATTTGCAGCCTGGGTGCTGGCTCACGCCTGTAATCCAAGCACTTTGGGAGGCCGAAGCAGGCGGATCACCTGAGGTCAGGGGTTTGAGACAAGCCTGGCCAACATGGTGAAACCCTCTCTCTACTAAAAATCAAAAATTTAGCTGGATGTGGTGGCATGCACCTGTAATCCCAGTGACTTGGGAGGCTGAGGCAGGAGAGTCACCTGAGCCCGGGAGGTGGAGGTTGCAGTGAGCCGAGATTGCAACACTGCATTCCAGCCTGGGTGACAGAGTGAGACTCCATCTCAAAAAAATAATAATAATAAAAACAAATGAACATTTGCAGAGATAGAATCTTGCTACATTTCCCAGACTGGTCTTTGAGTTCCTGGCCTCAAGCATTCCTCCTGACTTCGCCTCCCAAAGTCCTGGGATTATAGCTGTGAACCACTACGCCTAGCCCATTCTCTTAATACAGTATATTGTGCGAAGACCAGTGTCCTTATAAGCGTTGCAATAATTTAGGAAAAGTCCAGGTGCCATTTTTGTCCTTTCTATTCTAACTCTACATTTTCTGAGCTTGGATTTTGAATACAACATTACTTTATAGGAGTGTGTTCCAGATTAGGGAGGGATTCCTGGATTCTTACTTCAAAGATTTCTAAATTAGACCAAGGCATTTCTGGAGACCCCTTAGTATAAAATAAACCTATTTTCCCTCTTTATTAATCTTTCAATCCTTATCCTCAAACTTTGTATAGCTTTTGATACATTTGCTGATGCTATTTTTAAACTCCTTGTGTTGGCACTTTTATGCCAGTTATGATTCCTCTACTCTCTTAAAACTGCTTTTCTAACTCCTTCACCAGTTCCTCTTCTTCCTCTTGCCCCCAGTTGTGGGAATTTCTCAAAATTCAATCCTAACCTTTGGTAAAGCAATCTGTAATTCTCTATTCCATGACCTTCCCTGTCACCAGTATTATGAAGAATGAGTCCTTCCCTCTTTAGAGCACCCATAGTGCAAATAGCCTCATACTGTATTCTACTTAATTGTTCACAAGTTTGTCTTTCTGTGTGAACTGTGAGCTTTTTGAGGGTAGGGACTTTGTTTTGTTCTTTTTTATACCTAAAAAGTCCGTAAGATAGTAAGTTAGTATATAACTTAATGAATTACCTTTTAGTAGTATCTTATACATAGAACTCATTACCTCTTCATTAATTTATAGAGCTCGTGCACCTTTATAAAAATGACTTCCAACACTTATCTCCATATTTTGCCCCATTTTAACTCCTACTCCTCTAGCAGATAAGCCATGCATATATCCAACATTGTAACTCTATGCCTAATTTCTCCTCTGACCTTCTATTTTCTGAGCCTTCACCTTGAATGTCACTTTACTTTTTGGCATGTGAACCAAGTGATTACCAACAAATTCCTAGATCTTATGTCAAAGATTCCTTTGATATGAGAATCTGAACATTTATTTATAGCTATGGATTTATAATTTTAGTCCATTTTGAGAGATATAGTATATCTTGTGACATATTGTTGCACTGAATTATAGATATATTCATAGGAGAGTTTAAATGCCCTTAGGCTTTGAGTTTGAGCTGTTACATAGGTAGCTGCATGGCTTTTTCTGAACATCCACAAAGTAATTACTATTCAAAGTGCATACTAATGAATCAACAAAGCCTCCACATTATTTTGGAAATAGTCATTCAAAGGCTAAATTCAATGTTATAACTTTTAGACAGTAGTTCTTTAGACTTCTGTATTTAATTAACCAGAAAAAATGTAAAAGAATAAGGGGAGGAGATTGATAGGACATCATTAAGGAAACAACTACTATCTACTATCACTATCATTTAACAAAAGACATTTTAACACCAGAAAAGGGAAGAGATCTCAGTGTAGGGCTCTACCATTTAAGTTAAATAAATTAAATTTTATTATAGATCTTTATGTTGTATTTATTTTTCTTATTTTGTCATATATGATGGAACTTTTGTCATGAATCAGAACTGGCCAGTGGTCCAGCCTTTGAGAACTACTGCTCTGGACTAAGTAGATTGCTATTTAGATTAACATGATGCCCCCAGATTGTAAAGGACTGACAGTTGCCCCCATGTTCAATCTAATATGTGGTAGATTGTATTTTCCAAGATGGCCACATCTCCCTTCCCACATGCTCTTCTTACAATATGGTCATGACATTCCTCGCATAGAGAGATGTGTCTCTGTTCTTTCCTCTTGAATCTGGGCAGGCTCGTCACTACAGTGGAAGTGATTCTATATGATTTCTGAGGCTAGATCATAAAAGGTGATGCGGCCTCTGCCTAACTAGGGGAAATGCTTTCTCTTGAGATTCTCACTCTTGATCAGTCTATAGAAAGATCCACAGGGAGGAACTGAGGCCCCAGCCCACAGCCTTGGTTGAGCTCCAGCCTGCAGTCATCCCCAACTTGCTAGCCATATGAGTGAGCCATCTTAGAAGCAGATCCTCCAGTCAAGCCAGCCCAGCTGATGCGGTATGGAGTGGACACAAGCCTTCTCTGCTGAGCCATGCAAAAAATTGCAGACTTGTGAATGAAATAAATGATTGTTATTGTTTTAAGCTACTCAGTTTTGTGTTTGTTTGTTACTTAACAATATATAATTCACAAATTTTACAACTTGGAAGTAAGAAATTGACATAACAAAACCTAAAATACATGGCATTGTCTTTGGGACTGGATGTAGGCAGAGGACAAAAAGGCCTGGAGGAGGGTGTGGGTGAAAGCTATAGGCCTTCAAGTACAGTCTTAGCAGAAGCCCTAGGGCCTTCTAGGAGGCTATTGGTGAGTTTATGGCAAAGAGAGGAAAATGCTATTGGAAGCTGGAGAAACCTTTGTTAGGAGATGGTAAGTTTGGCCACATTTTGTCTAAGTAATGAACTCGATGACCCTGCTAAGGATATTTCCAGACTGAGTGTTCAAATACCACCTGGCTTCTACTAAATGAGAGGAGAGAAACTGAGAAGGAACATTTCAGCTTGCAAATAAAATTTAGAAGGTATAGAAAAGAGCCAGTGCTCACTGGCTTTGAAATAAAATTGCTTTTCATTCCTATCCTTTCTAGATGGCAAAAAGTTCTCCACCTAAGGAATGGTTTCTGGGAAAAGATAAAATCTATGGTGGAATTATAAAGTCATTTGTTAAGAATTCAGAAATATCTAAGGTCGTGCTTTATAGGACCTTTCAGACTTTAGGTGGGCTTTCTCCATGCAGCTGGGAAAGTGGCCTCTATCTGCTCTGGGCAGTCATCATCACAACTAAACCTAAGTGGAGAGAAAATAGCTATCTCCCATTAATGTAATATACCAATCTAGGGAACCATCTAATTGGTATTGTCTGAGTCCATGCCCACTCCTGAACCAATTATAATGTTTGGAGGATGGGAAACTGACTAACCCCGCTATGTTATGTGTCTATCTCAGTTAAATAGTATTGTCTCTTTCCAGAAGATGGAGTTGGGAGAAAACACACCGGGCAGCCTGTCAGCAGTCAACTCCCCAAATTGACCAGAATCTCCTTCAGCTGGATTTATACAAAATGGTGAAATATAACTTTATTATTGCTTTTAAAAAAAGCTCCATGGGAAAGGATAAAAAATTTGATCACCTCTGTATTTTAGTTATGTGCTTTCTTTAGTTTTCAGAACTATGTGTAAGCTAGCTGACTTTATGGATTTCCTCCAAGTTTTCCTGAAGTATGAGAATTTTTCTAAAGGCCATGGGGAATCTGAACTTCGAAACTTAAATTCAACCTACAGGAGTCTTAGCTGCAGGGCTTAGGTGAACCGAGTGAGTCTGAGGGGACTGCAGTAGGATAGGAACTAGGTAGAACGTGGAAGGGCATTATTCAAACTGATCTGAGGCAGTGCTAAGATCAGTTTGACTAAGGAGGGAGTCAAACTTAATTTTGAGAGGAATCAAGGTGACAACCAGTATATAGATAAGGTGAAGATCAGAACGGGAGGGTAGTGAACTTGGTAATGAGGTGAGTTAAGTAAAGGCAGAAGAGGGAAGAGTAAGGAATGGGTCTCTTAGGAGCAGGTCTGTGAATAAGACAATTTTTTTTTTAACATAGTCCTTGGCATTATAGTAGGGATGGGCTCAGTGACTTAAAATAACCACACCAGTTTGTACAAAAAAGGAAGTCATAAAGAATATTTTAGGAGCTAGTATGTGGGCACCAGTGTTGCTTGTCACAGTCATAGAGCTGTTGACTAGAATTGTGTTTAGTCTCAAGTAGGAATTGAGACTCACTTGTCAGAGGTTTCTTTTTTTTTTTTTGAGACGGAGTCTTGCTCTGTCGCCCGGGCTGGAGTGCAGTGGCCGGATCTCAGCTCACTGCAGGCTCCGCCTCCCGGGTTTATGCCATTCTCCTGCCTCAGCCTCCGGAGTAGCTGGGACTACAGGCGCTCGCCACCTCACCCAGCTAGTTTTTTGTATTTTTAGTAGAGACGGGGTTTCACCGTGTTAGCCAGGATGGTCTCGATCTCCTGACCTCGTGATCCGCCCGTCTCGGCCTCCCAAAGTGCTGGGATTACAGGCTTGAGCCACCGCGCCCGGCCTCAGAGGTTTCTTAATACATAGTGAAGGTGTAATCTTACTGCTGTGATGTTCTCCTTGGTGCCCTTGGGATGATGATGTGCAGCAACCTTGATGAATGTGGTATAGGAATGAGAGAGCAGAATTTGTCACAAAACAACTCTTCCTTGAAAGTAACCCACAAATTGATTATTGTTCATTTGTTTAATATTTATACTGTATTTGTTTTTAGTAATTATATATGAGGCAAGAAGTATGTAAGTTAGGCATCATGGAATTTGGAATGCATTTGTCCTCCCATGAAGAATGGGTAACACTGTTTCTTCAAATTAAGGAACGGAAACCAGTGAGGGATAGGAGTTAGGAAAATGGAAGTGAGAAACATTGAAAAGGAAGGAGAGGTAGAAAAAGAAAATGAAACAGTATGACTGAAAAAGAATTAGAGAGGAGACAAGACTGTGTTGAAGAGGGTTAGGGCTGAGCCAGGTAGTGTTGGCATAAGAAATATAGAGTATATATTAAAAATATAGAAGGATATTCTGTCTACATTAATATCTTTGACCATTTCAGCTATTATGTTGTTGTGGGACAATCAAAGATGGGAGAGACTGAACACAGTGAGTTCAGGAAAGGTCTTTATTAAAAGGTGATCACCTGGCTCAGTAGGGCTAGCGTCGAGGAAAGTCTGAGCTCTAGACAAAGAAAGTAGCCACCTTATAAGCAGTCAGTGGCCAGGAGCTACATGATGTAGGAAGCCTACTTACAGAAGTGAGAACAAAGGCAGTTGATCAGTCTTTTACATTTATCTGTACTGCATGTTCCATATTCCTGAGAAACCATGTTTCTATATTAACTTTGTAACTTTGCAGTTGCGCTAGAGAGGTGAAGCAGGAACTCGCTGAGCCTCATGGAATGTGAAGCTAGTAAGTACATATAAGGCTAGCTGAGTACAGAAGGAAAAACAGGCTGTTAGTATTCTTTTCTAACTTAGACTCTTAGACTATGGGGGAGCTACTACACTTAGCTTTTGAAGGAAAAAGTAAAAATTTTTGGTTGTCTTTGATTATACTTGTAAAATTCATGAATTCCTTCTTCATCCCCTCTTTGGTGTTCACCATAAATGTAGATTAATAAAGAGCACCACAATAGTTTACTTTTTCTTGTGTAGGCACATATTTTTCCTGGGGGACTGGTGGATATTTTTGTAATGCTATCATTTTGGTGGTAGTTGTTTGGTCCACTATCACTTCAATGGTAGACTGGATGCTTCTGATGAGGAGAGGTAAAAGAGAAGGCAATATTAGACATCCTCCAATTATAGCTATAAAACCTATTATTAAGATTTTAAAGCCTCCAAACCATGAGAACCATTTTCCAAAAAGTGAGTTTGGGCTTCACCCGGACCAAGTCTGGACTGGGGCATGGGCTAACTTCCACATTCTGGCAGTAATTTCCATAACAGCTCTTCTATTATTATTGATCTGTAAGCAAGAGTTGTTTAAATTAAGCTTGCCACAAACTCCTCCTTCTGAGGCTAGGAGATAGTCTAATGCTAATCTATTTTGGTATATAGCATCTCTCATTTGAGTGGCCTGTATGGCTAACAGATCTAAGGCTCGGGCTGTCTCATTGACTATGATCTCTAGTACTGCTTGCAATTTTATAATTTGGTTTAACATGTAAATAGGGGTGTGGAAGACCCATGATCCATCTTGGGCCTATGTAGCTGGCCCATATTATTTGATAATTCTTTTAGGAGGCCATTCATTATCTTTCCAGCTAGCTATCTTAATGTCCTTTTTTATGTTTGTGTTTATCTTTTCTACAGTACTTATCTGAGTAAAGACGTTTCTTCTGGTCCTTTTTTTTTCTTCATTATAGACTGGGTAACTTAAATCTTCCCCTTGTTTCAGTGGGAGCAAGAAGAAGGATAGTCTTACTGTCTCTAACACACAGGCTCTGGTCCATTTCTTGGGCAATAGTTGATAGGCTTTTGTCCCACAGATCCAGTATAGTCCTGCTGGTGCTCTCCAAATGTTTGGAGCATCTAGTTGATACCACGACTGATTCAGCACTGGAAACTGAGAGAGGGGTTAAAATCTGGTGCAGAGGAATTGTCTATGAAGCTACTCCACTGTGTCTTGTTCTCAGACTCTTTAAAATATTGTTGACCTAGATAGGTTGTATCTCCTACTGGAGTCTGAAAGTCTTTTCCCCATCATGCTATGCAGTATCTTCCAATGATGGGGGTTTTTAATAGCCAGACCCTTGGGTTTGCATTGAACTTTGTAACAAATCCAGTATGGTAAAGTTACCTTGTGGCATTAGTTCTCTAGCCTCCCAGGGCCATTGGTCACCTACACTGGTACCTCCATATATATAACATGAGGCGAATCCAAGATTAGTAGCAATACTTTCAGCTAGCTAAGCAAATAGGTTCTTGGCTGACATTGGTGGAATCTGAACTTTTGGCTCCTTGGGGTTAAAATATTTATTGAGGGATTTGAAAAATCTGGACTGTGACATTGGACTGACTTGAACTTTAGCTCATTGAGTCTTTTTAATAATGACTAATGGAACACCTAGGTTTGCTCCTTCTTGATCAAAGCTTAGCTCTCCTTGATGTCCTTTAGTCCAAAAAGTTATGTTTGTCTTTAATATGATCAGATTAAGGGGGTCATGGCTTGCATGTTTTAGTCGCACAACCAATCTTTGCTTCTTGGCTGGCAAGCAGAGGTATTCTCCCTGTATATAGGTGTTGGTTGAACTCATGTGTGGTCCGTTGAATGTTACAGTTAGGACATTCTTCTTCTGGATCTCCTATTATGATCTTAGCAGCTTTACTGCTGACTCTTTCTTGTCTTAACTTCTTGCAGACTCATCCTAGATTGGTTAGGATGCTGAGGTGTGCAGCCTGACAGGCATCAAAATATATAGAAACAGATCCTTTATGTGAATAAGGGAATACCTGTGTTTTGCTTGTGAGTTTTCTAGTTCCAGCGTCTTTAGGATTGGCCTATGAGGGTAACAAAGGTTTCCCTATTTGGATTTCAAACCAGAAGTCATAGGGTGGAAGGCCTGGATCATAACACACTTGAGGTTGCCCATTTCCTGGGTCACAGACAGAGTAGCTGGTTTGATTATAAACACATGTCTCTAGGGGAGTTCCTGTCCTGTACATTTATAATAAGTTTGATATAACAGGGTCTTAGTTATACTTTTACCAGACCAAGCTTCTATTATACAATGATGGCAGTTATCTTGGTTTCCTCCTGTGACTGCTAACATTATTGTTATTAGTGTGATCAAGTTTATACTATGCACGGGCATCCTCCTAGGCAACAAGTTTGATAGCAATTGCAAAAAACATAACAGCAAGACAATCAGTATAAGCAATAGTATAACTACACTTGCAAATTCAATCTGTTTCCTATAGCCTTATCACTTCCTCCTGTTTGATGTCCTTTACAGTGGATAACTGCTACTTCCTTTGGAGCCCATACAGCCTCTAGGAGCTGCTCTATTTCTTTTTTGTTTTTTATTTTCTTTCCTTCAGTAGTTAACAGTCCTCTTTCTTTGTAAATGGCTCCATGAGCATGCAAGGTGGCAAAAGCAAATCTTGAGTCAGTATAGATGTTCACTGACTTTCCCTTCACTAGAAATGGTGCTCTTGTGAGAGCTATTAGTTCTGCCTTCTGTGCTGAGGTTCCGACCAGTAGAGGGCAGGCTTTGGTCACTGAGCTTAATGTGACGACAGCCTATCTGGCCTTTCTGATACCTTCAGATACGAAGCTGCTTCCATCAGTAAAATATTCAATGTCAGGGTCCTTTAGAGGCTGGTCTTTCAAGTCTTTTTGGCTTGAAAAGACCTCATCCACTGTTTCTATACAGCAGTGGTACCCTGGGGCATATAATGGGGGTTTCCCATGCTCCACATATTCTATTGGTAACAGTGTGGCCAGATTTAGGGTATTCACAGTCTGTAAGGTGATGTATGGATTCTCACATAGGAGGCCTTGGTATCTTAGCATCCAAGGGTTAGAGAGCCAACAGTGTCCTCTCTGTTCCATCAGGGTGACAACTGTGTGGGGCACCCAAATTATCAGCTTCTGTCCAAATGTGAGTTTGTTAGCATCCTCAGCTAACAAGGCAGTGGTGGCCAGCACCTTGAAACAGGGTGGCCATCCTATAGCCACCAAGTCTACTTGCTCAGACAAATATGCTACAGGCTGATACCACGACCCCAGCATTTGCGCTAAGACTCCTGTAGCCATTCCTTTTCTTTCATGAACATACAGGTAAAAGGGCTTTGCCATGTCTGGCAGCCCTAGTGCTGGTGCCTGGATTAAGGCTTTCTTAATTTTCTTGAAAGCCATATCTTGTTTCTTTTTTCAAAGGAGGGGCTCCTTTCTCCCACCTTTCGTTGCCTCATTAAAAGGTTTTGCTAAGAGCGAGTAGTTGGGGATCCACATGTGGCAGAAACCAGCTGCCCCTAGGAATTCCTGCACTAGTCACCTTGTGTCTGGCTGAGGAATGCTATAGTCTCTTTTTGCTCTTGCCCAAGCTCACACCGCCCTTGGGAGATGTAAAATCCAAGATACTGGACTCCTTGGCCACAGATCTGTGCCTTTTCCTTAGATACTTTATAGCCAGCTTTCCACAGCACTTGAAGGAGACTGTCCTTGGATACATTCCTTTCTGGTGGGTGCAGCTAGCAACAAATCATCTATGTATTGCAGTAAGACACATCAGTCCTAGGTGGCTGAAAGCCTTTAAGTCTGAGGCAGGTGCTTCTTCAAAGATAGTTGGGGAGTTTTTAAATCCTTGGGGAAGTCTAGTCCAGGTATACTGAGATGGGCCCCACTCAAAGGCAAAGATATCTCGGCTTACAGGGGCCAGTTGAATGCAGAAAAATGCATCTTTTATGTCTAAGCATGTGCACCAAGCGGCACTAGCAGGTATTTGTCCAAGCATAGTGTACGGGTTAGGCACAATAGCATGCAGTGTAGCTGCCACCTTGTTGGCTGCTCTTAAGTCTTGTACAGGTGGATAGTCACCAGAAGGTTTTAACACAGGCAATAGGGGAGTATTCCATGAGGAAACACATCTTTCTATTATTCCAAACTCAAGGAACCTTTTTAAGTGTTTTCCAGTTCCTCAGTTGGCCTCCATGGGAATGGGATATTGGCAGATCCACACTGGGTAGGTTCCTTGTAGTAGCTCTACTATGACAACTGCTTGATTCACTGCCAGCCCCGGGGGATTGTCTTCTGCCTGGACTCCTGGTAACTTAAGAAGTAAGTCTGTGAATAGTTTTTCTCCTTCAGTCACACTCTATCTTTTTCCACACTCCTGGCAACTACTTTCATAAAGTCTCCATTCCTCTGTTTTCAGGAATGTGAGTGTTAATACCATAGCCTTTCTTTGCCTTAGGCTTAAAGTCATGTCTCCACTCGGTGTAAAGGAGATCTGAGCCTGCAGCTTTTGTAAGAAGTCTTTTCCCAATAGTGGCACTGGGCAGTTTGGTAAGTATAAAAACATGTGTTGAACCTCTTGGTCTCCAATCATACATCTCTTCGATTTGAAAATGGATGTCTTTTCTGTGACCTGTGGCCCCGATAATATTAGCATAGTCTTTTGATAACAGCCCAATTGTTTGAGTCACAACTGAGTGTTCAGCACCTGTGGCTACCATAAAGTCTTTTTTTGGCCCCTTACCACCATTGAGACCATAGGCTCCTTGGGGCCTAATGAGATGGAGCCTGGTCTGTCTCAGTCTTCAAGGTAGTCATTGGCTCCTGCCAGCCCAATTAGATCCATGTCGGATCCAACTACACGTTGCCTAGCAGTGGAAGGAGGCCCTGTCCAGTCATTCTGTCCCTGGTTGTTGCCCTTGTCCTTTTCTTTCTCTGGATATTCATCTTTCCAGTGCCCTCTTTGCTTGTATCTTGCACATTGATCTCTTTCTAGTCTAGGCTGATCTTCCTGACCTGTCCTGGTCTCCTGATCTGGGCTAGCTTGTCCTCTACTGCGACTGCGTCCACGAGCACGTCCACATCCTCTTGCAAATCCAGGCTCTCTTTCAACCAGGGCTGTGGCCAAGAACTCTGCCTTTTCCTTCGCTCTACGCTTGGCCTCCCGCTTTGCTTCCTCATCTTGATTTACAAACATTTTGATTGCCACCTGGATAAGCTGGGAAATGTTCATACCTTCAAATCCCTCCAGCTTCTGCAACTTTCGCTTAATGTCATTTTGTGCCTGACTCACAAATGCCACATTAACCATGTACTGATTCCCTGCCACTTATGGGTCAAAAGGTGTGTAGAGCCGGTAAGCCTCACAAAGCCTCTCATAGAACTCACTGGTGCTTTTATCTGGTTTCTGATGAACCTCTGAAACCTTTGCAATGTTCATTGCCTTTTTCCCTCCAGCCTTTATTCCTTGTATTAGAGCCTCTTGGTATCTCAGCAAGTTCAGCAGCCCTTGGGCCTGATTTGGGTCTTTTCTATGGTTCCTTGTTTTGTACGAGCCACTAGAGTCTTACAATAATCTTCAAAGCAGGACCGTAGCCATTTTGGACAGGTCTGAATCACACTCAGCCAGGAGTCTGTTTGGGAACTGATCAGGGTACCCAGGCTGTTGTCTGACCCCAGTGACCACCTGAAACATTTGGCCAATTATTTCCTTATCTATGGTTCCCTTGACTGGCCACCTTACATTAAAGGAGGGCCAGTCAATTTCACAAAGGGTTCTTAGCCTCTGTGGTGTTAACTTCATTCCATAATCAGCATAAAAACCTTTCTTAAAGTTCTTCAACATATATTCTAATGGAGTTGGCTTTGATGCTTTTCCTCCCATTTCCTCCCTCACGGCACACTTTCACTCTTTCTCTTGGATTCACCAGACCAGGTCCTATTACTGGAGGTTAGGATGCTGCTTAGCCAGGTCACAGTCAACTACTGCTGTGAAGCTATGAAGCTAATCCTCTCAGCCTTACGCAGTGACCTAGGTCTGGCTAGTCCCACACTTGGCTCGGAGGACACAGTCTGGACTAAGAGATCTGCACCTCCCCGCGTCACTCCCCGTGTTGGCCTCTCCCAAGACCATCTCTTTTACACACTTTCACACATCTCCCCTGCCCCAGGACTCCTTATCAGATGAAACGAGCCTCTCTCGTGTCCCAGGTGAGCCTAGTTAGGCTCCCACATTCACACACATACACACACCACTCCTAACCTTGGACTCCTTATTGGATGAAACAAGCCTCTCTTGTGTCCCAAGTAGGTGCACACAAACCCACACACTCCCCGTTGGGGTGGCAAGCCACTCTTGTCACTCTGCCAGCAAGCCCTACCTTGCTGCACTTGCTGCTCTATCGGCCCATTTTCTCCCTTCTTCCAGTTCATGTTAGTGGGGACATGAGGTTCATCCAAATTGGCAAGCCACTCCTACCACCCCCAGCTCCTCTGTTGGATAAGTGGTTGTTCCCTGGGAGGTGATCAAGCTCCCTTCCGTCCTTATGGGATGGACTTTCCTAGGGCCCAACCTTACTGCAGTTCAGTAGTCTGCCTGCGCGCTGCTCCTGTGACTGTCCTGCAACTCCTGAGTTGGTTCCATTTGCACTGTCGGGAAGGCTCCAAGACATGGGAGAGTCGTTGTCCTTCTGGGCTAAGTCTTACTCAATGGTGCCAAGGGTCCCACAACTCTCATGTCCTGGGGCCCTAGCCCACAAGCAGAGGAGACAGAAACCTGCCGTCTCCAATCCCGGACAGGCCTCCAGAAATGTGGCGGGACAATCAAAGACGGGAGAGACTGAACAGAGTGAGTTCAGGAAAGGTCTTATTAAAAGGTGATCACCCGGCTCAGTAGGACTAGCATCCAGGAAAGTCTGAGCCCTGGACAAAGAAAGCAGCCACCTTTTAAGCAGTCAGTGGCCAGGTGCTACGTGATGCAGGAAGTGTACTTACAGAAGCGAGAACAAAGGCAGTTGATCAATCTTTTACATTTATCTATACTGCATGTTCCACATCCCTGAGAAACCATGTTTCTGTATTAACCTTGTAACTTTGCAGTTGTGTTAGGGAGGTGAAGCAGGAACTGGCTGAGCCCCAAGGAATGTGAAACTAGCAAGTACAGATAAGGCTAGCTGAGCACAGAAGGAAAAACAGGCTGTTAGTATTCTTCTCTAACTTAGACTATGGGGGAGCTACACTACACTTAGCTTTTGAAGGGAAAAGTAAAAATTTTTGGTTGTCTTTGATTATACTTGTACAATTCATGAATTCCTTCTACAATGTCAGCAAAAGAAAAAAAAAATCAGTTAAAACAGTTGTGGGTACCTACATAGCTTGAGGGTTAAAAACTGAAAGCTTCCCCAGAACTAGATCACTTGGCTTCTTCTGGATTGGGGGTGGGGATAATGTAGGCAGCCAATCAGAATGAAAGCAGGTTGGCAAGAAACCAATGGGAACTAGGCATGGAAATGGATTTTGGTGTGATATCAGTTGGTAGTACTGTCCCTAGCAAACAGAAACATAACTGTGCATTGTATGTTGGGATTTTGAGAGCCTTCATCTCAATTTCAACTTTGAAGCAGCTTAATCTTTAAGGAATATATCTCTGATCTGGGTAATTTGTAGAAGAACTTAATTTGAGGGTCATTACACATGAGGATAGCGGGAGTTGAAGATGCCAAGGACCTGAAGGGCTACTTGAAGGACAGGTGAAGTGATTTAAAGATGTAGCATTTTGAATCTCTTTCTGGCCCATCCTCTGCTTCACACCAGAATCATTGTGACCTGTAGACCAAACAAGTGCAAAACAAAGGACCAAAGATAAGCCTTAAATATTATTGGAGATACTTGAGGAACCTCTAGGATTTTTAGGTTAAGGCTATCTGCAAGGAAAAATAAAACAGAACAAATCTTTCTCAGGACCACTGCATAGATTCGCATTGGTTACATCCTATACAGGGCACCAACTGAGGTGGGATACTGGGACTGAAATCCAGCCTGGTAGTCACATGCCAAGCCATGTGCCTTGTTGTCAGGCTTCATTGCTCTGAGGAAGGGGGACTTTTTCTAATTCACTCAAAGGCATCATATGATCAAACCTCAACCTTGGTCTTTTCCTTTATTTTTAGGTTATTCACCCTCATCCTCACTCCCAACCTTAACTGGTGTGACTCAACTTTGACTTTGTTCCCCATTTGCCATCTTTTATTTGAAGGGTGCTGAGAGAGGAAAAAGAGATATTAGGGCTGGAGTGGTAAAATGGAATTCGAGAATGATTTATACCCACAGAGAAGGGGGAGCATAACATTTATCCTTGCTCCTTCCCCCTCAAATAGTTCAGCCCATCAGATATTTTTGGACAGCCTATCTCGTGCTACATACTATGTGCACAGCCTTAAGGAAAGTTCGGGCCCTGGCCTTTGAGAAACTCACTGTCCAATGGGGAAAGAAAGCACATTACTATATCATTACAATGGTAAGTGCACCAGTCAATGCACCCCCTCTCCCATATACATGTAACAGTACAGGGAGTAAACACTAACACTGCTGTTAGTGTTCCTATAAAATGTTCTTGGAGCAAAAGGTAGGGCAAGAGGTATTAATGTGTGCCCTGTGACAAGAAGAGACATGTTCAGATCTGAGTGTGGCACAATCTTAGGTAGAAAGGGTATGGATTAACTGGGTCTTGGTAGGTCTTATGTTCTTTTTGCATGCTATACAGGTTAGTGTGCAGAAGTGAAAGTGTCCATAATAACCAAACCACTCCATCAAGTTGGGTCTGGGGAAAAGCAGCAGCAAAAATGAGTTCTTTCTTCTGGGCACAAAACAGAAGTAACAGACCTGATTTACTCTGCGGGCAGCCAGCTGACTACCTTGTTGAAGAGGAACATTTCACAACGCTTGTATGTTTCATTGTTGTTGTGGGAGGTAGGTGGTTGTTTTTGAAACTCATCTTTCCTCTGCCCTGTGAACCTTTTGTCAATGTGGAAAGCCATCACAACTACATAACATCAAAAGAAGGGGCCCAGTGAACTGATAAGACATGAGTGAATACTGTCAATCTTGCTTCATTTAATTATAAGTAGTGTCTATTCTATATTCCTGTATTCAGTAACATTTGCTGAGCATGGTAGTGAGGTAGACATGTAAGAAGAACAACTTAACTTCAAGGAGCCCTCTCATGGGGGAGATTGGCAAACACATAATTACTATGCAATGTGTTAAGTATAACTATAAAGGTGTGGTCAAGATTCTCTGCTCACAAGAAGGAGGAAGAGCTGTACACTGCCTACCTGGCCAGACCTAACCTGACCAAAATATCTGAGGCAAGGGAAGGACAATGGGAGCAAACACACAAATAGAGTCCAGGCATACAATTCATGATTTACATAATTGGTGTCATTCATTTTGTCCATTTTATTATGGCTTTTGGTGTGATCTCTCTTCAGGGAAGATAAATAACCCACCCCAACCCCAAGAAGAAAATTAGGAAAGACTTCACGAATAAGGACCTCTTAAACAATGATTAAGAATTCAACAGGTATAGAGAATGATATTCATGCAGATCAAGTAACATATCCAACACACAGATGCTTTAGCCCACAATTCAACACTAGGGATTAGGAAAAAGGAAAAATAGCTGCTTTAAAATCCTTTCTGGAACTAGGAATACTATACAGAAACAAATAAACAAATGTGTATAAACTCCTTCAATTTTACCCATTGTATCAAGGAGTGAAATTGCTTTCTTTGGGAATCTTTAATATACTCACTAATGACCTTGGTCCCTTTTGATATCACAAGGTGCTGATGACCATGGACTAGCTCTATATCCTTTGTAGAGACAAATGTTCCAGTAGTAAAGAGCATTGCAGAAATAGTGTAAAAAACATATCTTTATCTGGTCTTACCTATAACAAATACAGATGCTCCTTGATTATCAGGTTGTGTCCTAATAAACCCATCATAAATTTGAAATCTTGTAAGTTGAAATGCATTAATACAGCTAACCTACTGAACATCATAACTGAGCCTAGCCTACCTTAAAAGCTTTCATAACACTTACATTCGCCTACAGTCAGGGGAAATCATCTAACACAAAGCCTATTTTATAATAAAAGTGTTGACTATCTCATGTAATTTAGTAAATATTGTACTAAACATGAAACACAAGAATAGTATGAGTACTCGAAGTACAGTTCCTACCAAATGTGTATCACTTTTATACCATCCCAAAGTAAGTCGAGGCCTTCTGTATTCAATTAATATTTAATGATGTGGCTTAACTTATGACTGGAAGTCAGGAAATGCAGAATCTGGGATGCCAATGAATCTTACCCCAGGCATAAATTAATTGAATTATAGTTTATATATTGTCTCTAGAGGCAATGAAATGAATAACTTTAGATAGAGTAGAGGTTTCAATGCAAGAAAATGCAGATAGAGAATAATGAGTGGCTTTTCTTACTAGTGTCATGAAGCTCTAACTCTATAGTTAGAGCTCAGTTAAATGTGTTTCTGGCTTTTGGGAAAATTTTAGAAATATGTCGGTATAGCTTAGGATGAGGAATTATCAATAGAAGGTGTACTATGTAGATGTAAAATTGGGCTTTCCGTAATTTCTCACCATCAGATCCATTAGTAAGAAACCCATAAGTTATTCTGATGTGTCACTGGGCAGGCAAATTGGAAGCTGTTGAAATATCAATATTTTCCAGATTCACCTGTGAGAAATGCCTCATCATGTGTCATATCCTTAAGAGACAGCATTTATAACAGATGTCAGTTATTCATCCACAAGAATATGACACTCAGAAGTTTAAAATTAAGTAACTAGAGAAAAGAAATATTAATTAAATTGCTTTGAAGCTTATCATGTTTAAATAACACATACATGTATTTCTTTAGGGCTTTTGAAGATGTGTTTAAAGAATTCCGAAGTCACTGTTTTGACGATTCTTTCTCTGTTGGGATTCGTGATAGGACAGATGGCCTACAGTTCTGTTGAGGTACTGTATGTACAATAAATTAGAGAATAAATTAAAGGAAAAAATGCCAAAAATAAAGTCCACTCCCATCTCATCCCTGAATGCATGGAATGTTTTTTCTTATGGGAACAGCTACTCAAAAAGTTCTGTCTGGTGTTTAAAAATTTGAAAAATAAAAAAACCACACAGTAAAGGACACATCAATTAGGGAAGCTTCAAAAGAGCAGTAATAAGAGGAAAATGTGGCCAGGTGGTGGCTCACGCCTGTTATCCCAGCACTTTGGGAGGCTGAGGTGGGTGGATCACTTAAGGTCAGGAGTTTGAGACCAGCCTGACCAACATGACAAAATCCCATCTCTACTAAAAATACAAAAATTAGCTAGGAGGGGTGGCCCATGCCTGTAATCCTGGTGACTTAGGAGGCTGAGGCATGAGAATCTCTTGAACCCAGGAGACGGAGGTTGCAGTGAGCTGACATCACACCACTACACTCCAGCCTGGGCAACAGAACAAGACTGTCAAAAAAAAAAAAAAAGAAAACAAGAAAACAAGGAAAGAAAGCAAGGAAAGACCATCCCGGCTAACACGGTGAAACCCCGTCTCTACTAAAAAATACAAAAAATTAGCCGGGTTTGGTGGTGGGCCTGTAGTCCCAGCTGCTCTGGAGGCTGAGGCAGGAGAATGGTGTGAACCCGGGAGGTGGAGCTTACAGTGAGCTGAGATTGCGCCACTGCACTCCAGCCTGGGCGACAGAGCGAGACTCCGTCTCAAAAAAAAAAAAAAAGCAAGCAAGGATAATGTGTTTGCATTCTTGGGTTCATCATCTGCTTCTGAAGCCTTGCTCTGGCTTCCTTCCCCTGCACACATACACTGGCTTCTTCCCTGCTCGTGCCTTATACAAGGCCTGCTTATAGGTTGAGGTAGGAGAATTGCATGAACCCGGGAGTCTGAACTTGCAGTGAGCCGAGATCGCGCCACTGCACTCCAGCCTGGGCGAGACAGAGCGAGACTCCGTGTCAAAAAAAAAAAAAAAAAAAAAAAAGGGCGGGGGTGACCTGCTTATAAAAGGTAGCAGTTATGTTCATCATGAGGCAAGGTCACTGCCAGATTAAATGTAAAACATGCTTCATATAATATGTACCATAGATACAAGAAAACAGTCATTCATTTATCAACCTAGTATTAACTTCTGATTTAAACTGCATAGCAGTGTGATCAATAACAATTTGCCTCCACTCATTCCTTTATTTTTTTAAAATGGAGATAATGCTTGTACCCATCTAGGATTGTAAACGCTTCTTCCTAATCTTCTGAAATACCACCAGTACTACTAGCTGACATCTTTAGAGTGTTTAATAAGTGCAAGGCTCTCTTTTAAGTACTTTGTATTTATTAATTTATTAGTTTATTAACCCTTGCGTTAATTTATTCACTCTAACAGCAACCCATTGAAAACAGATACTCTATTTCCATTTTACAGATGAGCAAACTGAGGTATAGGGAGGTGGAGTAATGAAAGTTAAACTATTGATTTGGCCAAAATAAACTTTTTAGGAGGGAATATTTATAGCACTTCAATCATTGTTGTTGTATTTTCCATTAATCTGTGTACAACCTTCATGATTTATGTCTTACGTATACAATCTGCTATTTTCTATGAATTGTTTTTCTCTACTGACTCAAAGATTTAAAAATCCTAAGCCAATGTCTGTGAAACAAGTACTTGTTTAAGATTCTTTCCCTCACTTAAAGTGAATTGAAATAAACATCTAACAGTCAAATTAAAAAATGCTTACCTGTGAATCACCAAAAATATTTTCTGATATCACCAGCAGTAGGGATACCACTTTTGAAAATACTGATTGCACACCACAAGCAGTGTTTGCGTAGCCCAAAACCACTCAATTCTCTGGTGAATAGAGGTCTATATAGATAACTTATCTGGATGGCTAGATCAAGAAATCTACCACAAGACCCTTAGGACTGCCCTTGTAGATACTCTCTCATTAGCTGTATACTGAAAGATTCTAAAATTTATATTGATTGACATAGCATCAACCTAATTTCTAATACTTGGAAATGGTAGCACACTAATTTCTTGTTTGCCTTTGTTACTTTAGGTGCACCAAATTGTCTACCCTCTTCTAAGAACATCAAGTTTTTCACTTTATTCTTACTTTTCACCTTTAATTATATTTATGGTTGCTTTGGATGTAGACTTTTATATACTCAAGAATATGTTTTGGCAGGTAAGAACACATTTAAAACAAAGTATGATCAGTTCTTGCTTATGCATGTTGATAGAGAATATGGCTGCCTATATAGATGATTAATAATTCACAAAATCTCATATTTTATTTGTTTTACCCTCTTCATTCTACAGAACTACTAACTAAAAAGAGTTGAAGGGAGAGGAAAGGAATTAGTATTTGCTGAGTGACCATTGTGACTAGGCGTTCTCAGTGTAAATATCAGAGTAAATATCATTTTCATTTTGCATATGAGCAAACTGAAGCTTAGAGGTCACAGACAAGGATAATAAATGTCAGAATCTGGATTCTAGTCCCACATCTGACTTAATCTCAACTGTTTCTGTAGATTTGCCCATTTTCCCTGCAAAGATTGTTACTTGTGCCTTCTCTCTTTTTTTCTTAATCATGCCTGTTGTACTGTTTTATTTCTTTTTTCAGAGAACACTTTATTTTGGTTTTATTCTGTTCTTTCTAACATCTTAAATTAATATTTGATTCATTTTTAGCTTTTTTTGTTTTCTGTGTGCATTTAAGGTTTTAAATTTTCTTTTTAGTGGTATCCCACATGTTTTGGTTTTTAGTGTACTCATCATCATCCAGTTCTACATTTTCTTATACTTTTTGATCCATTAATTATGTAAAAATTGTTTTGAATTTTCCAAATATGATGTTTTATTATTATTTCTCTTATCACACCATGATCAGAGAATGTGTTTTATATGTCAATTCTTTCATTTGTGAAGACTTGCTTTGTAGGCTTGTACATGATTTTTTAAAATGTTGCGCTGTAAAAATGTATATTCTCTACTTAGTGTAGGGGTCTAAATTTGTTCAGTAGATTGTTTTATTAATTATGAAGTTCAATCTTCTATGTTTTCCCAATACTGTTTTTCAGTTCAATTTAATAAGTTTCCCCTATCACTGTGGATTTATCAATTTCTCCTTGCAATTATGTCAGTTTTTACTTTATACAAATAGAGGTTGTTATTAAGTGTCTACAAGTATTGCTATTTTTCCCAGTTAATTTTTTTCTTATTATTTAGTTTCCCTTTTATCCCAAATAATGCTTTTTGCCTGAAAACAATTTTATCTGATATTACTATAGTTACATCAGCTTTATTTTGGTATTTGCCTGCTACAATTTTTCCATCCTTTTGTTTTCAAGATTTTGGTATCTTTTTAAGAGTATACAGTTGGATTTTTAAAATTTTATACAGGTTGATAATTTGTGCTTCTTTTTAAAAACTAGTTTAGTCCATTAGTATTTATTGTAATTAAAAATAGATTTAGAAGAGAAAAGATTTGAACAGATTTGAGACACCAAGGAAGATATATGGATGGAATAAAAGCACTTGGAAAGATGCTCAACATGATAAGTCATTAGAGAAATACACACTAAAGTCACAATGAGATACCACTATGTACCTATTGGAATAGCAACAACAAACCTGTTAATGCCAAGTGCTGGTGAAGACATGAAGACAATGAAACTTGCAGACATTGTTGGAGAGAAGGCAAAATGGTACAACCACTTTGGGAAACAGTTTGGGAGGTTTATATATAAAGTTAAATATATACTTGCCACATGACTCACCAATCTCACTCCTATGTATTTACCCAAGAGAAATGAAAACTTATGTTTACAAAACCTCTACATGAATCTGTATAGTAGCTTTATTTATAACCTCAAATGTCTGGAAACAACTCAAACGTCCTTCAACTGGTGAATGGATAAACTGTGGAACATCTTACAATGAAATATTACTCAGCAATAAAAAAGGAATGGAGTATCGATAGGCACAACAAGGAAGAATTTAAAATACATTGTGCTAAGAGAAATAAGCCAGCCTCCAAGGGGTACATTATGTAATTATGTAATTACATTCATAGACCTTCTAAAAATGGCAAAACTATAGGTCTAGAGAACATCATTGGTTGCTAGGGAATGGGGTTGGGGAAAAGAATTGACCACAAAGATGTAGCATGAGGAAATTTTTGGGAGTGATGTATCTGTCTTGTTTCTTAGTTTTGGTGTGATTACATAACTGTATGCATTCATCAAAACCCATATAACTGTATACCAGAAGAGTAGATTTTACTGTTTATAAATTGAAAATAAAGTTTTTAAAAGAAATATATTTGAACTTTTTCTCATATATTATTTTATCCTTTTATTTGCCATGCTTTGTCTCATTCTTCCTTTTCTCAATTAATTGAATTAATTCAATTTCCTTGATCCCCTTTGTTCCTTCTACTAATTAAAAAGTTTCATGTTCTATTTTTTGGTGGCAGGCATTTCTGGTTGCTTATCCAATATGCAGTCTCCCTCTCTTTCTCACTAACAGAAACTTAAAATTTTTCGTTTGGTATGGCAATAGGTCTAGTGTAAAATATCATATTTCCAAGCATCCCTAACAACTTTGGTACCCAAGAAGATAGTTTGGCCAATGAAAAATGTACAAAAGTTTGCTGAATGGATTTCTAGAAAACCCTTAATAAGGGGGTTAAATCAGCTGGCATGTGCTTTTTGCTCTTTGCTTTACCTCTCTTTCTGCCTGGAGCCTTCCCAGTGGTCTAGAATGAGTATTCATCTTGAGATTGTGAAGTACTGAACATGAGAACAGGCACTATATATGATTGAACATAAAGAGAAAAAAGAGCCTGGGTCCTTGAGAGCATTGGGAGCCAACATACTAACATCAGGCTGTTTATTCTGGATTTAGGGTTACTTGAGGCGTGGTGGCTCACGCCTGTAATCCCAGCACTTTGGAGGCCAAGGCAGGCAGATCACGAGGTCAGGTTTAGTAGAAACCCTGCTTCTATTAAAAATACAAAAAATTAGCCGGACATAGTGGCATGCACCTGTAATCCCAGCTACTCGGGAGGTTGAGACAGCAGAATCACTTGAACGTGGGAGACAGAGGTTGCAGTGAGCCGAGAATGCGCCATTGCATTCTAGCCTGGGCAACAGAGCGAGACCCCATCTCAAAAACAAAAACAAAAAACAAAACAACCGAAATCTCCATTTATTGACACTATAAGTGCTCTTTTCTGTTAAATGCAGTCAAAATTGCTATATTCCTAAATACAATTCTCTTACTGGTTTCGTACATTTTTAAAATCTTAAAGTTTAATAATTATATTTGATTTAACAAGTCTAAAACTAAATGTCTCTACCTTCCTCCAAATAATGCAGGAACTTCAGAATGCTTTAATTATCCTTTCTCATCTTATATTTTATTACATTATTGACATAATACTACCATCCCTGAAGTTAGTCATTATCATTATTATTACAATTGTAATGTTTTAGGTACCAGTGCTTCTCTACACTCATCTACATGCTTACCAATTTCAATTTCTTTGCTCACTGCTCCTTCTTGCATCCAACTCCATCTTTCTGGACTCAGCTTCCTTTTTCCTGAAGTTTTGCTCTAGCAGCTTTTTAAAAATTATATTTTTAAATTGACTAATAATTGTACACAGTTATGGAATACATAGTGATCTTTCAATATATATAATGTATAATGATCAGATCAGGGTAATTAGGATATTCATCATCTGAAACATTTATTATTTCTTCATGTAGGGAACATTCAATGTCTTCCTTCTAGCTGTGTGAAACTATATAATATATTGCTGCTAACTATAGTCATCCTGCAGTGTTATAGAACACTAGAACTTACTCCTATCTAGCTGTGATTTTGTGTCCTTTCCATTAAAGGTCTGTGAGTAGTCATCTTTTTAAATTTAGTGGTCTTTGTTTCTCTGAAAATGTATCTATTTTGTCTCAGTTTGAATAATACCTGAGCCTAATTGTTGCTCTTGAGACAACTGCTATCAATCTAATTGTCATTCTTCCGTGAGTATCTGTCTTTTCTTTCTTTTAAGATTGTCTCTTTTTCTTTGGTGTTCTGTACAGTAGTCACATCTTATCCACCATTTCACTTTCCACAGTTTCAGTTATCCAAGGTTTCACTTACTTGTGGTCAACTACAGTTTGACTATATTAAATATGGTTCTCAAATTAAGAACTTGCTTTATGAATCTGGGTGCCCTTGTGTTGGGTACATATATATTTAGGATGGTTAGGTCTTCTTGTTGAATTGAACCCTTTATCATTATGTAATGCCCTTCTTTGTCTTTTTTGATCTTTGTTGGCTTAAAGTCTGTTTTGTCTAAAATTAGGTTAGCAGCCCCTGCATTTTTCTGATTTCCATTGGCTTGGTAGATTTTCCTCCACTCCTTTATTTTGAGCCTATGGATGTCATTCCATGTAAGATAGGTTTCTTGAAGACAGCATACTATTGAGTCTTGCTTTTTATCTAGCTTGTCACTCTGTGCCTTTTAAATAGGTCATTTAGTCCATTCACATTGAAGGTTATTATTATTATTATTATTATTATTATTTTGAGATGGAGTCTCATTCTACTGCCCAGGCTGGAGTGCAGTGGCACAGTCTCAGCTCACTGCAACCTCCATCTGCCAGGTTCAAGTGATTATCCTGCCTCAGCCTCCTGAGTAGCTGGGATTGCAGGAGCACACCACTATGCCTGGCTAATTTTTTGTATTTTTAGTAGAGATGGGGTTTCACCGTGTTGGCCAGGCTGGTCTCAAACTCCTGACCTCATGATTCACCTGCCTCCCCCTCCCAAAGTGCTGGGATTACAGACATGAGCCACCGCACTTGGCCAAGGTTATTATTGATATGTGTGGATTTGATTCTGTCATTGTGTTGTTAGCTATTTATTATGCTGACTTGTTTGTGAGGTTGCTTTATAGTGTCACTGATTTGTGTGCTTAAGTGTGTTTTTGTATATGCTGGTGATGGTCTTTCCTTTCCATATTTAGTGCTCCATTCAAGATGTCTTATAAGGTGGGTCTAGTAGTAATGAACTCCCTCAGCATTTGCTTATCTGAAAATGATCCTATTTTTCCTTTGCTTACAAAGTTTAGTTTGACTGGATAGGAAATTCTTGGTTGAAGACTTTTTTCTTTAAGAATGTTGAATACAGGCTCCTGATCTCTACTGTCTTTTAGGGTTTGTGCTGACAGGTCCACTGTTAGCCTGATGGGGTTCCCTTTGTAGATGAGGCATCCAAATAGGAAGAGAGGAAGTCAAACTATCCCTCTTTGCAGACAACATTATTCTATATCTAGAAAACCCCATAATCTCATCCCTAAATCTCCTGCACCTAATAAATAACTTCAGCAAAGTTGCAGGATATGAAACCTGTATATAAAATCATTAGCATTGCTATACACCAAAAACAGCCAAGCTGAGAGCCAAATTAAGAATGCAATCTCATTCACAATTGACACAAAAGACTAAAATACCTAGAATACAGCTTACCAGGGAGGTGAAAGATCTCTACAATGAAAACTACAAAACACTGCTAAAAGTAATCAGAGAAGACACAAACAAATGGAAAACATTCCATGCTCATGGATAGAAAGAATCAGTATCATTAAAATGGCCATAGTACCCAAAGCAATTTACAGATTCAATGCTATTTCTATCAAACTACCAATGACATTCTTCACAGAACTAGAAAAAACTATTTTAAAATTCATGTGGAACCAAAAAAGACCCCAAATAGCCAAAGCAATCCTAAGCAAAAAGAGCAAAGCTGGAGGCATCACATTACCCAACTTCAAACTGTACTACAGGGCTACAGTAATCAAAACAGCACGGTACAAAAACAGACGCATAGACCATTGCAACAGAATACAGAGCCCAGAAATAATGCTGTACACTTAAAACCATCTGATCTTCAACAAAGCTGATAAAAACAAACAATGGGTAAAGTAGTCCCTAGTCAATGAATTGTGCTTGGATAGCTGGCTAGCCATATGCAGAAGGTTGAAATTGGACCCCTTTCTTACATCATATACAAAAATCAACTCAAGATGGATTAAAGACTTAAACCATGGAAGATAAGCTAGGAAATACCATTCTAGACATAGGAACAAGCAAAGATTTCATAATGAAAGATGCCAAAGGCAACTGCAACAAAAGCAAAAATTAACAAATAGGATTTAATTAAACTTAAGAGCTTATGCACAGCAAAAGAAGCTATCAACAGAGGAAACAGCCTATAAAAGGAAACCCCATCAGGCTAACAGTGGACCTCATAGTTTGCAAAAAATATTTGCAAACTGTGCATGTGACAAAGGTCTAATATCCAGCATCTACAAGGAATTTAAACAAATTCACAAGAAAGAAACAACTCCATTAAAAAATAGGCAAAGGATAAAAACAGACACCCTTCAAAAGAAGATATATATGCAGCCAATGAGCATATGAAAAAAGGCTCAACATCACTGATAATAAAGATATGCAAATCAAAACCACAATGAGATACTATTTCACACCAGTCAGAATGGCTATTATTAAAAAGTCAAAAAGTAACAGATGCTGTCGAGGTTCAGAGAAAAGGGAACACTTATACACTCTTCGTGGGAGTGTAAATTAGTTCAACCACTGTGGAAAGCAGTGTGGCAATTCCTCAAAGAGTTAAAATTAGAACTAACATTCAACCCAGCAATCCCATTATTGGGTATATACCCAAAGGACTATAAATCATTTTGCCATAAAGACACATGCACATGAATGTTCATTGCAGCACTAGTCACAATAGCAAAGATATGGAATCAACTTAAATGCCCATCAATGCCAGACTGGATAAAGAAAATGTGGTACATATTTGCCACGGAATACTGTGCAGCCATAAAAAAGAATGAGATCATGTCTTTTGCGGGAACATGGATGGAGCTGGAGGCCATTATCCTTACCAAACTAATGCAGGAACAGAAAACCAAATACTGCATCCTCTCGCTTCATTTAGTGGTAGCTAAATGGTAGGAACTCATGGACACAAAGAGGGGAGCAACAGACACTGGGGCCTACTTGAGGGTTCAGAAAAAATAAATATTGTGTACCAGGCTTACTACCTGGGCAATGAAAAAATCTGCACCACAAACCCCCATGACACAAGTTTACCTATATAACAAACCTACACATGTACCTCTGAACCTAAAATAAAAGTATTTTTTAAAATAAAATATTAAATGAAAAATTCCAGAAAAATTCATGAGTTTTAAATTGTGTGCCTTTCTGAGTAGTGTGATAAAATTTTGGGCCATTTTACTCTGTCTTGCCCAGGAAGTGAATCATCCCTTTGGCCAGCATATCCACTGTGTATACATTATCTCCTGCCCGTTAGACTCTTAGTAGCCATCTCAGTTATCAGATAGAACATACAGTATCACAGTGCTTGTGTTCATATAACCCTTATTTTACTTTATAATAGCTCCAAAGTGCAAGAGTAGTGATGCTGTCATATGGTTATGCTTGTTCTATTTTATTATTAGTTATTATTAATCTTTTACTGTGCCTAATTTATAAATTAAACATTATCATAGACATGTATGCATTTAAAAAAACTATAGTATATATAGGGTTGGGTACTATCCATGGTTTTAGGCATCCACTGGGATCTTGGAACATATCCCTTGCAGATAAAGGAGAACTATTTTAGTTTCACTGTGATGTTTCTGGGTGTTAGTATCTATTTATTTATACATATTAAAACTTCTTATGGTTACTAAATCTGAGAATTAATTAGGATTTAATTAAACTTAAGAGCTTATGCTCTTAATTCTAGCCACATTTCGGCTATTATCTTTTAAATATTTTCTATACTCTGTTATTTTTATTTTCATTTTTATTTTTATTTTTATTTTTTTGAGATGGAGTCTTACTCTGTTGCTCAGGTTGGAGTGCCATGGCACAATCTTGGCTCACTGTGACCTCCGCTTCCTGGGTTCAAGTGATTCTCCTGCCTCAGCCTCCTGAGCAGCTAGGATTACGGGCATCCGCCACCGTACCTGTCTAATTTTTGCATTTTTAGTAGAGATGGGGTTTCACCATGTTGGCCAGGCTGGTCTTGAACTCCCGACCTCAGATGATCCACTCGCCTGGGTCCCCCAGAGTACCGGGATTATAGGAGTGAGCCACCGTGCCAGGCTTGTTATTTCATTCTTAAATTCCCATTAATTGTAGATTTTCCATCATATTCTCCATGATTTTTAATTCTCTGTCTTTTATCTCTCGGAACTGTATTGTATGTAATTTCCTAAAGTTTAGTTTCCCATTTACTACTTTAACAATATCTAACCTACTGCTAGGCTTAATTGAATCATAAACATTTTTAACCTTTATTCTTTTCCAATATATGCATTTAATGTTATAAGTTTCCCTTTAAGCACTGCTTTAACTGCATCCCTCTAGTTTTGATGCCTTATTTTCGTTATGATTCAGCAAAAATATTTAAAAACTTGGACAAAATGGAAAACTCCTAAAAATATGTAATTTGCCAAAACTTACACTAGAATTTCTTTTTATTTATTTATGTATCTATTTTTTTTTGAGACAGAGTCTAGCTCTGTCACCCACGATGGAGCACAGTGGCATGATTACCCCTCACTGCAACCTTGACCTCCTGGGCTCAAGTTATCCTCTCGTCTCAGCTTCTGGAATAGCTGGGACTACAGGCACATGCCACCATGCCTGGCTAATTTTTTCTTATTTTTAGTAAAGGCAAGGTCTCGCTCTGTTGTCCAGGCTGCTTTCTAGACTTCTGGCCTCAAGCAATCCTCCTGCCTCAACCTTCCAAAGTGTTGGGATTACAGGCCTGAGCCACCGTGGCTGGTCTACTCTAGAATTTAAAAAGACCCAAATAGTCCCATAATCATTAAAAATTGAATTGGCAAATAAAAATGTTCCAAAAAAAAATGATACCCAAACTATTTTAAATGTAAGTTATGTGAACCAGTATGAAAGATAACACCAATCTTAGGTCTTAAAGACAAGAGTAAAAGGGGAAATCCTCCCACACTTATTTTGTTTTATTTTTAGAGACAGAGTCTTTCTCTGTTGCCCAGGTTGGAGTGCAGTGGTAATATCATGGTTCATTGCAACCTCAAACTCCTGTGCTTAAGCAATCCTCCCACCTCAGTTTCCTGAGTGGCTTGTACTACAGTTATGCACCACCATGCTCAGCTAATTTTTAATCTTTTTTTTTTAGAGGTGGGGGTCCCGCTATGTTTCCCAGGCTGGTCTTTAACTAGTGAACTCAAGAGATCCTCCTGCCTTGCCTCCTAAAGTGCTGGGATTATGGGCATGAGCCACTGCACCTGGCCTCCTCCCTTACTTATTTTATAAGGCTTGTTTAACCTTAACACCAAAACTATACAGGAATATTAAGAGAAAGAAAAATCATAAGTCAATGTCACCCACAAACATAGAACAATTCTACACAAAATTTTGGCACAAATATATCCAGTAACATATAAATAATAAAAACATAATCAAGTTGTGTTTATTTCAGAACAAGTTAATTTAACATTTAAAAAATTCCTTAATGTAATTCATGCTCTTAAGAGATTTAAGAAGAAAAACCATACGACATTACAATAGATAAAGAAATAAAAGGACCTAATGGGCAAATTGTGGAAACCTCACAGAAAGTAAAACAAAAGACAGAGATGGAAAATAAGAAAAGGATTGAATAACACAACTATTTTTTTCCTGAGGATAATTTTGAAAAATAAATACTTTCTTATACTTGGGCATAAACAATGTATGCATAGAAATTACAAAACTCTGTAAATCACTTAATCTCAAGCATTTCATGGCCTCCCCTTTCTCTATTGCAGAACTACTTGTTTTACAATTAATAAAAGGTAAAGGGGGGGATTTTCTGTGAATATTTTAGAGTCTTGGTATATAAATTTGTGTCATGTACTAGATACAATATGTCAGTAACAATTTACTTTCCAAACTAATCAGGGTATGTTTTATATAGAAGCAGGAGAAATTTGCATTCTGTTTTAAGAACCTTTCAATATTGAGAACTATCGAACTGGAATAACAACAAGAAAGATCATTGAGTCAGTCTTTTTAATAGTAAGGTAGAATCTTGCTTATTTGAAAGGGGCAGTTTCTTTGTGGCAGGTGGTTAAACTAGAATACCTTTTAAAGTTGTCTTCCAGGGTAATTGTATAACATTTACAACAAAGATCTGACTCTTAGGATATAAGTAAATGCCATCATGCCATCTTTAGATGTTAAGTCTAATACTGTGTTATGAATTGGTTCACAGGTCTTGTTAACTGGATTAATTAGCTTTTCTACAGCAAGCATCATACTTGGATATGTGGTTATAAAATTCAATAAAGCTTCATGGGATTTGCAAACTTGCCTACTCTTTAGCATCACCCTTGGCATTACAGATCCTCTTCGTTCTGTGAATTCACTAAAAACTATTGGTATGTCACATTTATTTCTCTCTCTTATCTTGAAAATGTAAGGGTACATTATTTTCTTTTGATTACATTTTTCTTGCATGAATTGTGCACCCAGAAGAATAAGAATCTGTGCTTTTTTTTTCACCTTGAGAGGTAGAGCACTGATTGACTTGAAGGAGGCAGTGTAAATAAGACAACCACCAAGGAGATGAGATAAATAGGGTCAATTATAATCTCCAAGGAACTTTTTCAGTTTTTCCAAAGAAAACGTAACCTTCTAGAAGGTGGTAAAAATTAGCATTCTTATTCTGTTCCAGTGAATTCTCAGCCACAAGGTAGATATTCTAAGTTGGTGAGTTTGTTTACCAATAAGAAGAAACATTAAAGATCCGTAACGAGACTATTCCAAGGCCTTGCTACCTCTTGTTAGAACTGCCTCCATTTGAAGTAGCTAAGGTTTGGCAGGTGGTGGAGGGGGTTATAGTTTATCTTCAAGAAAAGGGGTAAAGATATAGTCTGGCACTCAAATATATTACTCAATAAAAGCTTATTCCCAAGAGGACTTGGAGTCCTGCACTATTTCCCATATTATTTGGTAAGGTGGAAGATGATTTCACTCTGAAATATCCCCCTATTGTCAGGTTTTTTTTTTCTTTGTTTCTTCTATAAACAACAACAACAACAACAAAAATAGGATACATGTGCAGAATGTGCAGATTTGTTACATAGGTATATGTGTGCCATGGTCGTTTGCTGCACCTATTGACCTGTACTCTAAGCTCGCTCCCCTCACCTCCACCCCGCAACAGGCCCCAGGGTGTGATGTTCCCCTCCCTGTGTCCATATATTCTCATTGTTCAACTCCTGCTTATGAGTGAGAACATGTGGTGTGTGGTTTTCTGTTCCTGTGTAAGTTAGCTGAGGATGATGGCTTCCAGCTTCAGCCATGTCCCTGCAAAGGACATGATCTCATGCCTTTTTACGGCTACATAGTATTCCATGGTGTATATGTACAACATTTTCTTTATCCAGTCTATCATGGATGGGCATTTGGGTTGGTTCCATGTTTTTGCTATTGTAAATAGAGCTGTAATAAACATGCGTGTGTATGTGTCTTTATAGTAGAATGATTTATATTCCTTTGGGTATATACCCAGTAATGGGATTGCTGGGTCAAAAAGTCAGGTTTTATTAACACATAAGTACCAACATGAATGGCTATATGCTATGGTTTCTGTTTTTTGACTCAGAAATATTTTCCTAACAAATTTTAAAATATCAGTTGTATTTAGTGGAAATATACTACCTTATGATTGGAGTGAGAAACCTCCAACCTTTCCAGCATGTGATATTCTTACTTTCATACTCATAGCTGGGAAAACATAGGGTTTTAGGCACTTTTGGAGGTTCTGTTCTAAATTGTTACAAGGTAGATATGTTTCCCAAAGACTCTGATCCTGTTCTCTTTTTTCTCTTTGCTCCTGTAAGTACAATTTCTTTCTGTCTTTCCTTACCTGTCTTATTCTTTCAACCATTTGTATTTACCTCGTGTTTCATTGCCTCATTTTTCTTCCTGCTGTCCTTTCTGCACTCTCCTGACTGTAAATGGTTATAATAAACTTAAATGTTATTTATTGCAGTTTCAACATTCAATTTTTTTTCAAAAAAAGGAGTACAGTAGAAAGTCTTCTTTTCTTTTCTTTTTTTTTTTGAGGTGGAGTTTAGCTCTATACCCCAAGCTGAAGTGCAATGGCACAATCTTGGCTCATGGCAACCTCCGCCACCTGGGTTTAAGTAATTCTCCTGCCTCAGCCTCCTGAGTAGCTGGGATTACAGCCATGTGCCACTACTCCTGGCTAATTTTTGTATTTTTTAGTAGAGATGGGGTTTTGCCATGTTGGCTAGGCTGATCTCGAACTCCTGACCTCAGATGATCCACCCACCTCGTCCTCCCAAAGTGCTGGGATTACAGGCATGAGCCAATGCACCCGGCTGAAAGTCTTCTATTTCTTTAAGACAAAACTAGTGAAGGTATTGGGTTGGCTCTTAATTTATATATTTTTTTAAGTCAGCAACACTCAGGAGGTTAGATGGATTCTGGATCCAGTAGCATTGTCTCCTGATAAGACAAATTTGACTTAATTTTATGGGGAAAGTCACTCTCACTTGTTTTGGGTGTTGGCTGGACTATCATATTGTCTCTTTATGTGAATTAGATAAATGGTTCTTCCTTCAAAACAGTTTTATTTAATAGTCATAATACATTAATTTTTTTAAGGAAAAACTATTTTTTGCCAAATGCCTAAAATTATCATAATATACAGAACTACAATTTCTATAATGTTAGTGGTGTTTCTTTTGATGAGGTGCCTGTCTGCACTGTAAACCTATGCAACCTAAATCTAAGGTGGACTGGCCCAGTCAAAAATGTAGTAGACGTTCATATGTAAGTTAAAAGGAAATTGTCTATCCATTACCTGTTTTAAAAAAGTGTAAGGGCTTAACTCTTATTTTAAAGCAAATCTGGAAGAGGATCTTGTGAAGAAATAAAATACAGAGTGTTAGTATGATCTCAATTGAGTAAAAAGAACCATATGCTTAGAAAAGGACTTCAACTTTAAAATGGTTATATCTGGGTCATCATAGAATTATAGAAGATTTGTTTTATTCTTTTCTTTTCCAAATTTTACAATGAATCAATATAAATTAGGTCCACATTAAGCCAAAAGAGAAGGTGGAGAGTAATTCTTGTTGTGTCTTACTTTTAAAAATATAAATCAAATCCAAAACTTTATACACCAAGCCTTATACCTTATTTGTTCTGATTAGTTCACCAAATGTGAGAGAAGAATTAAAGGATTTCTTCACCAGATAGATCAAATGTGCTAGTAGTCTCTCAACCTGTTTAACCAGTATATTTATGCCTTCTGTCATAGTCAAAGATAGCTTAACAAGTAGTAAAATGAGATGATTATGACTGTTAATGACAAGAGATTAGACACTGCAGAAGAAAAGATGAGAGAACTTGAAGATGTAGCAATAGAAACTATCTAAAATGAAACAGAGAGAAAAAGACCAGAAAACATGAAGTGAACATCATTGTGCTATGGACAACTTCAAATGACCTAATGTATGAGTTCCCAAAAGAAAAGAGAGGGAGGAACAAAAAATTTGAAGAAATCCTGGAGAAAAAGTTTCTAAATTTGATAATAATGAAAGCTACAGATTCAACAAGCTCAATAAACTGCAAGCCCAAGAATTATAAAGAAGACTACACAAAAAGCACATAAAAAGCAAATTCCTTAAAACCAATGATAAAGGGAAAATTTTAAAAACAGCCAGAGACAAAAGACACATTGTATTTAGAGGAACAAAAATAATGACAACAGACTTAGAACTCTACACTCAGTGAAAATATCTTTTGAAAGAGAAGGCAAAATGAAGACTTTCTTAAACATACAAAAGCTGAGAGAATTTATCATCAGCCGGCCTGCACTGCAAAATTGTTAAATGTCTTCTAGGCCAAAAGAAAATGATGTTAGATGTAAATTTGGCTGGGGAATTTTATCTACTCAAGTCTCTGGAAATCACACCCAATCTATTTTGGTCTCTATGTCTATCACGGACATTTCATATAAATCAAATCATAAAATATGTGACTTTTGTGTCTGGCTTCTTTCACGTAGTATAATGTTTTCAAGGTTCAGGTTGTAATATGTATCAGTAAGTACTTCATTTCTTTTTGTGGAGGAATCATATTCCATTGTAGGGATATATCACATATATTTATCCATTTATCGGCTGATAGACATTGAGTTGTTTCTACTTTTTAGCTCTTATGAATAATACTATTATGAATATTTATGTACAAATCTTTGTGTGCACATACATTTTCAATTACCTTGGGTATATACCTAGGAGTAGAATTGTTGTGTCCTATTTTGTACTTATTTCTAAAATGAGGTTATTTTGGAATCTGATTCAGGTTTATTCAAACTAAATGTGGTATCTTGAGAAGTATGTGTCTCATTCTGAGACTCAAGTACGATTGAGACAATGAGCAATACAAGCAGTGCTATCGCCATGTTTCTTTGCCATTGCAAATACAGGAGGCGCAATATAGAAATATAAAAATGGTGATTGTGATTGTCTTGCAGATCTATCCCAGTCATAGTTGCCTTGTTCTTTCTTTTTTTTCTTTTTCTATTCTTTCTCTTCTGTTTCTGCTTCCTGTGCAAGAACATAATTTTCATGTAGCATATTGAGTTATATTTTGTATTTCCTTTTTCAGGCATTTCTAAAATGTACATTGATCTCATTAGAGGAGAATCATTGATCATTTGTAGCATCACGTCAGTTTTTCTTGGAAATTTTCGGGGCAATGGAATCCGCTTTTCTATTTCTAGAGGTAGGAGCATTTTTTTTCGTCTGTATATTTTCTAAAATCATTCTCATTAAAATTAAAATACATTCAAGATGTTTTAACTTTGCTGCCTTTTCTATACTTTACTTTTGTGCTGATTACAATGATATATGAAGTAACAAGAAAAAATCATAGTTGGCCATCTGCATCCATGGATGCAACCAACTGCAGATCAAAAATATTCAGAAAAACTCAACAAAAATAATGCAACAATAAAAATGCAAATTAAAATACAATACAGTATAATAACTATTTACATAGAGTATTTACATTGTATTAAGTATTACAAGTAACCTAGAGATGATTTAAAGTACACAGAAGTATGTGCTGTAGGTTATATGCAAATAATATGCTATTTTATATCTAGGGTTTTGAGAATCTGCAGATTTTGGTATCCAAAGGGGTTCTTGGAACCAATGCCCCATGGATACCCGAAGGAGTACTGCATGTGTGTTCTTGCACATTAAGGGAGAAAGAACATTCAAAAAGTGTTTTAGTTTTTCTCAATATGCATAAATGCATGTGTGCACACATATAGTGTCACAATAGACACAATATAGGGTCAGCTCACTCAGACTTACTTCTTTCCTGGATCAATCTGGATCTCAGTGAGTGAGTGCGAAGAATTGGCTTGGTTCTGGATTTGGGTCTGAGAGTGAAAGCAGAACATTCTATGCAGGACTGGAGAATCCAGTCCTGGAAATGACAAGAGCCAGATTCCTGCAGCTAAAGCCCACTGGGATATGAAGCTGTTGCCTTGCTAGGTTTCCAGATGTGTTACTAGTAGAAATGAAAAGGGGGAAAAAAATCACAGTATGAAGGGGGAAAATGTGTTTTTCTGATATACTTTTGTGATAGTCACAAGAGGAGGAAGATACTAAAAGGAGAAATAAATATTAATGAATAAAGAGGGGTGTGCAGTGCTTCTCAGTGAGGGAGCTACCAGGCATTGGGGTCGAACAATTTTTGTCATTTAGGACTTTGTAATTTAGGACTACCCTTATAGCTACCCACGAACTGCCACTAGTGCACCCAGTTATTGTGACTAATGAAAATGTCTCATCTTCATTTTCCAATGTCTCCTGAGCTGGGTCATAAACTAACTGCAGGTTAGCAGTGACCCTGGGCCTAGTTAGCTTGGTTTTGACTAGTTTATCAAAAAAATTTTAATTTAGATTTTTTTTTGTTTAGACATTCACTCTCAACCCATTTGTCACAAGTTTTTCACATTTATTCTCCTTGCCTTTCTCCTAAGGACATTTGAATCTTCTATCCCTAGAGAAGCAAACCTTAAGCTGCAGACTGTAAGGGAAGGTTATTCTGAGAGAGGCTTTTACCAGACTTTCATGAGACATACTCCTATTTGCTGAAAAATAAGGTCCCCACTCAAAATCTCACACGTAAACCAAAGTGCAAAGACCCAAATGCCATCAATGAAAGAAATGAAAGTTATAGCTCAAGTTTTTATTTCTTATTTTTTCTTTCTTTTTTTTACATTTACATGTAGGCATTGGACTCAGCTTGGACATTCTGGGAAGCATAATATTTGGATATTGGTGTGCAAAAATCATTCGGTGTATATTGGCTGATGTTTTTAGCAATATGCTGACTAATATAATTCTCTGCTTTTCAATGGTGTACATGACTTTCTATATTGGTAAGGCAGAAGTAAATACAAAAGTTATTGTCCTTAAAGTAAGCTTTATACATGTTTATTTTTTCCTGATCTTGAATCTAGTTGCTTCTCCTCCTTTTTGTGGTCCCACTGTGTGTCTTCTCATATTATCTAACTCACCTCTAGCTCTTTCCTGGTCTTTCTTAATATCCTTTTTATTTCAACTCCGTGTCCAATTTCCTTGCACTATTCTTTGTGATTACTCTCTTATTCTTTTTGAACTCTTCCTTTGACTTTGTATATAGTCACTGGTATTCCCCAGGCAGAGGAATCAACACTGAGCTCATTTCTGCTATAATCCTGAGAACAAACCATCTGCAAACTGAGAAGGCTGGGAGAGATGCTCCTGAGGCTTTTCTAGATCAACAGCCTTTAATTCAATGGATGCCAAATTGAGGAGACTATAGAAATGGCAGCCCTTACTTAGGCTAGGAGTCGGGAAAGGAGAGGTATATTTATTGTTGAAAGAGAAGCAGGAGAGTGAAATAATCACAGGAGTAAGAGTGCCCAGCACTGGCTGACCTTCAGCTAGTTTAGTCCAGTGAAATGGAGATCTAAGTGTTTACTGGCCTGACTGAGGTGCCCGGTCCCTAAGAGACATAACTGTGGTCAAACTGTCAAATTCCACTTTTGCTGTCATCTCATACAGTGAAGCAACTTCAGTTCTTGAAAGACCTCAGATATCAAGAGGTTAATTACTTTTCTTTCACCTCCAGTTACCTACAAGCGCTGCTTCTTCTACAGATTAATTGCCACCTGAGGGTTACTCACTCCCCTGAATCAGAAAAATTATAGAAAGCATTCGCTGAAGGCTCATTTCCTTCAAATTTCTTCATTTTCCCCCTCTCCTGTGCTGTTTTTTATAGATGCCTTAAATGTTTGAAGAAAAAAATTTAATTTAGTCTATCTTTCTACTAGACTGTGAGTTCCTCGAGGTAGAGGCTCTTAGTCATCTTTTTATTTATTCTCTTTTCTATGTTTGGGGCTTACCATATGCCTGATAGTAATTCAACATATGTTGTTTGAATAAACTGCTACTAGTCCTAGAAGAGCTTTGGAGTTAGGCAGACTTGAGTTCAAATCTCAGCTCTGCAATTTATTAGCTTGGTGACCCTGGAAAATTACTTAACCTCTCTATGGTTCACTTTCCTTAGCTTTAAAAGTGGTATGATAGGCTAGGCGCAGTAGCTCACACCTGTAATCCCAGCACTTTTGGAGGCTGAGGCAGGTGGATCACTTGAGGCCAGGAGTTTGAGACCAGCCTGGCCAATATAGTGAAACCCTGTCTCCACTAAAAGTACAAACAATTAGCCAGGTGTGGTGGCGCACGCCTGTAATTCCAGCCACTGGGGAGGCTAAGGCACAAGAAACCCTTGTGCCTGGCAGGCAGAGGTTGCAGTGAACCAAGATCATGCCATTGGACTTCAGCCTGGGCAACAGAGTGAGACTCTGTCTCAAAAAAAAAAAAAAGTGTTATATCACCTAATGTATTAAGGGTATTGCAGGCATTAACGAGATAATCTGTCATATGACTCCTGCTGGTGTGCTGATAGCTCTTGCTGGCTTGTCAGAGCTGATTATGCTCTTCGCTTTCAAACTCTGTTCAAGTGACATTATGTTGAGAGCTCAAAATTGGCCACAGTGAAAGTCTTTACACCATAGTAATTGGAAGACACTGCTTCACTGCAACTCAGAGTTCCCTCTACTGCCCCAACCTTGAACTGGGTTTTAAAGAGTTTTTTCCCCTTACTGCCTTTATGATTGCAGAAAAGAGCTGACTTTAAACATTTACCAGCATATCACTGGATTCAAGGTAGGGCAGTCAATAAATATGAGTTCCTATTCCCTTTTCCTTCTAAAAAATGGAGGTGCTTCCAATGTGTGGCATCATCCTAACCAGATGTATATGAATTGAGGGCATGCAGGTAGAATGGGGTTCCCTAGAGTCTTTTAGCATTATTGCCACATTAGAAGACTCCCATTTCTGACATACAACTTTTCAAGTTGGAATAGGGTTGTTTGGTTAAGCAGTATGAATTCCTTATGCTCATTCAGGTATCCAGCCAAAAAGCTGATCAATTCAGCTCAACCCCAATTCAATTCAAATCAAATGTTTACCAAAAATATATTTAAGCATTATGAAGTCTGATTATTTTATGCTAACTAAACGGCATAATAAGACTTTGAAGCTGATTTATATGAAGGTGTATAAGTCACATAGCTGTGGAGTAAAAGATCCTTAAACAATTGAGACACTTGTGATTTAGATTTTAGGAGGTGGAGATCATGGAGAACTGAGCCAGGACCTTGGTTCTAGTTTAAGCTTTACCCTCAGTTCCTTCACCTATAAAATGGGGACACTGAGTTAGGCAGTGATGGGGTGGTAAATTGGCTCTCTGGGAAGAGAAAAAGCCCCGATTTGTAGTGCTTGTCAATTTTCATGGGATAAATACATCTACCGTGGCTGATTTCAAGGATGGCTTTGGTTAGCAACCTACTCACAAAGTTACTAAAAAATTAACAGTTAACTTTCCTGAGCAGGTACCAGGTCTCTAAGAATCAGCCTTAAAGAGAATGATGATTTTCTCTAGAAATTATGCCTTTGAGATTGCAGCAGTCACCAGCAGAGAGGAAGTATCTGTCTTTTGGTTGCATTTAATCAGGTAAGACTTACTGCAGAGTGTAGATGAACGATAGAAGGTAGGAATTTAGCATTAACCATTCAGGCTTAAATACATCCCAGAGTCAGCACTGTGTATGCTATACATACTGATTTCAGCCAATAATTCTTTGTAGCTTCAAGGCAGCGCTGTACCACTGCTCAGAATGAAAGCTTGCTAGGTAGCCTCCTGTTTTAGGTTGAATTGTGTCCCCGCAAAAGACGCTGAAGTTGTACATTCCAATACCTGTAAAGGTGACTTTATTGGGAAATAGGACCTTTGTAGATGACCAAGTTAAGATGCAGTCATTAGAGTGGGTCCTAATCCAGTCTGACTGTATCCTTATACAAAGGGGAGATTTGGACACAGCGACAGACACACAAAGAGGGAAGATTATGTGAAGACACAGAGAGAATACCAGCTATAAGCCAAGGAATGCCTGAAACTACCAGAAGCTAGGAGAGAGGCCTGGGGCAGAATCTCCGTCACAGCTCTCAGAGGAACCAACTCTGCTGGTCTTGAACTTCTAGCTCCGGAACTGTGAGGCAATACATTTCTGTGGCTGAAGCCCCCCAGTTTGTGCTATGCAATTATGGCGGTCCCAGGAAACCAATACACCTCCTCCTCTATTACACTTTCCTCTGCTTCAGGAATTAAAAAACAACCTCAGGCAGTCCTTTACTCATACTTAGTAAGTTCCTGAAAGCAAAGTCAGAAAAAGGCAGTGTTACAAGGAGATGTTCCATAGCCAGAAAGCTGAAATGTAGATAAAATTCTCACTTATACATTTTCTAATGTTACATTTCTTTCATGTTGTTTAATTTTGTTCTTTTCCCTGACTAATGAACATACCATCAACTGGCTTAAGTCCAGAGAGCATCTGATTGAGGTTGGAGAGTCACCTCTTTGAGTGTTGATGTATAATTCATGAAAGAACACGGGTTCTATAAAAGTGTAGGCTAGAGACATTCCACGAGGGATTCCTCCATCCTAGCAAGGAGGAATATTTTATCAAGTGGCGGTGTTTAGAATTTTGGGGGGAATGAAGATAACAAAAAGTAGAAGGAGTTTTTGTCATCTTTATAATTGTTTTAAAAGTCTACAAACAATGCATCCCCTTGTTGCCTGTAACTGGGGCTTATTACTTCCATTGTCCCTTCTTTATAAAATACTAATTATAGAGAATTGGAAATTGAAAGATAGTTTCCCTGTCATCACAGTTTGTGGCACTCCTGGTTTTATTGTCATGGGTTATTTAAAGTAAATTCAGTTAAATAAGTAGATAAAAAGAAGTCTAAAGTGAACTTAAGTGATTAGATAAACCAAAAGAATAGTAAACTCCTCTTTAACTTAATAATATCAATTTACTAAGCAATAAAGTAGATAAAAACAATTAACAGCATGATAGTATTATCACTTATTCATTGCTTTAAAAGTGTGGCAAGCATTTTCATGTTTTCTAATTTAATTTTCACAACTGTATGAGTCACAAATATTTTACACCTATTTTATAGTTACAGGGCCACTAATGGAGGAAGGTGAGGTCACGTTCCAAAAGCAACCAGTTCTGCTTTGCCCCAAAGCTCTTCCAATCGTATCTTTCATGTTCTTTGTCTTCCTTTCTGTCTGGTGGTTTTAGTGTTCTATTTGAAGACTCTGCAGCCTAAGACTGCAGAGTATTTATGGTACTCAAATATCCTTCAGGTTGGGTTTCCTGCCTCAGACTATTAATACATTTACACATTTGTTTAGAGCCCAGCGAATTACAAGTTTAATTAGGGAGGTCTATATCGGCAAAAGAAAAGCAGGTGTAAGGAACTGAAGTTCATCAGAGTCCTCAGAAGTACTGAGCTTGGCTCACAACTCCCAGCACATGTAGTGCAGTATTTCTGAGATGCTTAAAGGACACCCTGAGGGCTGTTGAACTTACTTTTCCATTAGCCCTATCCTCAGTGATGGTCTCCAGCAGGACTTGGCAAACTGTGACTCTTGGCCCAAATCTGCGTGTTAGCTAAAAATGGTTTTTACATTTTAAAATGGCACAAAAGAATATTTTGTGGCATACGAAAATTACGTGAAATTCAGACTTCAGTGTCTATAAACCAAATTTCACTGGACACATTCGTTTACATGTTATCTATGGCTGCTTTTGTACTACAACAACTGAGTTGAGCGATTGTAACAGAGGCTGTATGCATCAGAAACACTAAATATTTACTATCTGACCCTTTATAGAAAAAGTTTGCCAGTCCTGGGTTTACTGGATTAGGTCAATCCCTTGAAGCAACTTTCTAAGAACTACTACTTCTCTTAAGATTCCCACCAATTCTTTATTCAAGATAAAGTATCTCAGTGTACAGATATGAATACAATGCATTTGATTCATTTGTTTCTTTCTCTCCCCAGTGGAACTTTTAGGAATGTCAGGCACTCTTGCCTTAGTCGCTGTAGGACTGAATTTAGATTCTTTAACCTTTAAACCGAAGATAAAATTTGTAATTACTAAGTAAGTTTCCTATCGTGCCCTTTAATGGATCTCTTAGTAGTTTAGTGCATAAGGGGTCTCGCCTTCATGGACACTAGTAAAACTCTTTTTCCATAACCTTTTTTTATCTTGAAAGTTTTATTTTTGTTATCAGTTATATTTGAAAATAATTTAAGGTGCCAACAATTATCAGCATTAATTGATACTCCTGTTATGAATAAAGTGTCAGTGGCTCAGAAACCATGGTGTTTTTGTTACATGTAACCTGATAAAAATTTACCTTGAACCATGGAGATTTAAAAAGATACATTTTTCTTTTGTTTCCTTCATGATATGCCTAAATAACAGTATATTAATGTGGGAAAAGCTGGAAAAGAAGACTAGCAGAAAAATGGAACATCAACAAAATTCTTACCTACCCTTTACTCCGGGTAATAAATGCCATATGGACACCTCTGGATAGAGGGAAAATCATTTGCCTGTCTGTGCAGAGAAATGTCAGCCTTTCCCTGAAAGACTATGATAAATTAGAGAATTGGTTCAGAATTATTGAATACCAAATCATCGTCTAATATAGAAATTCCCACATCAGATGAAAACAAATGTCGAACTGAGAAAAATAAGCCATAATCCTGAGTTTTCCCATGAAAATTTATTTATTTAATGTAAGGACTATGCATTACTGTGAAATTATGTCCATCCTACTTTTTTGTTCTTTATGACGTCCTTTCTTTTATGACATTCCAATGATAGAAGATGGTATTTTCTTTTCTACTTGGCAAAATGAAAAAACATGGGCGGCCAGGCACGGTGGCTCACGCCTGTAATCCCAGCACTTTGAGAGGCCAAGGTGGGTGGATCACGAGGTCAGGAGATCCAGACCATCCTGGCTGACACAGTGAAACCCCGTCTCTACTAAAAATACGGAAAAAATTAGCCAGGTGTAGTGGCAGGCGCTTGTAGTCCCAGCTACTTAGGAGGCTGAGGTGGGAGAATGGCAGGAACCCAGAGGCGGAGCTTGCAGTAAGCCAAGTTCGCGCCACTGCACTCCAGCCTAGGCGACAGAGCGAGACTCCGTCTCAGAAAACAAAAACAAAAACAAACAAACAAAAAACGTGGGCACCTAAAACTATTCCAGTTTTGTGTGTATGTGAATGAAACATTACAGTGTTTTTAAATCTAGAAGCTTGGAAATAACCAGTTCATAGAACATCTACTTGGTGTAATGCTCAATTTAGACAGTTTCCCGAGCTCAGTGGTGCTGTCTGTTGACATTATTATAAATTACTTTTTATTCACTCAATTGTTTATTTTTTCACCCATTCCACCAATCCTTCTTAATGTCTACTGTGGTCTGGAGATTGCATCTTAGGTGTGGGGCTACAAAAATAAGTGTCTTCTCAGAGGTGCTCATTGTTAAGTGGCAGACATGTTTATATAAGAAAGTAACAATATGTGTGAATAATTACGTATTTATTTCAAGTTCTACTGTATACATAATGCATTTTTTAGGTCCTGTGGAGGGATTTGAGAAAAAAAAATTTTGGGACAGGATCTTGCTTTGCCTCTCAGGCTGAGGGTCAATGGCGCTATCAAAACTTACTACGGCCTCCACCTCCAGGGCTCAAGCAATCCTCCCACCTCAGCCTCTCAAGTAGCTGGGACTACAGGCATGCACCAGGATACCCGGCTAATTTTCTGTATTTTTTGTAGAGGTGGGGTTTCACCATGTTTCCCAGGCTGGTCTCGAACTCCTGGGCTCAAGCAATCTGTCCTCCTCGGCCTCCCAAAGTGTTGGGATTACATGCATGAGCCACTGTACTCACATGACTTTTTTTTTTTTTTTTGAGATGGCGTCTCGCTCTGTTGCCCAGGCTGGAGTGCAGTGGTCAGATCTCA
>NW_012119487.1:4088661-4112053 GCF_000951035.1 Colobus angolensis palliatus | reverse complement strand
AAAAAAAAAAAAAAGAAAAGAAAGTTTTTAACTCAGTCAGTTATTCCATGATTTCCGAATTTTTTGAAAACTATTCACTGGGGTTTGAGGTCCCCCCACTCAAACTCTTCCCTGTAGGGGTTCAGAATCAATTGAATCAAGAGATAGAAATCACTTGGAGAATGAAACTGTCTCCTTGATTGGGGTACTGCTGTGTGTATCAAAGAACGTTGTTTATGTCTGCAGCTAAAACGAGGCTTCCTTATGCTTCTTTCCAAGCATAAATTTTGAGATCCAACTGTAAGGAGACTGGTTTGTGGGGCAGATACACTTACCCAGTAAGCTGGAGGGGAAAGTCTCAAGAGAGAGAATCTAGAGGAGGCAGGCCTTGAGATCTGCTTGTGGAAGTCATACTTGGCTCTGACCCAGGCATGCTACCACATGGAACCATATAGAACAGAGCATGTATTCTACTGAGGCCTCAGCCCCCTGCCCTAACCCGTGTGCTTTGGTCTACTCAGTAAGAATCTCTGGGGGTGGTTCTGTCAATTTTTAGAATTCAATCTGGGTGATTGTAATGCTTTCTTCTACTTAAAAACTACGTTAGTACAGACAGCACCGTAGGAATTCAGAGCAGGACTACTTCCATCTAGGGTGCTTAAGATGCTTTCATGGACAGCATGAGATTAGAGTTAGCCTTACAAGACTTTTAGGAGTGCAGTAGACAGGAAAGCAGACAGGGGAGACTTTCATAGTAAGTAGAAGTGTACGTGTGGGTCACAGAGGGAGAGGTTGTGCAGAGAGCATTGAGATGATCCTGTTAGCTATTGCAAAGTTCAAGTTACTAAGGTACCTCCTAGTAGCAACTACAACTCTGGGTTTAGCAGTAGCAGGCCCAACAGTTGACATGCTCCCACTGAATCCCAGAGAAACTGATAAATCATCACCTTGGGGGGAGGTCCTCATTGTTCTGCCTTGCTCTTATTATTCTACTGTGAGAAGCAGCCCATAGGTATTGGTGTGATGAAGGTAATGAAAAATATGGAACTGGGTGTGTTTAGATCCAACAAAATTCTTTTAAGTGTTGACTATAACACAGATGAAGGCAAGGGCCTCTGCTAAGACATCATGGAAGATATAAGATACATGCTTTTATGTGAAAAGGAAATATATTTTTAAGATGATTGCTTAAAATGTCATTTCTATTTCATTCATCCTAGGTTCTTAAGAATTTTTTCATGTGTATATGAACATTTAATATACACTTTCTTTGGCATTGTGATTGGATGTGGAGAACTCGACCATTATGAATTTTACACTATAACTTTCATAGTCATTTTATTTACAACAGTGAATTTGGTAAGGTAAGAATAATATTTTAAAGTTTGTTTACTGACTTAGATTCTCAAGGCCAGAATTAGAATTAGGAAGCAGTGACATACAGCAAAAAGGACTCTGGACATGGAGCTAGGAAACCTGCATTGTTGTCAAGGCCTTGACAATAGCTTGCTGTGCAATTTGGGGTAAGTGTTTATTTTTCAAGATTTTATCCATAAAATGAGAGGGATCGGCATCACCCATAAGCTAGATAGAAATGCAAATTCATGGGCCCATCTCAACCTATTGAATCGAATCTCTAAATATGAGATCCAGGAAACAGTTTCAACATGCTCTTCAGGTAGTTTGTATGCATGTTAAAGTTGGGCATCACTGGACCAGATTAATTGCTCTTAATATTTTTGTGGAATTTCATCATAATTTATTATCGTCAATAGCTATGAGAAAGCCACTATCATGCTATGTACCAATAGCTATGATAATGCACTTACCATGTACCATATACCATTAATATGAAAATAACCTTGTGATGTATGTGCTATTGCATCACCTCACGGATGAAGCTCAGAGAATGTAAAAACCTGCCTAGAGTCACTCAACTCATAAGAGCAAAGTTGGGATTTCAACCTGACTCCATGAGCATCCTTATTGAAGAATGCCATTGCCCACTGATGGTAGTTGTGTCTTCCATAAGAATTTATGACAATAGGGCCGGGCGCGGTGGCTCAAGCCTGTAATCCCAGCACTTTGGGAGGCCGAGACGGGCGGATCACGAGGTCAGGAGATCGAGACCATCCTGGCTAACATGGTGAAACCCCGTCTTTACTAAAAATACAAAAATCTAGCCGGGCGAGGTGGCGGGCGCCTGTAGTCCCAGCCACTCGGGAGGCTGAGGCAGGAGAATGGCATAAACCCGGGAGGTGGAGCTTCAAAATGATGCTGTCATGAAAGCAGACTTTCTCAAGACTCCGTCTAAAAAAAAAAAAAAAAAAAAAAGAATTTATGACAATGTTTCCAAAAACACTGTCATTTTCACTCAGGATGGTGGCCAAGGTAGCTTGTCTTATAGTATGTTCCCATGGAAACTTGAGTCTGCTGACTCAAGGCACTGCATGCAACTCAGATTGTCACTCTCACACAGAAGGCTATGTATACAGCCCTGAGTCCCACCCCTATCCCCCACCGCATCAGAGTGGGGCCTAAATTGGTGCCTGCCTGCTGTTCCCATGCAGCTGTGAAATCAGTAGCCATCTTACCGTCTTTTCTCTGGCTCTCTGTCTGGACTCTTAAAAAATAGGTTTTAAGTTAGTCATTGCTCCCTAGTATAATTTAGGTGTTTATGTTTATTTCTGGGTCCAAATTCCATCTCCCACACTTGTTAGCTTTGTGACGATGTATGTGGCTTTGGGTCATTACTTAATCTAAGTTTCAATTACTTATCTGTAGAATGGGCATAATAATAGATCATCTCAGAGGGCTGCTGTGAGGATTCAATGAGGTAATGCAAGTACAAGAATTTAGCACCATGCCTGGAACCTAGTCAATGCTCAGTGAAGTGAGTTTTTGCCATGATTGTGGCTATTCTTATTTTTTCAGGATAAGAGACAACTTTTGAAGCTTCAAAATAATGAAAGGATTCCCCAGAGAAATTATCAGTAGGTTTTAAAACAAAACATTATTAGTAAAATTAAAACATGAAAACAAACCACCACTGCATTTGTTAATTCTTTCAGCAGATATGTATCAAGCCCCTGCTAAATGTCAGGCATTGTTCCAGGCACTTAGGACACCGCTATGGATGAAAGAGTCCGAAAACATGAACATTTCTGCCATCGTGGAGTTTACAATGTAACTGAGGTTTTCAGAAAAAACCCCAAATCATGTTAAATAATGAATATAATATATTAGAAAATAATGAAGACTATGAAAATAAATAAAGCATGGTGAGGAAGTTGGTTGTGCTAGCACTAGACGGCAAGCTGCAATCCAAACCCGGTGGGCAGGGTAAGCCTCAATGAGAAAGTGACATTTGAGTAAAGATATGAAAGAGGTGAGGGAGCCAGGCAGATGCAGGAGGAAAGACTCATAATTGTATCTGCCCTAAGGGAGGGGCCAGCCTGGTATGTGCAATAAACAGCAGGGAGGCCTTGGTCACTGAAACAGAGAGGGGAGAGCAGGAGATGAAGATAGGGAGGTAAGTATGAAAAAAAGTAAGAGAAAGAACCCATATATGAATGCCTTTGTGAGTTAAGAAAACACCTGGGAGGATGTACATCAGGCCCTTAAGAGTGGTTACTTTGGTTTGGGGAATGGGATTTGTGAAGGGGAACAAAGTCAGGGCATTTTAGCTTTTGAAATGTTTACTGAGGATGGAGCCAGATGGCAGAATAGAAGGCTCCACTGATCATCCTCTCACCACCCTCAGGAACACCACATTTTAACAACTATCCGCACACAAAAAAGCACCTTCATAAGAACCAAAAATCAAGTGAGTGATCCCAGTACCTACTTTAAAATTCATATTGCAGAAAGAGGCACTAAAGAGGTAGGAAAAACAGTCATGGATTGCTGACACCACCCCTCCCCTGTCCTCCCCCGACACAGCAGCTGTATGCACTTGGAGAAGGGAGACCACAGCAACTGGGGGAGTTTGCATTGAACTTAGTGCTGCCCTGTAACAGTGGAAAGCAAAACTGTACTGAACTCAGCCAGCACCTGCCCACAGAGGGAATATTTAGACCAGTCCTAGCCGGAGGGCAAGTGCCCATTCCAGTGGCAGGAACTTGAGTTTCTCGGCAAGCTTGCCACTGTGGGCTAAAGTGCTCTGGGATACTAAGTGAACTTGGAAGGCGGTCTAGGATACAAGGACTGCAATTCTTAGGCAAGTCCTGATGCTGTTCTGGCTCAGAGTCAGTGGACCGGGGCAGTGCATGACCTAGTGAGGCAGCAGACAGGGTGGCTGGGGGAATATTTGTGCCACCCATCCCACAACCTCAGGCAGTGCAGCTCAGAGCAATGAAAGTGACTCCTTCCTTCTGCTTGAGGAGAGGAGAGCGAAGAGTAAAGAGAACTTTGTCCTGCATCTTGGATACCAGCTCAACCACAGCAGAATAGGGCACTGGGCAGAGTCGTGAGGCCCCCAGTTGAGGCTCTAATTCCCGGACAACATTTCTAGACACACTCTGGGTCAGAAGAGAAACTGCTATCTTGAAGGGAAGGACCCAGACCTGGCAGGATTCATCACCTGCTGACTAAAGAGCCCTCGGGCCTTGAGTAAATACAGCAATACACAGGTAGTATGCTGTGGGCCTTGGGTGAGACTCAGATGTGTTGGCTTCAGGTACCAGCTTGGCCACAGTGGGGCAGAGCACCAAGTAGGCTTTTGGAGTCCCCAAGACCAGGTTTAGGCTCTTGGACAGCATTCTTGAACTCGTCCTGAGCGAGAGGGGAGACCTCTGCTCTGAAGGGTGAGTCTCAGGCCTGACAGCATTCATTACAAGTTGGCTGAAGAGCCCTTGGGCCTTAAGTGAACATGGGTGGTGGTGTGGCAGAAATCCCAGGGGACTGGTGGTAGTGGTGGCCATGGGGAAAGGCTTTCCTGCCTGTGGAAAAAGGAGGAAAAAGCTGGAAGAACTTTGTCTTGTGGTTTGAATACCAGCTTAATCACAATAGAATAGAACACCAGGCAGATTTCTAAGGCTTTTCACACTTTTTTTTATTTTTTATTTCTTTTTGAGACAGGGTCTTGCCATGTTGCCCAGGCTGGTCTTGAACTCCTGGGCTTAAGCAATTCTCCACTATTTGAGAATACACAGTCAGAGGACACAAAAGAAAAAAGAATAAAAGAGAATGAGGCACACCTACTAGATCTAAGAAATAACCTCAAAAGGGCAAATCTAAGTGTTATTGGCCTTAAAGAGGAGGTAGAGAAGGAGACAGGGGTAGAAAGTTTATTCAAAATGGTAATATCAGAGAACCTCCCAAACCAAGAGAAAGATATCAATACTCAAGTACAAGAAGGTTGTATGCCAAGCAGATTTAACCCAAAGAATGCTACCTCAAGGCATTATAATAATCAAACTCCCAAAGATCATGGATAAAGAAAGGACCCTAAAAGCAGAAAAGAAACAACTTACAATGAAGCACCAATCAAGCAGAAATTCTAGAGTAAAAAATGCAAGTGACATACAGAGGAATGCATTAGTCTCTCTTAATAGCAGAATTGATCAAGCAGAAGGAAGAATTAGTGAGCCTGAAGACAGGCTATTTGAAAATATGCAGTCAGAGGAGATAAAAGGCAAAAGTCAGGCAGCAGACTTTTCGGTGGAAACCTTACAGACCAGAAGAGAGTGGCATGACATATTTAAAGTGCTGAAGGAAAATAACTTTTACCCAAGAATAGTGTATCTGCGAAAATATCCTTCAAACGTGAAGGAGAAATGAAGACTTTCCCAGACAAACAAAAGTTGAGGGATTTCATCAACATCAGACCTGTCCTAGAAGAAATGCTAAAGGGAGTTTTTCAATCTGAAAGAAAAGGATGTTAATGAGCAATAAGAAATCATCAGAAGATATAAAACTCACTGGTAATAGTAGGTATACAGAAAAGCATGGAATACTATGACACTATAATTGTGGTGGGTAAACTACTCATATTTTAAATAGAAAGACTAAAAGATGAACCTATCAAACGTAGTAATTTCAACAAATTTTCAGGACATAGACTTACTGGTAATAGTGGGTACATGGAAAATCACAGGCTATTATAACACTGTCTGGCAATTCCTCAAAGAACTAAAAGAGGAACTGTCATTTGGCCCAGCAATCTCACTACTGGATATATACCCAGAGGAATATAAATCATTTTACTATAAAGACACATGAATGTGAATGTTCATTGCAGCACTATTCACAATAGCAAAAGCATAGAATTAACCTAAATGCCCATCAATGCCAGACTGGATAAAGAAAATGTAATACGTATACACCATGGAATACTATGCAGCCATAAAAAGACTGAGCTCATGTCTTTTGTGGAACATGGATAGAGTTGGAGGCCATTATCCTTAGCAAACTAACACAGGAACAGAAAATCAAACACTACATATTATCACTTACAAGTGGAGGCTAAATGATAAGAACTTACGAACACAAAGAAGGAAACAACAGACACTGAGATCTACTTGAGGTGGGAGGATGAAAGGAGGGAGAGGAGCAGAAAAAATAACTATTAGGTACTGGGCTTAATACCTTCATGATGAAATAACAGGTACAACAAACCCCTGTGACACGTGTTTACCTATGTAACAAACCCTCACATGTACTCCCAAACCTAAAATAAAAGATTTTAAAAACCCTGTAATTGTGGTGTGTAAACTCCTAAGTAGAAATGCAAAATGACAAACTACATTTGTCATAGTTGTTGTAATTACTACAACTTTTCAAGACATAGTACATACAATAAGACATAAAGAAACAACAAAAAGTTAAATAGCGGGGGGGGGTGTAAAGTCAAAGTGTAGCATTTTTGTCAGTTTTCTTTTTGCTTATTTCTTCGTTTATGCAATTAGTGTTAAGTGTCATCAATTTTAAATGATGGGTTATAAGATAGTATTTACCAGCCTCTTGGTAACCTTAAATTAAAAAATACAACAAATACACAAAAAATTAAAAGCCATAAATTAATCATACTGCCAGTGAAAATTACCTTCATTGAAAGGGCTGGAAGGAGCAAAAGAAGAAAGAGAAGACCACAAAACAACCAGAAAGCAAATAACAAAATAGTAGCAGTAAGTCCTTACTTATCAATAATAATATTGAACATAAATGGACTAAACTCTCCAATCAAAAGACAGAGTGGCTGAATTAATAATAAGAAAACAAGACCCAATGATCTGTTGTCTCCAAGAAAAACACTTCACCTATAAAGATACACAAAGACTGACAATAAAGGGATGGAAAAGGACATTCCATGCCAGTGGAAACCAAAAAAGAGCAAGAGTAGCTGTACTTACATCAGACAAAATACATTTCAAGACAAAAACTGTAAGAAGAGACAAAGAAGGTCATTATATAATGATAAAGGAATCAATTCAGCAAGACGGTATGACAGTTTTAAATATATATGCACCCAACACTGGAGCACCCAGATAAAACAAATATTATTAGCGCCAAAGAGAGAGAAACTTCAATGCAATAATAACTGAGACTTCAACACCCCACTTTCAGCATTGGACAGATCTTCCAGACAAAAATATTAACAAAGAAACATTGGACTTAATTTGCAACATGGAACAAATACACCTAACAGATACTTACAGAACATTTTGTCCAAGAGCTGCAGAATACACATTTTTCTACTCAGCACATGGATCATTCTGAAGGATAGACCATATATTAGGTCATGAAACAAGTCCTAAAATGTTAAAAAAAAAAAAAACTGAAATAATACCAAATAAAAACCATATATGAGAGACCCACCCACAGCTAGTACCATACTGAATAAAGGAAAACTGAAAGCCTTCCTCTAAGATCTGGAGCATGACAAGGATGCCCACTTTCTTTACTGTTATTCAATATACTGTTGGAAGTCCTAGCTAGAGCAATCAGACAAGAGAAAGAAATATGGGGCGCCCAAATTGGAAAGGAAGAAATCAAATTATCCTTGTTTGCATGTGATATAATCTTATATTTGGAAAAACCTAAAGGCCAAAAAATTAAAACTGATAAACAAATTATCAGTTTATCATTAGAACTGATAAACAAATTCAGTAAAGTTGCAGGATATAAAATCAGCATACAAAAATCAGTAGCATTTCTATATGCCAACAGTGAACACTCTGAAAAGAAATTAAAAAGTAATCCCATTTATAATAGCTGCAAATAAAATCAAATACCTAAGAATTAACTTAGCCAAAGAAGTGAAAGATCTCTACAATGAGAATTATAAAATGCTGATACATAAAATTGGAGAGGACACACAGAAATGGAAAGACATTCCATGTTCATGAATTGGAAGGATCAATATTGTTAAAATGTCCATACTATCTAAAATGATCTACAGATTCATTGCAACCTCTGTTAAAATACCAATGCCATTCTTCACAGAAATAGGAAAAATAATTCTAAAATTTATGTGACAACACAAAAGACCCAGAATAACCAAAGATATCCTGAGCTAAATAAATAAATAAATAAATAAATAAATAAATAAATAAAACTGGAGGAATCACATTACTTGACTTCAAATTATACTGCAGAGCTATAGTAATGAAAGCAGCATTGGAATGGCATAAAAACAGACAGATAGACCAATGGAACAGAAAAGAGAACCCAGAAATAAATCCATATGTCTACAGTGAACTCTTTTTTGACAAAGGTGACAAGAATGTATATTGGAGAAAGAACAGTCTCTTCAATAAATGGTGCTGGGAAAACTGGATATCCATATGCAAGGGAACGAAACTAGGCCCCTAACTCTCATCATAGGCACAAATCAAATTAAAATGGATTAAATAGGTAAATCTAAGACTATAACCCATGAAACTACTGCAAGAAAACATTGGGGAAACCCTCTAGGACACTGGTCAGGGCATAGATTTCTTGAGGAATAATCCACAAGCACAGGCAATCAAAGAAAAAAATGGACAAATGAGATAACATAAAGTTAAAAAGCTTCTGTATAGTAAAGGAAACAATCAACAAATTGAAGAGACAACCCACAGAACGGGAGGAAACCACCCACCTGGGCAGTGGTGCGCGCCTGTAGTCCCAGCTACTCGGGGGGCTAAGGCAGGAGAATCGCTTGAAAAACCCGGGAGGCAGAGGTTGCAGTGAACTGAGATCGCACCACTGCACTCCAACCTGGGCAACAGAGTGAGACTTTGTCTCAAAAAAAAAAAAAAAAAAAGAAAGAAAGAAAAGAAAAGAAAACTACCCATCTGATGAGAGTTTCATAACCAGAATATATAAGGAGCTCAAACAAGTCAATAGGAAAAAATCTAAAAATCTGATTAAAAATTGGGCAAAAGATCTGAGTAGACATTTCTCTAAGAAGACATACAGATGGCAAACAGATATATGAAAACATGCCCAACATCGTTGCTCATCAGGGAAATGCAACTCAAAACTACAATAAGATATCATCTCATCCCAGTTAAAATAGCTTATATCCAAAAGACAGGCAATAACAAATCCTGGTGAGGATGTGGAGAAAAGGGAACTCTCATACACTGTTGGTGGGAATGTAAATTAGTACAACCACTACAAAGAATATTTTGGAGGTTCCTCAAAACACTAAACACAGAGTTATCATATGATTCAGCAATCACATTGCTGCATATATACCCCAAATAAAGGAAATCAGTATATCGAAGAGGTATCTGCACTCCCATGTTTATTGCAGCACTATTCACGATAACCAAGATTTGGAAGCAACTTAAGTGTCCATTAACAGATGAATGGGTAAAGAAAATGTGGTACATATACACAATGGAATACTATTTAGTCATAAAAAGGAATGAGATCCTGTCATTTGCAACAATATGGAAAGAACTGAAGGTCATTATGTTAAGTGAAATAAGCCAGGCACAGAAAGACAAATTTCACATGTTTTCACTTATTCGTGGGATGTAGAAGTTAAAACAATTGAACTCATGGGGGTAGAGAGTTCATGGGGGGTTACCAGAGGCTGGGAAGGGTAGTAGGGGGATAAGGGGGGAAAGTAAGGATGGTTAACAGGTATGAAAAATAGAAGGAATGAGTAAGACCTAGTATTTGATGGCACAACAGGGTGACTATAGTTGATAATTTAATTGTACAATTAAAAATAACTAAGAGAGTCTAATTGGATTATCTGTAACACAAAGGATAAATGCTTGAGGGCATGGATACCGCATTTAGCATGATGTCATTATTATGCATTGCATGCCCTGTATCAAATAGCTCACATACCCCTTAAATACACACATCTACTCTGTACCCACAAAAATTGAAAATTAAAAAGTTTTTCATATACTTTTTTACTATTTGAGATTTTTTTTCAGTATTCATGTATTGTTTTATCATTTAAAACCAAGATAAAGTAACTAGATTGGCCTGGCCTTCTCTTCCCAGTTCTTCCTGGAGTTGGGAAAAGCTGGGTTGAGGGGGCATTTAGAAAATAATAAACATTATGGAGGATATGACAAGTTCATAAAAGAAGAAATATTAATGGCTAAAACATGTTTAAGTTTTAAACCCACTAGAAATTTTTAAAAATAAAATGAAAAGTGGTAAAATCAGTGGTTCCTAAAATTCATGCATTCAGCCCTGTGAGAGTGTGATAAAGACCCTATGAAACACTGGCCCTGCCCCCCTCATCAGCCGGCTCAAAGGACCCTCTGCTGCTTGCTCTCTTCACTCCAAACATGTGTGACAAAGTTCCTCAGATACTTGTTCCTTCAGGTCCTTCCATAGCTGTCCTCTGGCTGTCCTTCATCCTGGCCCCTGGTACCTTCAGATTACAGGACAAACCATCCTTCCTCAGGGAAAGCCTCCATGCTTCTGGTCCCTGCCGTCCACCTCCACCAGGGGAGGCACTGTTCTCCCACACTCTTTGTCACTGTGTAGTTCTCCTTTTAGCACTCCCTGCAAGTATTATAGAACACTTGCTTGTATAGTTAATGATTTAATGTTTGTATTCCACTTGTAAGAATGTGATTTAAAATGTGGAGTGGACAATGTGCTCATCAAATTATATATGTTAAATATGTGCAGATTTCTGTACACCAATGAAGCTGTTAAATTTTTTTAAAAATCTGGATGATGATTTTTTTCAAAGTGTTTTCATTGTAGTCATATTCATAGAGATGAAAAATTAGAAAGAATCCAAAGGTCCTGAGGGGTGTGAATTATGGAAAAGAAAATCTTGCACTTTCCATTTATAAAATCACTTATCCTTGATGTGTATATTTTTCAGATTAATAGAAAATCGTTCCTAATCTGTTAAGCTCCACTATGTAGAAAATGTTTAAAGAATATTTAAAATTAATAATCTTGGAAGGTAGACCAAAAGTTACAATTTGTGAGATTGCTTGCATTTTTGATAATCAGAAAAATAAACATTGTGAAACTCATTAAAAGATATTTTTAAAAATTCAGACCTCAGAATTTCACTTTGATGAAGTACAAAATTAGAAAAAACGAGTATAATTGATCTCCACCTTGACAAAGATGAATTTGGCTTCTTTGATGTTGCAGTCAGCACTTCTAGGGAGCTCTGAATTTTTTTCAATAGTCATTGGGCACAGGGGCTAGTTTCTGACTTGAACGATGACCTTAATGAATTTTTTTCCCTATAGAGTTGTAATAGGCATATAACTTAATTCCTATTAAAATGGTGCCCAGATTTTTAGTACTCAAAAAAATGAAATTTTATTTCTAGAACTGGCTTTACTATATAGCTGTGAGCTGGATCCTGGTGGATTTAATTCACATACAATCAGGTAAATTCATTCCAATCTAGTGACTTCCCAGGTCAGTTCAGGATTGTTAGATTAGTTACAGTCGTGTGTGTGTGTGTGTGTGTGTGTGTGTGTGTGTGTCCTTTATGTGATTGGTCAGTTCTTGGGGGAATGGGTGGGAGTGGCTGATCTTTTTCATGTGTGATTGGCCAGTAGTGGTGACAATGGAAGGGACCAGTGATGTTCATTTTATCTGGTCAAGCCTGTTCTGGGACCAGTTGCTGATGTCCTTGAAGGCTGTTGCCTGGACAGGGGCTCTAGTCCAGACTCTGTTGTATCTAAATCCCTCAGGTTAGTCATACTCCTGAGGGACTGTCAGACTTCCCATCCATACTCCATTCATCAGCAGGACCCCACATTTCTCTGACCAGCTTCCCCCAGTGTGAAGAGCTGGAACTAAGGGTAGAATAGAGACACTGTCTCCTATCAACTCTTTAGTCTGAGGTCAGAGGATGCTGATTCAGCTAATTCTACTTTCAGGTCTTGGTTGTACAGCTATGCAAACTTGCCTTAAAAATAAGTAGTCTTTTAGCTCAGAAGCCAAACAATATGGTACATTTTTTTCCCTGGTCTCTGGTGACATCCCTTACCCCCAGCTCCATCCCAGGCAAACAGCAACCCCACGTCTCTTTCTCTAAAATGGAGTGACTGTGACCATGTAAATACAATAGGACTTGCTGTTTGAAGTCTGAAGGTTCACAGAGATGCATAAAACACAGTACCTCTCCTCAAGAAGTTTAAAATCTAGTTGGAGGGATAAAATAAATATGTAAATAACTGTGACATAAGGAAAGATAAGCTTCATATAGGAGGCTTAAGAAATATGTTATGGGGCCAGGCACAGTGGCTCACACATGTAATCCCAGCACTTTGGGAGGCCAAGGCGGGTGGATCATGTGAGGTCACGAGTTCAAGACCAGCCTGGCCAACATGGTGAAACCCTGTTTCTACTAAAATACAAAGATTAGCTTGGTGCGGTGGCACATGCCTGTAATCCCACCTACTTGGAATGCTGAAGCAGGAGAATCTCTTGAACCTGGGAGACAGAGATTGCAGTGAGCCAAGATCATTCCACTGCACTCCAGCCTGGGTTATAGAGCGTGACTCTGTCTAAAAAATAAAAATAAAAATAAAAAAGAAAGAGAAAGAAGGAAAGAAAGAAAGAAAAAGAGAAAGAAGAAAGAAAGAAGGAAAGAAAGAAAGAAGGAAAGAAGGAAGGAAGGAAAGAAAGAAAGAAAAGAAAGAAAGAAAGAAAGAAAAGAAAGAAAGAAGAAAGAAAGAAAAGAAAGAAAGAAAGACAGAACGAAAGAAAGAAAGAAAGAAAGAAAGAAAGAAAGAAAGAAAGAAAGAGAAGAAAGAAAGAAAGAAAAGGAACAAGAAACGTGTTATGAGACTTCATAGCTAGCTGAGGGGTTCTGTGGAATGCCTGCCCTGTGCTAGATTTACAAATTCGAAGGAGTCATAGATTGGGTTTCCTGGGAGCAGAATCTGAGAGAGAGGGTTAGGAGGGTTGGGAGAGTTGTTGGCAAAAGGTTTATTGGGCAAGTGTGGAAGGCAGAATTGGGCAAGGGGAGAAGCTGACCCACAGCACAGTTTCATCCAAGGCTCCCCTGAGCTATGGGAAACTGTGGAGCTGGAAGGGCCCTTCAGAGTCATCCCACACTGAGATAAGGGAACAGGCCTTTGTATCTTCATAAGGCAGTCATTGGCCAAGGGCTATCCCTTGAGAGGCAACAGCTTTGAGGAGGGCAAGTCCCTGTGGCCCAGAGCAATGTGCAGTGAGAGGCAGAGCCATGCAGGCCCATTTAAATCCTCAAATTCCCACCAGTTGGAGGATGGGCTGTCAGCCCCGAAAAGGAATTCTAAATGGAACACCACAATATCCACTATAAAAGGAGTGCTGTTCCTGCAATATATGAATGTGTTTTCTTTTTCGTATTATACTTCTTTACGTATGATCGTCCTTCTATTCAGCTAAAAAAGATTAAGATTTTATGATGAAATTCCAAAACAAAGAGTTTATATGTAGCTCTTGATTTCTGAATATTTTTGAGACCACACAATGAGACAACGGTTCTGAAAGCCAGGCTTTGCTGAAGAAGAGAAGACTTTGTTAAATTCTGAAAATATCCTTTTTTATATCAAGAGACAAGCTTGGTAGATTCAGGTTACATAATTTTCTTTTATGCCATGGTGAAGATAATGGAGGCTATGACAAACAGGAAGGGGAAGTAGAACATTGCTGATTATAGAGGGGGTTGAGACCAGGGTGAGGACATTGCTCCACTCCCATCACATCCCCACCTGTACCTCCGGTTTGGAACTCTGAGAAAATACAGCCTCCTAGAGTGACATGGGCCTAAGGCTACTGAGCAGAAATGGTAAGTAGACAATAGGCCTGAGATAGTGCTTTTGATCCTTACTTAATCTGTTTCTGACATGGAAGAAATCTGAAGTTCTTTCCTCCTCTGTGGTGAATTCAGAAGATACTTGGTGAGTGTGCCAGAAGGGTCACCAAAGTGACCCCAAGTCGGAAGGCTGCATGGGAGACCATTCAAACCTAGGGTCGAATGGGAGTGGCAGCAGACCTCAAGGGATCTGCAGTGCTGGGGTGGTGGTGGTGGTCATTTAGTTGGTAGAGGAGACAGGTCATCCGAGCAATTACCATGCATTGGCCTTGCTGAAAAAAATAGACCAAGAATACTTCCCAGTAGATGTCTCAAGAACAGGGGCCAAAGGCCAAACACAAGAAACACAAGTCACCTAAATCGACAGATGTTCTCTGCAAGCCTTTCCCTGATGCCATGAGTTATGTGAGTTTCCAGACCCTGTCTTGGGAAGGCAGGGCAGGGGGAGCATCTTGGAAAACAGGACAAACTGCTCTTTATAGGGAAATTTGAATTGACTCTTTATATAGGCAAGATCAAGTTATACTCAAAGAATATTTAAACTAGAAAAGACTAAGTTATCCCATTTGAAAGTTAACATTTTGTTCTGCCATGAGAGCCCATGTGTAAGTTGAGATTGGTCATAAAGAAAGAAACATGGCTTTAGCACACTGTTTGACTCAGGTATACATCCATTATCTCATTTCATCTTCATAACAACACTAGGAGATAAGAATTATCATCTCCAATTATTTATCTCTGTTATTTTCTACATTTTGAAGAAATCGTACCCCAGAAAAGCAAAGGACCTTTTCCAAGGTCAAATGGCCAGTGAGTGCCAGAGATCTTGCTGAACTGATGGTTTCACGTCACCAGAGGAAAGGCTTTAATGGAGGGAATTATCCTTAAGTTGGCCCTTGACGTGTGTAGGGGTTTTCTGTAAAGACTTGAGAAAAATATTTCAGAGAGGATGAGCCAAGATAAAGAAATGGGAATACATGAACATAATAAGCATTGCTGATTGAATATTTTGTATGGATACATATGTATCATATATAGTTATAATTATGTATTGATTATGTATTGAGTGCTGACCACATGCAAAGCATCATTCTAAGCCCTGAGTAAATTGCCTCATTTAACTGAATTACCACAATAATCCTTTGAGGCAAGTACAATTGTTATTATCTTCATTTTACAGATGAAGAAGCTGAGACACAGAGAGATTAAATAACTTGCTTATGTAGTTATGCAGTTAGTAAAAGGCAAGCCTAGATTTAACACAGGTAGGCTGACTTCAGAGTATTTGCTATTCTGCCTCCCTGTTTTTGATATCAGGAAATGACATAAGTTGTTTCTATTTTGGTTGGACTCTGATATTTTAGGGAAAGGTTATTTAGTAAGGCTGAAAAGGTTGGTAAGAGTCATGTTGCAAAAGGCTCGCATGCAAGGCAGAGGAGTTTGCCCAAATAATTTTATACATTATAGGTGGTAATTGTAGATTTTCTGTTTCTCAATGACTGGAATTCTGTAAATTGACTTGTGCAATTGTAGCTGATCAACTGATACACAATAGTTTTTTGAGGCTAAGAACATATCTGCTTTCACTTTTGCTGAAATTTCATTTGTTCTAAATTATCTGAAGTCCAGTATTGATATTCTCTCAGGGCCAGTCCCTTAATGATAGATTTTAAATTTTGGCACAGGGTCCTATAGAAAAGTAATCTGGAGAGCAAGAAGGTGCAAATTAAAATTATTTGTGTGACTTTTAGCTTATGATTCTTATGGGAGCTCAATAAACATTTGGTTGGCTTAAGTTTATTAATGTTTCTAAAATAATTTTACATTTGAGTCATGATCTGCACATGCCCCCATTATAATTTTGAATCCAGTCATGTATGGCTTTTCAGGAGTAGACGAACTTGTCAGCATTCTTAGAAGAGGCTTCCCTGTAAGAATTTACTACCTAAATTCAAACATTATACAGTAGTGTTGATGATAATTCCTTATATTTGTTTAGAATTTCTAGCATTATTTTTCAAGACTTGAGTGTCATGTGCAAAATTTAAATAGTAGATTTGGTTAGTCCGAGAAAATTGGAAGGACTTAACAATAAATTGCATTTTTTTTTCTTTCCTGAAAATTTTTATATTGAATTTAGTATTTAGTACATGCTTTCAACTATGAATAACATTAATAAACAAGACGTGATTTATTTTTAATGTTTCCCTCTCCACAGGTTGCTTACTGTTTTGTTAGTGAGCCCTATTTTGATGCAATCAAGTTATGAATATAATTGGCGATGGGGAGTTGTAATCACGTTGTCTGGAATTAAAGGAGTTTTTAATTTACTCTTGGCTCCTGATATTTATAATCTTGCTGAACAGAAAGTGGAAGTACCACAAATGGTAGGACAGATCATATCTCATGATTATTCGTATTTGTCATTTTTACTTATCTTGCCCACTTGTCAGAGAACCCAGTAATAAAGTTCACCAGCTTTGAATTAGATTTTTAAAATGCATTCTTTTAAGTAGAAAGGAACAGATTAGAACGTTATTTATGTTGAGAATGTGAAAAGGACCAAGTCATGGAGTAGTTATGGATGTGGTATTAGATACACTGGGGCTTTGATCTGGACTCCACCATTCACAGGCTGGGTGATCTTGAGGAAGTTCCCCAGCCTTGCTGAGCTTCAACTTTTAGCTGAGAATTGAGATCATGCTCAATAAAATACCAGACACTTAATAAATGCTCAATAAATGTTATTGAATACACAAATGCTATTTTCTTTTCTTTTTTTTTTTTTTTTTGAGACAAGATCTTGCTCTGTCATCCAGGCTGGAGGGCAATGGTACGATCTTGGTTCACTTCAACCTCCGCCTCTCAGGTTTAAGCAATTCTCATGCTTCAGCCTCCCAAGTAGCTGGGATTACAGGTGTGCACAACCACATCTGGATTATTATTATTATTATTATTATTGGTATTTTTAGTAGAGACAGGGTTTCGCCATGTTGACCAGGCCGGTCTCGAACTCCTGGCCTCAGGTGATCCACCCATCTCGGCCTCCACTCAAAGTGCTGGGATTACAGACGTGAGCCACCAGGCTCGAGTACAAATACTATTTTTCAATAGCTGCCAGAAAGCACGAAAAAACAATGCTCTCGTCAAGAGCATTTTAATCCTTATAGTTCTTAGAACAAAAACTGAAATGCTAGGTAAGTATACCAAGGTAAGAAATATTTTATACATTTTTAAATTAAGGGTCTAGTTAGATTTATGTCTTTAGGGCTAATTTTAAAAAAATTTATTTCTCGAAAAATTCTGGGCAAAGACTCCATTATCTGTAGTACAAAACAGAACTTGATTTCCTTTCCTTTCTCAAAGCCTTTCCCCATGGGTTAGCTGATGGATTTCTGGGGAGTCTGGTGGTGGCTGCATCTGACAGTCCAGGCAAGATTCAAAGAGCCCAGTGCAACTGCTGGCCGTGTACTTTGTCATTTGTGACAGCACTGTGAGCTAGCTAGAGAAGTTTCCAGAAGCTGCTAGAAATCTCCAGGATCAGCCTCTCATTACCTTCTAATAAGATAAACCCCAAATCTGTTTCTGGGAGGGGGAAAACCTCTTGAATGATATGAGCTCAAGAGCACTGACTCGTCTACCAAGGAATCTGGAGGTAGATGTACAGAGTTTGTCGCTATTGTCCAATTTCCATCCCAGAACTTCTCTTCTTTACTATTTTGCTGCTGTCCCAAAGGCCCAAGGAATACAGTATTTATTTAATACCTTCTTTTTGGGAGCAACTATTGACCTCTCCATCTTGCATGTAGAGAAATCCAATCAAAGAGTAGCCTTCTGTATGTAGCAGAAGAGGGAAAGACCTCAGGTGCCCTAACTCCCCAAACAGGAAGTGCTATTTTTGATGGAGTATCATATTCATATTCCTCATCACATTTTTTTCTGAGGTTTTATATCCACGGGCCTGATTTGGGCATTAATTTTGAGTTCAAATAACCAGTGGTTTTGCAAAGACTTTGGTTCTTTCTATGCTCCAAAAGAAAAGTAAAATAATCAACATTACAGCTCCTTCGATTCTCTTTTATGCAAGGAATTGGCCTAAAACCAAGTCAATGAGAAGTTAACTAACACCTGGGCATCATTTTACAGTGTTTCTTAGTTCTGTCTGGTGTTAAGAGTCCCACTGCTTCCACCCTAGACCTACAGAATCACAACCCACAGCGGGAGTCAGTAGGTTTAACAAGCACTTCAGGTGATTGTTATTAGTTAAGCGTGCGAGACACTGGAGGAGAAATTACTAACTCCTCTTTTCAGTGAAGGATGCTGTGGCTCAGAGTGATGGTTAAATTAACTGGCCCCCGGTCACATGGCTAAGAAATGGCAAAGTCATGGCCTACAAATGTTAGTTATCTTTCTGCTTCCACACAGCACCTCTCCAGGCCTCATCACAGCTCCTGCCTTCTCCTTCAGAACCTCTGGTACAGCCGTAGTAAATGCTGGTGGCAGGCACATATCCCTCTGCTGCCCACAGTCACCACCGCCTGTGGCTGCTGGGCTTTCTCTCCACCCTGCAGTTTCCACAGCCATGCCTGGAGTGGTTACCGCTGTGCTGTCTTTGCATGACTGCTGCCAGGAGTGGCAACTGTGGAGAGCTTCCTCCCTCAGTGTCCTTAGCACAGAATCTCCAGTCTATTGTTTTCCTCGTTCAGATTGAAAATTAATGTCTGCCCCAGTGTAGTATGTTCAGGCAATGTCCACGAAACTGCCTTTTTGCCTTAACTGACTTGTCAGAAACAGGATTTTAAAATGTGGATTAAGATATTAATAGAATTTTGTTGGTGGCTAATTGAACAATGATTGCTGTTGGAGTACTTATTTAATATTTTGGTTCTAACTATTTATGTGCTTTGTTTTTAGTTTATACTCTATGTGCAAGTAATATCATTATTGACAATGGGAATAAATTCATACATGATGACTCAGTCAGCCAGGAAGTTAGGTAAAGTATATGTCTCATTCATGAATTAGCTGGGGAGAATAATACAAACAGGTTATTGCTGGGTGTCATGGGCACGTTTCTCATGAAGCTCAAGGAATTGGTTTAGAAATTATTCATTTTTCATGTATTCATATATTTAGATGCATATTGCTTGGGATATTGGTTCAGCCAGTTTAACGAAAGCCAGATGAACAGAGGCTTAAACAAGACAGAAGGGTTTTTTTTCCCTCCACCAAAAAGTCCAGAAGTGTGAGATGGTTCTACTCTATAAGGTTGTTTAGAAATTCAAGTTCCTTTCCTTTGATTGCTCTTCCATGCCCTAGGGTGCTACTCTTGTCCACAGGGTAGAAGCCTGCTCACTACTACCATGTCTACAATCCAACCAACTAGAAAGGGGAAATGGTGGGGGAGGGGTGTGTGGCAATGGAGGGTAAGCAGCCTCCCTCTGTATATATCATTATCACTCACATTACATTGGCCAGAACTTAGTCACATGGACACACATGGGCAAGGGAAGCTGGGAAATATCATCTTTCCCTGCTGGTGATATAACCAGCCAAAACTTGGAGAGTCTATTGGCAGAAGGAAGAAGAAGAGAATGGATGTTGGGAGATATCAGCAGGCTCTGCCACAGTTGGTTATTTCTAAAAGGAATCTCAGGCCATTTACAATAAAATGCATAAATATAATAAAATAACAAATAGACACATTCAGTAGAGAAATCCAGGATAAGATACTTGGTGGCAGTAGAGTCAAGGGGAGAGGGGAAAACTGGGGTGAGATTAGGCAAAGTCTTATAGCAGAGCCTTAGTATAGTTCAATATGTTATGGCCTGATCCTCAGCTTTGCTGCTACAGAGACCCGATTTTGTCCGGGTATTTAAAACTGATCAGACTACTGGAGATTTACATATCAGGCATAACTTGGAGATATTGCAGGTTCAATTCCAGACCATATGACAAAGCAAATAATGCAACAAATATCACAATAAAGCAAGTCATACAAATTATATGGTTCCCCAGTGCATGTGACAGTTGTGTTTACATTGTAATGTAGTCAATTATAATGCAAAAACACAGTGTTTAAGAAAACTATTTACATACCTTAATGAAAAAAGGCTTTCTTGCTAAAAAAATGCTAACAATCGTCTGAGCCTTCAGCAATTCACAATCTTTTTGTTGGTGCAGGGTTGATAGCTGCTGACTGATCAGATCAGGGTGGTGGTTGCTGAAGACTGGGTGACTCTGGCAGTTTCTTTAAGACAACAAAGAAGTTTGGCACATCAGCTGACTCTTCCTTTCATGAAAGATTTCTCTGTAGCATGCAGTCCTGTTTGATAGCATTTTACATAGAGTAGAGCTTCCTTCAAAATTGGAGTCAATCCTCTCAAAACCTGTTGCCACTGCTTTAGCAACTAAATTTATAAAATATTCTAAATCCTTTGCTGTCCTTTCAACAATGTTCACAGCATCTTCACCAGGAGTAGATGCCATATCAAGAAAGCGCTTTGTTTACTCATCCATAAGAAGCAACACCTCATCCATGCAAATTTTATCCTGAGATTGCAGCAATTCAGTCACATGTTCAGGCTCTTTTTATTAATTTATTTATTTTTGAGACGGAGTCTCGCTCTGTCGCCCAGGCTGGAGTGCAGGGGCACCATCTCGGCTCACTGCAAGCTCCACCTCCTAGATTTACACCATTCTCCTGCCTCAGCCTCCTGAATAGCTGGAACTACAGGCACCCACCACCACACCCAGATAATTTTTTTGTATTTTTAGTAGAGACGGGGGAGACAGGGTTTCACTGTGTTAGCCAGGATGGTCTGGATCTCCTGACCTCGTGATCCCCCCGCCTTGGCCTCCCAAAGTGCTGGGATTACAGGCGTGAGCCACTGCGCCTGGCCTCTACTTCTAATTCTAGTTCCCTTGCTATTTCCACCACATCTGCAGTTACTTTCTCCACTGAAGTCTTGAACCCCTCAAAGTCATCTGTGAAAGTTAAAATCAACTTCTTCCTGACTCCTATTAATGTTGAATTATGAATGCTTTTAATGGCACCTAGAATGGTGAATTCTTTCCATGAGGTTTATTATTGATTTTCCCCACATCCATCAGAGGAATCACTATGACAGCTGTAGCCTTACAAAATGTATTTATTAAATAGTAAGACTTGAAAGTCAAAATGACTCCTTGGTACTTGGGCTGCAGAATGGATGTTGTGCTAGCAGGCAGGGAAACAACATTCAACTCCTTGTCCATCTCCATCAGAGCTCTTGCCTGACTAAGTGTATTGTCAGTGAGTAGTAATATTTTGAAAGGAATCTTTTTTCCCTGAGCGGTAGGTATCAATAGTGAGCTTAACATATTTAATAAACCATGCTGTAAAGAGATGTGCTGTCATCCAGACTTTGTTTTTTCTTTTTTAGACCTCAGACAGAATACATTCAGCTTAATTCTTAAGAGTCTTAGGATTTTCAGACTGGTAAGTAAGCATTGGCTTCAACTTAAAACCACAAACTGCATTAGCCCCTAACAAGTCTGTGCTTTGAAGCTTTGAAGCTAGGCATTGGCTTTTCCTTTTAAGTATTGAAAAGTCATCCATGGCATCCTCTTCCAATATAAGGCCGTTTATCTACATTGAAAGTCTGCTGAATCTACATTGAAATCTACATTGAAAATCACCTTCATCAATGATCTTAGCTAGATCTTCTGGATAACTTGCTGCAGCTTCTACATCAGCCCTTGCTGCTTCACTTTGCACTTTTATGTGATGGAGATGACTTCTTTCCTTTAACTTCATGAACCAACCTCTGCTAGCTTCTAACTTTTCTTCTGCAGCTTCCTCACCCCTCTTAGCCTTCATAGAACTGAAGAGAGTTAGGGCCTTGCTCCAGATTAGATTTTGGCTAAAGGGAATGTTGTGTTGGTTTGATTTTCTATTCAGACCACTCAATCTTTCTCCATATCAGCAATAAGGCTGTTTTGCCTTCTTATCATTTGTGTGTTCACCGGAGTAGCACTTTTAATTTCCTTCAAGAGATTTTTCTTTCCACTCACAACTTGACTGACTAGTGCAAAAGGCCTAGTGCTTGGCTTATCTTGGCTTTCAACCTGCTTTCCTCACTAAATTTAATCATTTCTAGTTTCTAATTTAAAGTGAGAGACATGTGACCCTTTCACTTGAACACTTAGAAGCCATTGTAGGGTTATTAATTGGCCTAATTTCAATATTGTGTGTCTCAGGGAATAGTGAGGTCCAAGGAAAGAGCCAGAGAGATGCAGAAATGGCCAGTCTGAGGGGCAGTCAGAACACACACTTACTGATTGTTGTGTTATGTGGGTGTGGTTTGTGGTGCCCCAACACAATTACATCAGTAATATCAAAGATTACTGATCACATATCACCATCATGGATATAATAATAATGAAAAAGTTTGAAATATTGTGAGAATTACCAAAATGTAGACACAGAGACATGAAGCGAGGACATACTGTTGGAAAGATGGTGCTGATAGACTTGCTAGATGCAGGGTTGCCGCAGATCTTCAATTTGTAAAAACTGCAATATCTGCAAAGCACAATAAGGTAAAGCACAATGAAACAAGGCATGCCTGCACCACACTCACAGATTCATCAATAAACCAGAAGGCTGATTTACTAGTTTATAATAAGGATGAATTTCTATGTGTGAAATTTTTGTGACCATTATCACAGTAGTCACCTCTGATACCAATTTTCTTGATAAACCAGATTGGTAATCAAAAGGTTTCTTGTAGAGCATGGAACTAATGAGGGCAAAGGAAGGATAATGTTGAAGTAGAGTTGTTCTAAATATGGAAGTAGCCTGATATATTTATGCTGTTCTACTCATAAGAGTCAACACTATTCTGCTTGGGTGTTTTCAGAAAGTCCTGCACATTCTTAGAACTGTGCTCCAAAACACTGTTGCAGAACTTCCTATGACAGCCCCCCTCAAAGCAAAGGGCTCCAATGGTTGAGTGAGGCTAGTACTGTTGGAACCGAACTCTCGATTCCCTCCTGGGCAGGGGCCGTCGCGAAGGATCACCGACAGGAGGTTCTCAGCAGAGAGTTATTTATTACTAGCGCGCTAGGGTCCCAAGCTCTAAGTTGGTCCTGGGACCCCGACTGCTTGTTACAGGCTGTTTA
>NW_012119487.1:4014690-4087728 GCF_000951035.1 Colobus angolensis palliatus | reverse complement strand
CCTTCCTTCCATCTCTCTGTCTCTCTCTCTCTCTCTCTCTCTCGACAGCTCACTATCTTGTCCAGGCTGGTCTCAAATTCCTGGGTTCAGCCTCCAGAGTAGCTGGGACTACAGGTGCTCACCACCCCAACAGGCTGTGTTTGTTCTTCCTCATTTAAAAAAAATGATACAGGGCCCGGTGCAGTGGCTCACGCCTGTAATCTCAGCACTTAGGAAGGCCGAGGCAGGCGGATCACGAGGTCAAAAGATCGAGATCATCCTAGCCAACATGGTGAAACCCCATCTATACCAAAAATACAAAAATTAGCTGGGCGTGGTGGCACGTGCCAGTAGTCCCAGCTACTTGGGAGGCTGAGGCAGGAGAACCACTTGAACCTGGGAGGTGGAGGTTGCAGTGAGCCGAGATTGCGCCACTGCACTCCAGCCTGGAGACAGAGTGAAACTCCGCCTCAAAAAAACAAAACAAAACAAAACAAAAAAATAGGGTCTCACTCTGTCACCCAGGCTGCAATGCAGTGGTGTGATTATGGCTCACTGCAGCCTGGACCTCTTGGACTCGAGTGATCCTCTTGCCTCGGCCTCCCAAATAGCTGAGACTATAATAGGTTTGCACCACCACACCCAGCTCATTTTTTTCTTTTTTTCTTTTTTGGTAGAAACAGGGTCTGACTATATTGCCCCGGTTGGTCTTGAATTCCTGGGCTCAAGGGATTCTCCTGCCCTGGCATCCCAAAGTGTGGAAATTATAGGTGTGAGCCACCGTGCATGGTCTCGGGTTATTGTTTATAGTGAAAAGCTGTGCTTGGATTGGCAAAAGCTCACAAGGCAGCATGAGTGAAGTTAATTTGATGCCTGAAGTCTTGCTCACACTTTCCTTTCCACCAAATCCCTTTGGCTGCCAGGGATCCGGACCCAGTTGGCTCTTTTTTGAAGATAAAATATGTGGGTTTCTCTCATGCTTCCTTTCTTGTGATTCCTCCTACTCTGGTATTCAAAAGTGAGAACAGTGAGGGATTTTACTACCATGACAATGCTTTTTTCCTCTTGTTTCTTTTTTTCCCCCTCTATAAATTTTTGGTTGTATTAACCAAGCTTCAGAATTTCTTTTAACTCACTCTGGAATAAAGATTATATAACAAGTACTTTATCTTTTCAATGTTTATTCTGTCTAGAAATACCATGTGGTACACATTTAACAGCTGCTTGTCAGATTTGAGTTTTATCAGTCAGAGGTTCAAACCAACTCCTTTCACCTGGTCTAATGCTTTTAAGCAGTCCCTCCTCATACTCTTCCAGGAGTATCTTAAACACTGGGAGTACATTCAGATATACTGGTGCCACCAAGTAGCCCACATGCCTTCATACTTCCCCTGAGCACCTGGAAAGTGGCTGTTGCCCCATCATATGGGTGGTATCTAATTGGGCAAATGAATACATTTTCTCCTTGTGTGGTCTTAGCCCTCGGAATTTTAAATCCAAGGCAGCAGGCAGTCAGATGCCTCTTTGCTCTGGGTTACAGTGAACTGATTCTGATGCTTGAGAGGGATATCCCTGCAGACTTTTCTGGATCCCCAAACTTCAAATCACTCCATTGTACCCAGTGTCCCATAGAGAGTGAAATAAAGTTACACTGAAACATTTAGAAGCCATTTAGCCCTTGAAGAGACATTTCGTATGCAATTATAAGGAGAGGACAGCTTTATTGAGATGGAATTGTAGTAAGTAGACTAAGCTCATTTACTCATTAAACTCTTCTCTTTGGTAAGTGAACCTTATAGAAACCTCAAGAAAATGCAAAATGCTGCACATTTTGAACATATTGATTCACTGGCCAGAAAACAAAGATGTTAAATTTGAGGGATCTCTATTGTACTGGCCTTTAAATGTTATTATGTACAGTATAAGAAACAATTGGAGAACTTGTTAAAATGTAAATTTTCAGGCCAATCTGATTCTGTAGGTATGGAGTAGAACCCAGGAATTTGCATAGTTTAATAGGCAGCCCTTCCACCCGTACCCTTTACACTTTGAGAAATATGGATTGGGTGCGTTGAAGTAGTCATGTCTTTAGCTATAGGGAAAGCAAGGAAACTAATAAACATTTTTTAGCAGTTGAGTCAGATAAAGTTGAGCTATACAGCCAAAAAGAAACAAATAGTTCGGTAATCTTCTGGGAAGTTTTGTATGAAAAATTGTCCTTGCCCTAACCACTCTGGTTTGCAGGTGATCTCAAGATTTCATTACATAATCGTGCAACATTTTTTTGCTTTCCCTTGCAGTCTTCACTGTACTCTATTAAGGCCTTTGCTTTTGTCTTTGTCACAGATTTGTGTGTTCTTTCCCTCCCAAGACAAATGGCCTTGCAAAATGTTACTCAGCACATACAGGAGATAGTACAGAACACAATAACTTTATCTAAAGCAGAAAAAATTTTGACAAATGTTAATTGGACCTTAGTAGAAGATAAAACGAGGATCGAATACATTCCTGTGAGTTGATACTTGGCAAAAAGTAGTTTTCCTTTCCTTCCCTTGGTCTGTCTCGCTTGCTTTAGTCTATTGTTAAAGACCTGATTCTGCTAATTAAACGTCAGAAAACTGAGGGGAGATAGTTACTGGCTTTGCTATTTTGGTGAAATGAGTTTGAATTCTGTCTCTAAAGAGAAGGTCTTGGTTATCCAGCTTTATTTGCCAAATACCAGGAGAATGGATGTTTTTACGATCTGGCTGGTTGAGTACCAATCAATGGCCTCTGCCAAGATAGTGTTTTTAATGGCTTAAGATACTGAGAATTCTCTCCTGGTAGGAGTGTTATAAAAAGCAGAAAACACGGGCTGATTTAGAGAGCAGTCAAGCACATAGATAAGTTTAGAGAAGAATTTGGGATATAAATCTCCCCACATGAATATTTCCTTTAGCACAATTGAAGGCAGCACTTCTTACATGAAAAAACATTACCCACGTTATACACAGCTCTTCATTCTAGCAATTCTGCTTTGAATTACTGGAATCTTTGTTGAGAGTAGCACTTGCCCGTTCCTAATCATTTTTACTTATTTTTAACTTTATCTCTTTATGTTTTAAAATGTCGTCTGGTACGTTTCAGTCTTCCCACGTTTCACATAAGGATATGAAGAAGGAATCCACAATAGATGAAGCTTTAATAGAAGAAGCCAGATTGCATGTAGCTACAATACAAATGGTTGGTGCTGTTCACATAATGTTTTAAAATTTCTTGTCTTGCAATGTCTTTAATCCTGGCGTATGATTTTCAGATGACTTGAAAACTTTTCTTCATCTTCTGACAGTCTGCTGATTTTTAAAATTAATGTGTGATTTGTTAAAGTCAAAAAATAAAAAATTTCCTTCTTCCTGGGCTTTAAGTTTAAGACACAAACCTTATTATCCTGTTTCTATGTCTGGCAAATTTTAGCAGTCACTTTTGAGGCCCTTAGAATAATGTTTGGTGCTATTTACATACCAGATAATTAAACATTTTCAAATATTTAAATTGCTTTTATAAATGTAACATATCTGAGTTCCATTTATACAAAATTATCTCAAGTGCTAATATAGCTGTTAGAGAGAAAATAAGCTAAAATAAATCTGATGAATCAAAAATTCTCTTGAAATGTTGTAATACTAATATTTAAATGTTCTAATATAAATATAGGAAGATTACCTGGTAAAATCAAGTTTATACCAGCTTATCAAATTATACATTTTAAACTGGAGTTATAATCAAATAGAACAAATTTTATTCAATATAAAATGTATATAAAATGCTAATTATGCCCGGAATTCTTTTTTAGTTTCTTTTTAAAATTTATTGTCAATATTAAGAATTCCTAACATATGCAAAAGTAGATAGACTAGTGTAATAAATCCTCATGTACCCATCACCCAACCTTAAAAACCATCCACATGTGACTGATGCCTGCTGCATCCTAACCCCCATCTTATGTATTAGTTTGAAACAAATCATACATGGCATATCATTTCATCTGTAAATATTTCAGTATATATCTTTAAATTTTAAAGTATTTTTAAAAACATAAAATACTAACATTATACTTAAACATGAATAATAATTCCTTAATAACATCAAATACCGAGTCAGTGGTAAGATTTCCAATTGTCTCAAAAATGTGACAGATATTTATTTTTACAGTTTATATTTTCAAATTGAATTCCAGTAAAGTCCACACATTGCAGTGAACTGATATGTCCTTCAAATCTCTATTAACATATAAATTCCTTCTTTTTGTTTTCATTTTTTTCTGTTGAAGAATATATTTCTTCTTATTTGTTTATTTATTTAGAGACAGAGTCTGGCTCTGTCATCCAGACTGGAGTGCAGTGGCACGATCTTGACTCACTGAAACCTCCGCCTCCTGGGTTCAAGAGATTTTTGTGCCTCAGCCTCCCTAGTAGCTGGAATTACAAGTGCGTGCCACCATGCCCAGCTAATTTTTGTATTTTTAGTAGAGATGGGGTTTTGGCACCATGCCCAGCTAATTTTTGTATTTTTTAGTAGAGATGGGGTTTTGACATGTTGGCCAGGTTGGTCTCAAACTCCCGGCCTCAAGTGATCTGCCCACCTCAGCCTCCCAAAGAACTGGGATTACAGGTGTTAGCCACTGCTCCCAGCTTGAAGAACATATTTCTTCTTAAGAAATTATTTTCATTCTTTTAAACATTTCTATACTTAGTTTAACATATTCTCAGAGTTTGAAAGGCTCTCATCCACAGGAGAAAATTCCATATGGTCACAAATTCTTTGCAGAGCCTCCTGTTAAAAAGTGGTATCTTTATCCTACCCCTTGAATTTGGGCTGTTCTTGTGATTTGTTTTGAGCATAAAATATGGCAAAAGTGGCTTTGTGAACGTTCTGGAGCCTAGGCATTGAGAGGATTTGTAGCTTCTACCTTTTTTCCACTCTGAATGCCACCTTGAGACTGCCATGCAAAGAAGATGACCTACCCTCTGAAGAATGAGAAGCCACCTAGAGGAAAACTGAGGCAAAAGGGCCAGTACCTAACTTCCAGACTTGTGGATGAGGCTGCCTCAAGTCAAGGGGTGGGGCAATAGACTCAACCTCTTAATAGTAAGACATACACAGAATTTGTGGCCATATTTACTGTTCCACAGTTTGCCCACTGGCCACAATATTTCTACCCCTCCTACATGTAAAACAGACTCACCCTTTTCCAAGAATCCAAAAAGCTACATCCTATTTGCTATCAGACTCAAAGTCCAGTATCTCATGATCTGCAATCCAGGTGAGAGGCTCCTTGGTTGCCTCTCCTGAAGTGTGACTCCTCTTGATCTAGAGACCTATGAACTAAAAAGACAAGTTATCTGCCCCCCAGACACCCAGTATTCAGTGATGATCAACAGACACCACTGTTTAAGATGGGGAAGAATGGGATGGCTTGAGAAATTACTGGTCCATGGCAATTCTGAAATCCATCTGCGCACATATACCAATTCTCCTCATTCTTTCCATTTCCGTAGGAAATAATCCATGCTTGTAGCCAAGTGACTTTCTCAGTTTGATTTCTGCCTGTAGAAAACTGGGAGGTTTATATTCACTTAGAACTGTCTCTGTCCCTTTTTGTCCAATCTAGCACAATTACTGTAAAAACTGTTTGTTTTCAATGACTCTGGTTTAGTCCACCCCACTTCACAATTTCTTATCAGGTAGACTGTTGACTGTGTCAGACAATGCAGATATGAGTCTGAGGTGACCTTTAGTCTTGTTGAGAAGGTAGACGAAGTTCAACGCTGAATCTTTGGGTGGTCTTAACAAAGGGCCTTCAGTCACACCCTCGATTTGATTTGGAAGCTGAGGCCATATTTTACTGGAAGCACCCTGGATTTGGTCTTTTTTTTTTTTTTTAATTATACTCTAAGTTCTAGGATACATGAGCACAAATGTGCAGGTTTGTTACATATGTATACATGTGCCATGTTGGTTTGCTGCACCCATTAACTCGTCATTTACATTAGGTATTTCTCCTAATGCTATCCCTCCTCTATCTCCTCACCCCATGACAGACCCTGGTGTGTGATGTTCCCCACTGTGTCCAAGTGTTCTCATTGTTCAATTCTCACCTATGAGTGAGAACATGCGGTGTTTGGTTTTTTGTTCTTGTGATAGTTTGTTGAGAATGATGGTTTCCAGCTTCATCCATGTCCCTACAAAGGACATGAACTCATCCTTTTTTATGGCTGCATAGTATTCCATGGTGTATATGTGCCACATTTCCTTAATCCAGTCTATCATTAATGGACATTTGGGTTGGTTCCAAGTCTTTGCTATGCTGAATAGTGCCACAATAAACATAGCGTCCATGTGTCTTTATAGTAGCATGAGTTATAATGCTTGGGTATATACCCAGTAATGGGATTGCTGGATCAAATGGTATTTCTGGTTCTAGATCCTTGAGGAATCACCACACTGTCTTCAACAATGGTTGAAGACAGTTTACAGTTCCACTAACAGTGTAAGAGCATTCCTAATTCTCCACATCCTCTCCAGTACCTGTTATTTCCTGACTTTTTAATGATCATCATTCTAAGTGGTGGGAGATAGTATCTCATTGTGGTTTTGATTTGCATTTCTCTGATGAGCAGTGATGATGAGCATTTTTTCATGTGTCTGTTGGCTGCATAAATGTCTTCTTTAGAGAAGTGTCTGTTCATATCCTTTGCCCACTTTGTGATGGGGTTGTTTGATTTTTTTTCTTGTAAATTTGTTTAAGTTCTTTGTAGATTCTAGATATTAGCCCATTGTCAAATGGGTAGATCGCAAAAATTTTCTCCCATTCTGTAGGCTGCCTGTTCACTCTGATGGTAGTTTCTTTTGCCATGCAGAAACTCTTTAGTTTAATTAGATCCCATTTGTCTATCTTGGCTTTTGTTGCCATTGCTTTTGGTGTTTTGGTCATGAAGTCCTTGCCCATGCCTATGTCCTGAATGGTATTGCCTAGGTTTCCTTCTGGGGTTTTTATGGTTTTTAGGTCTAATATTTAAGTCTTTAATCCATTTTGAATGAATTTTTGTACAAGGTGTAAGGAAGGGATCCAGTTTCAGCTTTCTACATATGGCTAGCCAGTTTTCCCAGCACCATTTATTAAATAGGGAATCCTTTCCCTATTTCTTGTTTTTGCCAGGTTTGTCAAAGATCAGATGGTTGTAGATGTGTGGTGTTATTTCTGAGGGCTCTGTTCTGTTCCATTGGCCTATTCCTCTGTTTTGGTACCAGTACCATGCTGTTTTGGTTACTGTAGCCTTGTAGTATAGTTTGAAGTCAGGTAGTGTGATGCTTCCAGCTTTGTTCATTTTGCTTAGGATTGTCTTGGCAATGCGGGCTCTTTTTTGGTTCCATATGAACTTTAAAGTATTTTTTTCCAATTCTGTGAAGAAAGTCATTGGTACCTTGATGGGGATGGCATTGAATCTATAAATTACCTTGGGCAGTATGGCCATTTTCACGATATTGATTCTTCCTATCCATGAGCATGGAATGTTCTTCCATTTGTTTGTGTCCTCTTTTATTTCGTTGAGCAGTGGTTTGTAGTTCTCCTTGAAGAGGTCTTTCACATAGCTTGTAAGTTGGATTCCTAGGTATTTTATTCTCTTTGTAGCAATTGTAAATGGGAGTTCACTCATGATTTGGCTCTGTTTCTCTGTTATTGGTGTATAGGAATGCTTGTGATTTTTGCACATTGATTTTGTATCCTGAGACTTTGCTGAAGTTGCTTATCAGCTGAAGGAGATTTTGGGCTGAGATGATGGGGTTTTCTAAATATACAATCATGTCATCTGCAAACAGGGACAATTTGACTTCCTCTTTTCCTAATCAAATACCCGTTATTTCTTTCTCTTGCCTGATTGCCCTGGCCAGAACTTCCAACACTCTGTTGAATAGGAGTGGTGAGAGAGGGGATCCCTGTCTTGTGCCAGTTTTCAAAGGGAATGCCTACAGTTTTTGCCCATTGAGTATGATACTGGCTGTGGGTTTGTCATGAATAGCTTTTATTATTTTGAGATACATTCCATCAATGCCTCATTTTTTGAGAGTTTTTAGCATGTAGGGCTGTTGAATTTTGTTGAGGGTCTTTTCTGCATCTGTTGACATAATCATGTGGTTTTTGTCTTTGGTTCTGTTATGTGATGGATTACATTTATTGATTTCCATGTGTTGAACCAGCCTTGCATTCCAGGGATGAAGCCACCTTGATCTTGGTGGATAAACTTTTTGATGTGCTGCTGGATTCAGTTTGCCAGTATTTTATTGAGGATTTTTACTTCGATGTTCATCAGGGATATTGGTCTAAAATTCTCTTTTTTTGTTGTGGCTCTGCCAGGCTTTGGTATCAGGATGATGCTGGCCTCATAAAATGAGTTAGGGAGGATTCTCTCTTTTTCTCTTGATTGGAATAGTTTCAGAAGGAATGTTACCAGATGCTCTTTGTACCTCTGGTAGAATTCTACTATGAATCTGGTTTTGGACTTTTGTTGGTTGGTAGGCTATTAATTATTGCCTGAATGTCAGATCCTGTTATTGGTCCATTCAGCAATTCAACTTCTTTTTGGTTTAGTCTTGGGAGGGTATAGGTGTCCAGGAATTTATCCATTTCTTCTAGATTTTCTAGTTTATTTGCGTAGGGGTGTTTATAGTATTCTCTGATGGTAGTTTGTATTTCTGTGGGATCGGTGCTGATACCACCTTTATCATTTTTTATTGTGACTATTTGATTCTTCTCTTTTTTCTTCTTTATTAGTCTTGCTAGTGGTCTATCAATTTTGTTGATCTTTTAAAAAAACCAGCTCCTGGATTCATTGATTTTTTGAAGGTTTTTTTATTATCTCTATCTCCTTCAGTTCTGCTCTGATCTTAGTTATTTCTTGCCTTCTGCTAGCTTTTGAATGTGTTTGCTCTTGTTTCTCCATTTCTTTTAATTGTGATGTTAGGGTGTTGATTTTAGATCTTTCCTGCCTTCTCTTGTGGGCATTTAGTGCTATAAATTTTCCTCTACGCACTGCTTTAAATGTGTCCCAGAGATTCTCGTATGTTGTGTCTTTGCTCTCATTGGTTTCAAAGAACATCTTTATTTCTGCCTTCATTTTTAAAATTTACCCAGTAGACATTCAGGAGCTGGTTATTCAGTTTCCATGTCGTTGTGCAGTTTTGAGTGAGTTTCTTAATCCTGAGTTCTAATTTGATTGCACTGTGGTCTGAGAGACAGTTTGTTGTGATTTCTGTTCTTTTACATTTGCTGAGGAGTGCTTTACTTTCAACTATGTGGTCAATTTTGGAATAAGTGTGATGTGGTGCTATGAAGAATGTATATTCTGGTGATTTGGGGTGGAGAGTTCTGTAGATGTCTATTAGGTTCGCTTGGTGCAGAACTAAGTTCAAGTCCTGGATATCCTTGTTAACCATCTGTCTTGTTGATCTGTCTAATATTGACAGTGGAGAGTTAAAGTCTCCCATTATTATTGTGTGGGATTCTAAGTCTCTTTGTAGGTCTCTGAGGACTTGCTTTATGAATCTGGTGCTCCTGTATTGGGTGCATATATATTTAGGATAATTAGCTCTTCTTGTTGAATTGATCCCTTTACCATTATGTAATGGCCTTCTTTGTCTCTTTTGATCTTTGTTGGTTTAAAGTCTGTTTTATCAGGGACTAGTATTGCAACCCCTGTTTTTTGTTTTTGTTTTTGTTTTTGTTTTTTTTGCTTTCCATTTGCTTGGTAGATCTTCCTCCATCCCTTTATTTTGAGTGTATGTGTGTCTCTGCATATGAGATGGGTCTCCTGGGTCTCCTGAATATAGCACACCATTGGGTCTTGACTTTTTATCCAATTTGCCAGTCTGTGTCTTTTAATTGGGGCATTTAGCCCACTTACTTTTTAAGGTTAATATTGTTGTATGTGAATTCGATTCTGTCATTATGATGTTAGCCAGTTATTTTGCCCGTTAGTTGATGCAGTTTCTTCTCAGCAGTGATGCTGTTTACAATTTGGCATGTTTTGGTCTTTACTTTTAGATCTTTGCCAGCTGGAGAAACCACAGATGAGGAACACGTTTAGTTTCCAACTTGGCAAATCATGGCTTCTATATTTTCTCTAAGTTTTGCTTTAAGACTGAACTATTTCTCTTCGGTTTATCCCAGTCTCTTTCTCTAACTTGTTATATGAAGCTAAAAAAAGCAGTACTTTTAATATTCCTGGAATATTAGAAATCTAGAAATCTTCTTAGCAGATTCATGAGGTACATTTTCTGTCTTCCATGTTGCCTCAGGTGACAGCCTGGTCAGTGGTACTGCCTTTTGGTAGCATGGCTGCCTCCCTCCAGTCTCCTGCTGTAGTTTCCCCACTGCTCTTCCAGCTTCCACTAACAGTCTTCTCACTGCCCCCCTACCTCTGCTCACCACCCAGTTCCAAAGCTAATGCAGTGTGTTTTAATTTCTGAAGGCTCTCCACAATTGATACTGATTTTTCCTGTTTTAGTCAGCTTCTGCTGTTTAACCAACCAACCCAGAACTTGGTGGCTTAAAACAATGATTTATTATTTCTCACGGTTCTGTGTGTTGGCAGTCCGGGTGATTCTACTCTTGGTCTCATTTTGGATCACTCATATGCCTGTAGTCATTTCCTAGATTGGCTATGGTCAGAGGGTTTGGCAGCTGATGCTAGTTGTCTTCCAGGGTGCTTTGTTTCTCCCCTCGATGGCCTGTTCTCTATAGTTGGCTGGACTGGGCTTCTTCACAGCATGGTCTCTGGGTTTCAACAGGGTGAGAGGGAAAGCCACAAAGCCTCTTAAGTTCCAGGCTCTGGAGCCTGAACAATGTCATTTTTACCCCCATTTTATTAGTTAAAGCAAATCACAAAGCCCGCCCAGAGTCAATGAGTAGAAAAGTAGATTACACCTCTTAATGGGGAAACAGTGATGCCAATTGCAAAGCGGGCATGGACACAGGGAGGCATGACACACTGCAGTCATTGTTGTAATGATCTACCACATTCACTTTTTAAAACCAACAGTCCCATGGAAGGACTTGCTTCATGCTATTTTTGAATAGCTTTCCTAACAGTACCTTCTACTCTGGCATTCTTCCTGTGTTTGTTACCCCTTTCCTTTTCAGTCTCCTCTATGAACTCTTTTTAACCCTTTAATATTGGTGCACCTCAGGACAATTAACTCTGTCCACTGTTCTTACTTTATAGTCTCTCCTTCTTTATTCCCAGCTAGGCTCATGATTTTAACACTATGCATAGATGCTCTACAAATCTATAATCTTCCTTCCACACCTTTCAACACCAGCTCTTTAGACTCATGAATCCAGTGGTGGCTAGACAGCTTCTCCTTTCACTCTACCTCAAATCCATATTGAACTCATCCCAAGCCTACTGTTATATTCCAAGTGTTAGTGAATTAGACCATTGGTTGCTGGAGTCAGTCCTCTTCCTCTATCCTTCTCCAAGCTCTATCAATCTTACCTTCTAAATATTTGTCAAATACACCCCTTTCTGTCCTCATGAATCTTAATTTAGGCTATCATAATCTCTTGTCCAGACGGTAACCTTCAACTGGTACACTTACCTCCAATATTTCCATTCTCAAGTTATAGTGACTTACTAAAAGACATGTGACTATACCTCCTTCCTGCTTAAAACCCTAAATGACTCCTCAGTGCCTACATTTTCCATTGTGAGTTCCAAAGAACACTTATTCCATGGGATGCTAATAGAAATTGCATAAAAAATGAAATTTCCATGCTCAAATTACTTTGGGAAATGGTGGCTTAAATAAAGTTAAATGGGTTTCTTTTAGAACTACTTGTAGAACTTCTCAGAATTTTTAATATGCTAATATACATTGAGCCTCTCCAAGAGGGACTATTGAGTGCAACATTTCCTTACCCTTTCCCCTGCCCTGCATAGTTTTTCAGGGATTGGAATTGAAGGAGTATCTCACAGAATGAGCATATCACATTCCAAGAAAAGTTTACTTATGAAATTAAGTCAAAGTGCAATATACAAGGTATTTTAAAATCTGGCCTCTGACTGTTTCTCTGACTGATGCTGTGCCCCACAACTTGTCTTTTACCACACTCAGCATACTGTTTCTCACCTCTGTACATGCACCAGAGATGCCACCCTCTGCCCACCTCTTTCTTCAGTCTGCTTGCCCCACCACCGTTCTTCATCTGGATAATTGTACTTCTCCTTAAAACTCAATTGAGGTATCATCTTCTCCAAGAAACTCTCTCTGATCCCATCTCCACATCAAGTTTGATTAACACCCTGTGCTGAATGTTATCCCCTTAATTTCTTGCTTTATCATATATGCATCTAACTTTTCCCCTGCCCCACTAGATTGTGAACCCCTTAAAGCCTTGGATTATACCTCCATTGCCCTAAAACGGGGCTTGGAACAGAGTAGGCATTTAATAAACATTTGTTCAAAGGATGAATGAATAAATAAACAATCCATCATATTAGTAAATCATAATTTTCTTGATCCAGGCCTACTTCTTGATGGGCAGGCCTGGAAACACTACAAGTGTAAATACTAGAGGTAGGCCTCAGGACTGAGCTTCTGGGACATACTTTTCTCACAGTGGATATCCTACCAGGGCCATCACGGAGGCTTGCAATGTGGAGAAATCTGCTAAGTGCTCTGGTAGCCCTCAGAGTAGCGAGAGCCTGGCCATTGCCCCATACCCTTTGGAAGGCAGCTTCAGAATTTGCATATCCTTTATCAAAGCTGTTACTGGTGGATCATTTTTCTATCTTCTGGAAAAGGAGCTAATGAGTGAATGAGAATTGTCTTGAGATATAAGTGGCGTGAATTCTCTCCTTTCCTGAAATGACTATCATCCCTCGAATTTTAAGACTTGAGAAAACATGTTAAATTCAGTAGTGGTTGGAGCCAACATTTCTAAACAATGGATAGGCAAAGTATATGGTCAGTATGTGAGGAAATGTAGGCATCAGTTCCAGGAGGTAACGCTAACCTCTGAATGTAATGTCAGTGTCATGTAGAAGCTATAATTTTTCTGCTATTTTAGGAGGAGGATTGACACAATAATATAGCCTATCTTTTTCTTTTGATGGTTCCATGTGGTGCTGAAATGATTAGTTACACTTAGAATTAATATTTTGCTCTATTCTGCTACAGAAAGATGATGCTACTGATGTTATTTATATTACTGAAGTAAACTCTTTGAGTTGTGTATATATATATGTGTGTGTGTATACATACATATATATATATATATATATATTTTTTTGAAATGGAGTGTCACTCTGTTGCCCAGGCTGGAGTGCAATGGCGTGATCTCGGCTCAGTGCAACCTCCACCTCCTGGGTTCAAGCGATTCTCCTGCCTTAGCCTCCTGAGTAGCTGGGATTACAGGCATGCACCACCATGTCTGGCTAATTTTGTATTTTTAGTAGAGATGGGGGGTTTCACCATGTTGCCCAGACTGGTCTTGAACGCCTGGAGTCAAGTGATCCCCCGCCTCGACCTCCCAAAGTGAGCCACCATGCCTGACTGAGTGGTATACATTTTGAGTCTCTAGAAAGCTAAGACCCTTTTTATCTTTCGTAACATTCAGGACTGTACTTTATAAAAATGAGTATTCTGTAAACATTTGCATTGAATGAAATTTATTTCCTACTATATAATTTTTTGTAATAGCATATTTTGATATATTGAGTTCAGTAATAATAGTGTGGGCTATGTAAGGGTTAAAAAGAATACATTCCATTTATGTCTTAATCTTTTGTTTTCTTCATTCAATGTATGTTTAGAGTAGCTTTGAAAAACAGCGTAACAATGGAATTCTTGAAATAGAGGCAGCCTGGATATTAATTGGTGCGGCAAAATGCTATTACTCCATCCAGGGAAAGTAAGTGTAATACTTCTTTAATTGATATTCCAAAATTGAATGGCTATATGATGAAGAATGAATAAAATGAGAATTAAATGTCCAGATTGATCAATCTATTATTTCACATATCTATATCTATCCATCTTCTGTCTGTTCATCTGTCTGTCTTTCCATCCATCTATCCATCTACTTTTTATTTTGTTTATTTTTTTTCCCCTGAAGTTTTATAACCTTGGTGACATTAGGGGAGTCTGGAGAAAGATTGGACTATCATGTAATTAGACAAGACTAGGGAATCCATGAAAGGGAACTTACATAACTTCAATTACTATTATAATTATTTTGCCTTTATATTATCTTCACTTTAAATTGCCAGACAGAGGAGGTTCAGAAGCCTGGAGGCTGCCATTAGACTGCTCCCTGGGGTGGAGCAGGCTCTGGAAGAATTGACTCAACTGCTGGTGCTGACAAGTGCAATTAAGTCTGGTGGGAAAAGCTCAGTATCTTAGAGATATAACAATATCTGGTTACAGTCGTGGCAAACATTAGATAATAGATGATCTAACACAAAGCTGTGGGGCAATAATAATAGGAGATCCTGGCTAGGTGATAGATAACATTTCAGCAGCCAGGTAATCTATTTGGAAGATTGTTACCAGTCCCTGGAATAAAGTTTAGGACAGTTAGAGCCCTCAGGACCTTGGAGAGGGTTGGGCCAGACGAGCATGACAAAGGAAAGCTTGATTCCAAACTCCAAAGAAATGGTCTAGAGAAGCTTTACTTATGTTCAACCTCTGGTCAGGAACAGAGGCAGCAGGGGTCTCATGCTAAAACTACTAGTGTACCATGACCATGGATGGATAGGTAGATGGATGCAGAGGCATGCAACTGTGCTTATTTGGTGGTCCATATTAAATGTATACTTAGTACACCTTCCCCTTTTATATTAACCCAAAGTATATCACTTGCTTTTTATTATAACACATATGTACATTTTTCTCTGTTAGATTCATGAGTATTTATGATGTTTCAACTTACATGAGAACTAGAAGTTGGCTTATGAAGTTTAAAACTGTTTTAACTTTCTTGGAATATCGTAAAGAAAAGATACATTTTATTCCACCTGAGTAAGTATTGTGAACCTTTAATAGAAACATACTTGAAAATACTACGATTTCTACATTGTCAGAATACCTTATCTCAATTTTCCTTAAGAAAAACTATATTACGGTTTATTTTCACTGATGGAGTGGTGCTTGCTTCTCTTCTTCCATTCTGTTTTAGCAGCTTCAATGACGTCTCTATTAGAGAGTAGTCAGGAAGGGAAAAAGGATGGTCACATTTGGATCCTTCAAGTTTTAATTGCTGTGTCTGAGGGTTATAGTGTGTTGTGGGCTGCTTAATATTCTTCTGGATATAACATAGAGCAGGGATGAGAAATCGCTAACTTTATAGACTAGATCTAGCTCTGTTTAATTTCATCTGTTCTACTGCGTGATTCTTTTGATCCATAATTAGGAAAAACACAACATGGCCTTAATAATACCTGTAACCAATTTTCCAAAATATCACAAAACACAGATTTTACTTAACTGGGGTAGATATTTTACTTAGTTTTATAAGTTGTGAGCTTACATACCTTTTAGAGCAGAGAGACACAATTTTTCTACCAATAGAACATGTCAAAACAAGAACATACCAAGGGCGTTAATGCTGCTAAATTTTAAGTGGGCATTAACCTTTATAACAAATTCTAGTAATTTTTTTAACTTCTTTCCATTTAATAAGTTTAAAGAGATATACAAAAAATCAAAAGTGTAGGACCTTGACATATATCCAGAGAATTTCTTTTTGTCATGCTCTACTTTAGATGAAATGAAAAGTCTTAATAAATATATGTTATAGTAATTATTTAATATAATGTTTTTCCCATTCTTGATTTTAAACAATCCAATGTGTGATTTGTTTTCCTCTAAATTTATTTATTTTTTGCCTTTATTTATGAATCTTTGCATTGTTTCCAAGGTACTGTAGCCTTGAGTTTTAAAAATGCTTCCCATCTCTGATATGGATTTTTAAAAATCATATTTTTTACCTTTCTTCGTTATGATTTTTATGTATAGAAAGTATGCTTTTGATTTTTGTTTCCTTTATTTTATATTATGTATAGTCTTCAAATTAATTTTAATTGTTTATTTAAACAAATGTTGAACTTCAGCTGCTAATTATACTTTTAAGTGATCTAACATTTTATTTGATCTCTTTTCAGGAGTAATGCATTTCTGACTTTCATATTTCACATAGTATTTTCTGAAGAATTTGAATATACAGGACAGATTATAAATCTGATATACATTTATCCTATGATAATACATCTGTGGCCAATGGCAAGAGATTTAAATGTGTCAGCACTGATATCAATAAACTACTATTTTATGTTTTTATATGTATTAGAATCAACATTGAAGGTACTGTTTAAAATAGAAATAGAATCTATAAAAAGAGCAATTCAGGTATTTTGAATCTATTTTGTCATATTATTGAAGTAACTTGATACCAAGAACCATTTGCTATGGTAGTTGATGAGAGATCCTGGAATTTTAGTAACCCTTTTGAATTTTCCAAGTTTAATAGCGAAATTAGTGTAAGAGTCATGGTATTGAACATCAGTTAAGTATCATAAAAGTAGAGAGATTCTCAAATATCAGGTAAAGGATAATTGAAAATCCAGACATGGATGTTTCCCTCAAATATTTTGTGTAATGATGCAAGAAATAAATAAGTGAATAAGAATTGGTTTGCTAGGTTCTTGTCATAAAATGTGAGTTAATTATTAGTATAAATGTGTAAAAGGTGATTTCTGAGCATTACTATTTCATACTTTATTATTAATAGTATTGCAATGAATCTATTTGTTGCTATTTTTATTGCTTGTTTTTGGCATTCCAGCTTTATTATAGAGTATATATTTTTAACCAAATTATAAATGGTGAAGAGTTAAAAGAATTTTTGGGGGGATTCCAAATGAATAACTTAAAGCTCAACTTTTTGAATATAACTCATTTCTAGTTAAGAACTTAATTGTTAATTTTATAGATTCCTTCCCCCCAACATTACTGTATAGGTGCTATGAAATGACGTTTCTTTTCTATACAGATAATAATTTTGAAAAGGAAATATTTTCGACAACATTGGAATACTCTGGAATTTTTTATCCTGGTTATTGGAATCATTGATATCTTTTGTGTATACTTTGTGAAATTGAGACCAGACAACTTGGCTCTTATTCAGCTTACAGTAATAATGGGATATTTAAGAATAATTAGATTTCTTCCTCTCTTCAAGGTAAGATTTCATGTTTTAAAATATGAAGATTTGCCAGGAGTTGTAGCTTGCACCTATAATCCCAGCACTTTGGGAGGCCTAGGTGGGTGGATTGCTTGAGTCCAGAAGTTTGAGACAAACTGGGCACCATAGCAAGACCCCATCGCTACAAAAAATTAAGAAATTAACTGGGCATGATGGTGTGCACCTGTGGTCCCAGCTAGTTGGGAGGCTGAGGTGGGAGGATCACTTGAGCCCAGGAGGTTGAGGCTGCAATGAGCTGAGACTGTGCCATTGCACTCCAGTCAGACAGAGTGCAATGATGGCTCTGGTGACAGAGCCAGACCCTGTCTCAAAAAATAATAATAAATAATAAAATAAAAATTTAAAATTCTTTTTTTACATGTGTTAGGTGAGTAAAAAACCTCATTGTTTTGAAAGAAATGAGAGCAGGAGTTGTCTCTTCTGGAACACCCTCTCAATAGGTATCTGCATGGTTCCCTTTCTCATCACCTTCAAGCCATTGCTCAAATCTCACCTTGTCACAGATGCCTCTCCTGACCAGCCTATGTCAACTGGCAACCCACCCTTCTCACCCTCAATTTCTACCTCATCCTCCTGATTCTATTCTACCTGCTTAACTGTAATTTTTGCCCCATAGTACTTATCAGCTATTTACTGTATATTGTATGTACTCTCCATGAGGTAGAGATCTTTGTTTTGGTCTTCCTTTTTACATTTTTGAATAGAGATGGGATCTCACTATATTGCCCACACTGGTCTCAAGCTCGTGGGCTCCAGCAATCCTCATGTTTCAGCCTCCCAAAGTGCTGGGATTACAGACATGAGCCACCATACTCGGCCTGTTTTGGTCATTGATGTAACCTCTGCCTCCAGAACAGTGCCTGGCATAGAGTAAATGCTAGTAAATATGTGTTGAGTGAATGAATGAAAATCTTGGTGTCACTAGAAGCAGGGTAAGCCAAAGACAAGTTCTTTAAGTTTCAGTAAAGTTTGTTCATGTCTCTCAAACTGTACAGAAACAAAAATATTTTCTCCATAGCTCCACAGTCACATAGCATACTACCTATGGAGTTTAATTTTACCGTGGCCTTCAATTGCCTTAACAATTACTATGTCTTCATTCCATGACTCTGGTTTTGATACTGAAGGCAGATTTTTATACTTTCAGTTTCAAATCTTAAACCTCCTTTCTCTCTTTCCAATGGAGTTGCATTACATAAACTTTTAACTTCGTGGCTTTAAATGATTTCACTTGCCATGCCGTGTTTGTTGTTATTTAATTCTTATTACATCAAACAAACCCATTATGTTAGTATTTATTGAAGTTATATACAGAGACTTAACATTAAAATATTGCTATAAACCCTGATGGTAAAATGCACACATTAGACTTCCCCACCTAGTCCCCATTCTCCACAACATATAATAGTTATCTTTAAGGCAGAATTGTTTGACTATCCAGCTTGTGCTTACAGATTTTCTCTTTTGTTCCTTCATTTATTCTACATTGGTATAACCAAACTTTAGTGTTCATAAGAATTACCATTCAGAGTTACTGTACCTGGTTTAAAGGGTAATTTTGATTCAATGTGCTTTTAGCCTTATGAGCTAAGTTTGAAGCAAAGCGCTCATGTAAGGTGTAACTCCACCAGCAGGTACACTACCCTAGAAATCAGGATGTGTTGTGTGAGGCAAAGACTTAAAATCAAAGGTAGAAGTTTCTTTAGGTAATCAGTATTTATATAGAGATCTTATGCAGGTAAATGTAAAATAATTATTTTAGAAATAATACTTTGTGAAGAGTATTTAAAATGAAACAAAGATTTAAAAGTGTATTATTGTGGAAAATGTCACAGGGGAGCGACAGCTATCTGGGCCGGCGGCGTGGCAGTAAAAGAATTTACCAAGACAGTTGTAGATAAAGAAAGGCATATTTATTTATTAGAGACAGTAGAAAAATACATTGCCAGGGAAACAATGGGCAGCCTGCAAGAAAGAAGCCAACTGCGAAGAAACAAAGGCTTGCTGGAGATTTTATAGGATAGTGTTTATGCTGTCTGTTGAAAAGGTCTTTGTGCGGTTAATGCCATGGTTGCAGTGAACTAACTTGCAGGAGTCTGGTGGTTGCTGGGCACAAGAAGATTTTGAGTTATTTGTGCAGGAGGGCAATGCGACCTGGTCCATGAAGAAAGGCAGACTTGCAGCTTATCTGCGGCTTCCTTTTGCTTTCCCCTGATCCCACCAGCCTGACTCTTTTTGCCTAATTAGGGACTTTACATAAACCAAATCTGTTTAGAGTGTGGGCAGCAATGTTCCGAACCAGTCATCCCTTCTGTCTAGCATGCTCTGACAAATCTCAGTGAAGTATATTATCATAGTTTTTAATTGAACACTCACTGTTTTCCAGAACCTGTGTAAAGCACTTTACATAAATTATCTAGTTTAATTAATGGAATAGCTCTGTGAGGTAGATTTCACCACTCTGTAAAGTTAGGTGGCTCATAGCCAGTCTCAGCATAATGTGGCTTTCAAAAGAAACAAACCTGCATTGGAAAACTTGAAAGAATATTGGTGATCTTTAGGTGCCCTAAAGGACAGCTCAAAGAGTGTCAGTACACTGCAGAGTGTAACTTTGAAAACATCTTCTTTAAACATCTCTCCCTTTGCCCAAAGTTTCAAAGACAAAATAGCAGCTTAAAAAAAATTCTCTTCTCTGCTCTTGTAACTCCTTCACTATAATGCCATCTCCCAGTTCACTTTTTTTTTTCTTCGCTTGTTACCCAGTCCCTCACCATCTGCCCCTGTGCTCTGACGTGACTTTAACCCTGTGGGAAGCCCCCTGTCTGTGTGAGTGATTGCGTGGATTTTGAGGAGCAGCTCTACTGGAATTCTGGTACTTAGATATTATTTCCTCATTTTACACATGAGGAAACTGAGTCCTCAAAGTCAGTAAATAACTTGCTCAAGGTCACAGAGCTGGTAAATAGGAGAGCTTGCATTTGAATTTAGAGAGGTGTATATTTAAAATCCCATTCTCTTAAGTCATGATACTAGCCTGCCTTAGCTTATGATTGGAGAAATATAGAACTAAGCAAGATCTTAGATACCCTAAGTTTCCTATTTTGCAAGTGAAGAAACTGAGGCACAGAGAGATGATTTGTTCAGTGAGTAACTATGACCTAGGTTAGGAGACGTGGTTAGGGGTTTTCTGAAATCTGGGGGTACAGAGAATGAGGGAAAAGGCATTGCTAGAGACTTTCCCCTAAAGCAAGAGTCAATTATTCACTAAGCTTCACCTTCTTCAGAGAATGGGTCTTGACTTTTGTAGGCATAGAATCACCTGGAAGACTTGCTAAGACACCGACTTCTGGGCCCCACCCAAGAGTGTCTGATTCCGCAGGTCTCCAGTGGGACCTGAGAATTTGCATTCCTAACAAGTTTGTGGGCTCTGCTGTTGCTGGTCTGGAGATGACGCTATGAATTTCTGCCTCAGAGGGTGCTTTTCCTCATAAAATTTACAGGTTTTTTTTCTTCTTCTCATTATTCCAGATAATAGTACCAATACTGATAAGTATTGCAGATGTGCAGATCAAAAAGCGCCTCAGCTTGATGTATAGTATTACAAAAGGCTATATCAAAAGTCAAGAAGATGCCAAACTTCTAATAAAACAAATATCTGTCCATGAATCAATATATCAGGTGAGAAACAAGCGCTCATCATTTGGGGAGAAAAACAATTTAGGTGTATTAACTTCTTTTAAGACTGGTTCTATATATGTTTGACCAAACAGACAAATTCCAACAGTTGAAATGGATTCAGTTGTTTATTATATCATATGAGGTGCTGCAGAGAACAGTCTCTGATCATTACATTTCAGTTGTTATCATCAAACTCATTTATTATCTTCATAGCAGAAAATATATTATCTCTTTTCTGAGTGCAGAGTATAGAGAAGAGATCTAGTATGTCTCTGTAACACTCTCTAAAAGACAGGGCACTTGGAAAGGCGTTATGCAGGATTTGAGACTTGAATAAGGCTTCAAAGAAAGGGTAAGCCTTATGAGGAGAGGAAGAGAGGAAAAGAGAACAAAGATTTGACAGTGAAAACTTGAAATCCTGGTACTGTGGGGTGGGTGAGTAGAGGTATTTATTTTTTGTCATTTAAGACCCTCTTCATTTCCAGCCACTATGCGGTAAGTACTAGATGGGAGTCTAGAGTTGGAGTGAATCCCCTCCTAACCAGGCTCCCTCACACCAGTCTGTCTACTACCAGCCACTTGCAAAGAACAGGGAAAGTGGAACATGACTTCTGTCTCATTCTCATGCTTCTTTGGGCCTGATAATGTAAAAGAGACTCTCATTCTTTAGATAAAAAACTTCCTTATTTTTCATTCATAACTGTCAACTCTGCTCTTTGCAAAGAGAATCTTTCAGCTGATTTTCCAGGTTACAAATTTTTAAATTTCTAGTTGTGTTCATTCTTCTGTTTAATCCATCTATTAAACTTTTTAAACTTTTTTGATAATTACTTTTTGATCTCCAAAAACTGTAGTTGCTTCCTTTTCATAACAACTGTTTGCTTTAAAAGAATTAATATAACATTACCTAGAATCTTCTTTTCATCTTAAAAGATTTTTTGCTTCCTGTGTTAATTCTGCTTCCTTGGGGTTCATTCTCCTATTTGTTGTGTTTGGTTTCTGTATTTCATTCTGTTTTTGCCCCCAATGTTTGGTGATTTTGATTACATTTTCACATGTGTCAATGAGGGGCTAAGGTGAGCAGTATCAACAGCTGAAAGGTGTTTTCTCAGCCCAAGTGACATTCTTGATTTTTAACCAGAGATGGATTTAAATCCTGATTACTACAATGATTATGTGTGGATACATAAAACCATTGATGGCCTGGAGGTTATGTCTTCTGGTTATGGTGCCTATTTTTGTGGTGACGGTTACATTACCTCAGTCAAGAGAGGCTCTTTACTTATTGAAATTAGAAGAGGAAAAGAGGCTGTGAAGATATCTACCTTTATTGGATTGAACATTAATGTGTAACAGAATTCTCTCCTGTTGCTTTACTTTGAAGAATGGAGAAGAAAATTAAAAGAACTACTCAAAGCCTGGATTGATCTGCATTAGAAAGAACACAGAGCTATTCATAGGAGAAAAGATTTCAGAAGTAGGAGGAAAAGAGAAGAAAAACAAGAGCCAGTGGGGGGAGTTAAGACTGTGTTTTCAGGAGTTGGGAGAAGATGCCTTCTAGGCATCTGAGGGCAGTTTCCTTGACGTGTCACAGATGAAGTGAATCTCCTGTGACATTTTAAAAGAGGCACCAGTAAAGATTTAAATGGCGTTTTGAGATGTGTTTAGATGTCTAACTGGTGTTTATTCTGAAACTGACTTGGTTCTGGAAGTCGGCCTGTGGCAGCTCACCTTAAGAAAAATAAATGTATCGCCAGGCTTTCATGATTATGCTGTCTCTATAGGCAGGAGTCAGTTCCCATGTGCTTTTGTGCAAAGGCGTTCTAGAGCAGTCTTACAGGGTTGCTGTAAGTCTAGTTTGGTGTGAAGGGGGCCTAGCTGCTATCTTTGCAGCTATGCAAGCAGGGCTGGACTAGGATGGTAATTGGTTGTGGACAGGCTAGTAATTTGGCACCTTCCCAATATCGATGCAATGTTATCGAGTAAGAAGAAATAATTTAATAAATATTACATACCTTATTCTTATATTCAAAACGAGGGATTCATTACATGTGATTTTTTTCTAAACCAAAACAAAAAACAACAAAAAAACCCCACAAAAACTTAACTTTGCTTAAACTTTAGATAACAAACCAGTTGTTCGCTATAAAGAGCACTACGCCATGCATTATTTGGGGCAGAGTTTCAGACATCTGTACCTGACAACCCTGAAGAACTGTCAGTTGTGTGATTTCAGGACTGTTGGTGTAGCCAAGAGCAAACTCCCCAGGGACTCAAAGCTAGAGGGTAAGCTTCAAGAGGAAAAGTGCCTGGGACATAATGGGCATCCAACAAATACCTATTGTGTGATTGGTTGAGCAGAGATTGGTTAGCCCTGGAGCGCAGTGGTTTCTTCAGTTATCTAAGGAGTTATTTGTTAGAAATATGAACGAATCAATATCGTATTTTCTCATTTTTCCACTTCTTTTTGTGCTCCTGATAGGATAGCTTCCCAACTAGCTGCTCAGTTGGTTCACTCCCAAATCAGGCGCTGCCTATGAGAATTCTCCTTGGTGCACAGTGTAGTACATACTGATCTTTTCTGATAACTATTAGGCACAGTAGTTATGCAAGCTACTGACCGTACTAGACTCATTGAGATTGACATCTGAGCATGGGCAAAGCAGCAGAATTGACCCAGAGGGAAGAATTGAGCCAATAGCTTTTCTAAAGTTAACTAAGTGAAATGTCCTCTACCATACTTCCTTTTCTCTGAATTTAAAAGGAAAGCCAGGCTGGGTGTGGTGGCTCATGCCTGTAATCCCAGCACTTTGGGAGGCCGAGGTGGGTAGATCATCTGAGGTCAGGAGTTCCTTGAACCAGCCTAGCCAACATGGAGAAACTCCATCTCTATTAAAAATATAAAATTTAGCTGGGTGTGGTCACCCACACTTGTATTCCCAGCTACTTGGGAGGCTGAGGCATGAGAATAACTTGAACCCGGGTAGTGGAGGTTGCAGTGAGCCTAGATCGCACCACTGCACTCCAACCTGGGCTACTGTCTCAAAAAGTAAAAATAAAAGGAAAGCCAGAACTATACTTGGTATAATAAGTATACTTCTCAGGCGTATAAGAAGAAATGCATGTTTTTCTTAATTTCTGACACAAACTATATCAATAATAAGAAATACATGTTTGTCTTAATTTCTTACAGAGACTATATGAAATTTTGGAAACCAACAAACAGGATGCTGTCAAAGAATTAGGTAGGTAGTCAAAGTATCTGAGTTCTTAAAGTCACACCTTCTTATCCTATAATTTAATAAAAGGAGAACAATTCATGCTTTCATTTACTTGCTCATTCATTTATGCATTCAACAAGCATTTATTAAACACAGCTAATGGGCCAGGTATGGGAAAGCAAAGATGGGTAGATCCTGACCCTTAAACAGAGCAGAATCTTGCGGAGTATATGAGCGTATCAATAGACAATTGAAAAAGTTAGCAGAGTCCTGTTAGTTGTTATGGGGGTGTAGAGGGAAGAATGAGAGGAGTGTGGAAAGTGTATTAAGGTGGCAAGGTCAGAGTCCTCAAGATTAGAAGAAAAAGACACGTAAAGGTTACCAAAATGTTTTTGTTTCGTTGTTTTGTTTTTTGCAAAGATACTCTGGAATGTAGGGCTGCAACGAATGTCATTTCTTGAGTATCTCCAGTCACTCCACTTTACTTGAAGCACAGAGCAGGAGCCCAAGGATTTTATGCCAAGTTTTTTGGGTCAGCTTTCCTTATGTGGGGCTGTGGGCCAGGCTCTCAGTGTGTGCAAAAGCATCTGGTAGACGGCCTGGCATACGGAAGGCCCTTAATAAATGGAAGTTATCAGAAAAGAAAATAAAGTAAAACCATTTCATATTCATGATCACATTGTAAGATGCCATATGGGGTTACACTTTCCAAATCAAAATGGAAAGAATGTGCTCTAATGAATGAAAGTGTAAGTTTAGAGACAATAGATTAGAATATTTTGGCATTATCTCAGAAAACCCATGACCCATTGTTGCCATTTACATACTGACAGATTTTTATTTCTGTGCTTTTAAAGATTAGGGGTTAGGACAGCTGCTTTATATTATGTTTTAGATCAGTATGGAATATTACAAAGTTTTCTCAATTCACTACTCTAAAAGGCAGTGCTTGTTTCCATGTGGTTACTGCAACTGATGACTGCTTATCATGGCAAGAACTGCTGTTTATGTACATTATCTCATGTAATCCTTATAATTACTCTATGAGGCAAATACTATTATTAGAGAGGTTAACTTGCCTGAGGCCCTATGGCTAGTAAGCCAGGTTTCTAGCCCAAGTGTATCTGACACTAAAACCTATGCTTTTGATCATTGCTACCTTTCACTTTAGGGGTCAATTCATTTAGTTAAAAAAAGAAAAAACAGTGTGTACCTTCGATATGGCAAGCGTTGTGTTCAATGCTGAATACGAAGATGAAAGAGACGCAATTTTAGCCTTGACTCACAGTCCAGTTCATGTCTTCTCAGGTTTACTAAAGGGGAAAGAATATGCGCCTTGATCTCAGAAAGACCCACCAGCCAAAGTCCAGGGATACTTTCATTCTGTCACGTATTCATCTAACCAACAAAAATTATACAATATGGAGGATGAGACAGAGAAGTAAAAACAGTACCATGATAATGTAATGAGTTCCGTAATAGAGATATAGAGGAGATGCCACGGGGATAAGACAGAGTGATTTTCTCTTAGCTGGTGGGGGAAGCCAGTTTCCAATTTTCTCATCCATAAAATAGGGTTGAAAATAGCTCTTGTCCTACTGACCTCACGAGTTCTGCATGAAACTAGAATAAAAGAATATTGTGTAAATGCTTCGGAAATTATACAGTATTATACTAATATTAGTTATTGTGATTATTGCACAGGCCACTTACTGAATTTTATTTTCTTTGCTGCAGGACTAATAGAGCATGAAGGTGGTGATGTTGTCATTGCTTTGAAGACTAAACAGGCAATCCGGAATGTGATTGCTAAAGCTCTAAAAAATCTCACCTTCCTTTGTTCAAGAGGCATTATTAATAAGCATGAGAGCACTGAGATAAATAAGGTAATTTTGCTTGATTCTGTCTGCATAATACCCCAGCCTTCATGGTTACTTTAGCAGTGTGTAATAAGGAGGGAGATTGAAAAAAAATTGTTTAACCACAGGTGGTAAGTCTATAATCATCTTCAGCCTTTGATAATGCAAAGGACGATGAATGCCAATGCTACCCAGTACACTCCATTTGTCAAAACTACTTGATTGCAAGTAACAGAAACCAACTTGAACTAAGTCAGAAAAGAAATGGTTGGGGGATTTATCAAAAGGACATAGAGTACTTTATAGAACCCACAATAGCCAGGCTATGTGACAAGGCCTAAGGAAGGGATTTGAACAGAGATGTAGAAAACTTTATAGATTTTCCATTTCCTAACAGGGTTGCCCTCTATGGCATCTTCCTTTGGCTCACCCTATAGACTCACTAGATTTTTCTGCTTCTCCATCCACTGTGTCAATTGAATTATGAAGATGATACGTTCAATCCGAGTTAATAAGTCAGTGAAAATAGTAGTAAGGGGAGACTAGGGACAAAAATGGTTGGAGGAATTTAGATAGGAAGAGAGAAGCTGTGAGTCAAACATCAAGGTTATACTTGCCTAACAGTAGTTTATTTAGATTTCCTTAGTTTTTGCCTACTGTCCATTTTCTGTTACAGGATCTGATCCCCATTATTTTGATTATTTGTTTTTAGGTACTTCTTAAAAAATTAAAAGCACTAAATAACTTTCCAAAGGCAATCCCACCCCCAACTCCTGACAAATACCTTCACAACATCATTTGGCTGGAAGGTAAAGATGTTCTCATTGACTTCTTCAAGGTAAAGATTTTCTTTTCTATTCTGGCTCAGGTTTGATGATAATTAACTATTTTTTCCACTCCCTAATGAAAGATTAACAGAAAAGCATATCACATACTGGCCAATTCAGGAAAAGCCAAGACGGAGGCCCAGGAAAGTCTAGAGGAGGAATAAATCTCTTTTTGAGCCTAAAGGGCAAAGATAGTTTTTCACAATGACTCATCTGCTTAGGAGTAGCTATATGTGTCTGACTGTTACCAATCCCATTCTATTTTATGTTGTAGAGTTCTGGACTTCTCGATGTATGCTCTTGGAGAGACATTTTTTAGAGCAAGAGTCTCGAATTTAAGTTACTATACAGACCAGGCAGATAGTGTAAAATAAAGCTGATTGGCCGTAGTATAATAGGGAATGGTGAGAACTGAGGTGTGTTCAAGTTCATGCTCTGTCAGCTGAGGGTTGCAACAGGACTTTGGACTCTTTCAACAAATATCTATTGAATATCCTCTAATGTCAGGGACTGTTCTAGGTCTGGTGGTATGGCAGTAAACAAAATAGATAAAGTCCCTACTTTCATTTTTTAATTTTAATTTAATTTTATTTATTTATATTTTTGAGATAGAGTCTCACTCTGCTGCCCAGGTTGGAGTGCACTGGTGCAATCTCAACTCACTGCAAACTCTGCCTCCTGGGTTCAAGTGATTCTCCTGTTTCAGCCTCCCAAGTAGCTGGGATTACAGGCATGTGTCACCATGCCCAGCTAATTTTTGTATTTTCAGTAGAGAGGGGGTTTCACCATGTTGGCCAGGCTGGTCTTGAACTCCTGACCTCAAGTGATCTACCCACCTTGGCCTCCCGAAGTGCTGGGATTACAGGTGTGAGCCGCTGTGCCTGGCCGAAGTCCCTACTTTCATAAAGCTTGTATTATATGGATGGAGATGGACAATAAAGACACCAAACACATAAACACATAGCCTATCAGATGGCTATAAGTGCTAGAGAAAAATAACGAGAGAAAAGGTAATACAGAGCGGCCATGGAAGGCTGCTCTAATAAGGTGACATTTGAAGAGAGATGGGAAAGAAGGGAGGGAGCAAGCCAGGTAGTGTCTTAGAGAAGAGCACTCCAGGCAAAGGGAGTAGTGGGTGCAAGGAGGCCCCGAGGCCAAGTGTGCCTGGTGTGTTCCAGGAGCAGCACAGAGGCCCCTGGCAGGAGCGGTGCTGGAGAGAGCACATGAAGTCAGGGCAGTTGCAGAGGGCCCAGAGAACATCATGACTCTCAGGGGCCCTGGGCACTTCTGCTTTCATGGGCCTCTTCCTCCAAAAAACTATGAAAAATTAGACTTTATGACTGTTAGTATAACAATGAATATATTAGTATTATATATAAAAACATTTTTCTTTATCTAAAACTAATTTTCCTCCTGATTCTAAAAGACATTAAAACATTGTTATAAGTGTCTAAAAGTATTGTAGATGCAGGTACTGCACCTGCTGATTCCTAGTGGATGGCTCCACCCTGGTCTCCATCCCTCCCTGCCTGAGACATATACAGTCTTTGCTATTACCCTAACTGCAGACGTTCAGTTTGCTTCTGGATTTTGTATATATGAATCTTCTGCCCTGGAGGTCTTCAACTCATGTTATCCGAGCTATCTGCTCCTCCTCTTTCAAGTCTCAGCTTAGCTGTCCTATCTGCTGTAAAGGCCTCGCTGAACAACCAAGATAGGATCCTGTGGCTTTTCTGCTCCATTTTTTTTTTTTTTTTGCATAGCACCCTGTCCCTGTCTTCTTTGTCATAATTATCCCATTTGATTGTAAATATCTACCCAACATAACTAAAAGTTTGTTCTGAAGGCAGGGAAATTGTTTAGCTTACCATTATAACCCAAGCCCCAAACGGGGCTGAAAAGAAAGTTTTCATTCATTAATGTGCATATTCATTCCATAGTTATATCAGTTACTACGCTGAGTACTAATCACAAAGTCAAAGTTTGTTTGCCTGTTCCTTTATTTCTAGAAGTTGATGTGGTATATTAGCACATTACAGTTCAGTAATAAACCAGGAATATAATGTTTGATGCTACTTGGAAGCTATTTTAGCTTTAAAATTATATATATATGATTATATATAAAATCATATATATAACATATAAAAAATCATATATATATATAACATATATATGTTGACTCTCTTTTTCTTTTCCTTTTATTCCCACCCAGGAAAGGGCCAAACTTGCCTGTTTTGACTATGGAGATATCATTTGTAAAGCAGGTGAAATGCCACAAGGAATCTACTTAATTATTTCAGGAATGGCAATTGTAAGGGACTATTGATTTTTTATTTTTTTTTTACTTAAAATGTATTTTGAAACATATAATTGCAGAATAAGAGTAAATTTAGATACTGAAAAAGTTTAAATTTTTAATGTGATGAAACTATTTCTACTCTGAGCATGACAGCTGAGAGATAAATATGCAACACCTGAAATGTGCTTCCCATTCTACAAAATGCTATCTATCATAGTCTTATTTCTTGCAGCAATCCTGGGAGGAAGCAGGATTTTTCTGAATGTTCAGACAAGGAAATCAATACTTGACGTGGCTTAAATTACTCACCTAAAGGAATTAGGATGAGGATCAAAAATACCACTTCTAATCTGTCTTTTGTTGACCTGAGAGAGAGAGAGAGAGAGAGAGACAGACAGACAGAAAGAGAGAGAGAGAGAGAGCGATTTCAGTAGAGTGATGGGGAAAAGAATCCTTTGTATCTGCATAACAGTAGTTTAGTAGCTGAATTCATGGGTGAGCCCCAGTTTGTGAACCAAATAATTCCTAGATCATCCTAGATGATGGTCATAAAATGACAAATCCTTATTATGGGAAAAATAATGCATTCGGCTTTCTGGTTTTGAAACGGGTATATTAGACCTTAAAATATCATGGAAATAAACTACTATAATAAATAGAATACTGATACAATATAACACTTATTTACTCTCTGGCACTATTCTAAGCACTTTTCGTTCATCCAGTCATTCATTTATTCAACAAAATACTTGCTTCATTACCACCATGTGGCAGGCACTGTTAATTCTAGGCATGGGATTGACAAAACAGACACAAATCCCTGCCTTCTTGGAGCCTAATTTCTAGTAGAGAGATAAAAATAGATGGGACAATGAACAAAACAAATAAGTTTGCAGTATGTTAGAGATGATGGAGATATGAAGAGATTAATTGTGATTTTTTAAAAGTAGTCGAGAAAGGCAATATGGGCCAGTCACGATGGCTCACAACTGTAATCCCACCACTTTGAGAGGGCTAGGCGGGTGGATCACATGAGGCAGGAGTCCAAGACCAGCCTGGTCTTGGCAAAATCCTGTCTGTACTAAAAATACAAAAATTAGTTGGGTATGGTGGCACATGTCTATAATCCCAGCTACTTGGGAGGCTGAGACGAGAATTCGAGATCCTGCCACTGCACTTCAGCCTGGGCGACAGTCTCACTCTGTTGCTCAGGTTGGAGTGCAGTGAGGCCATCTCAGCTCACTGCAACACCTCTCCCTTGGGTTCAAGAGATTCTCCTGCCTCAGCCTCCCAAGTAGCTGGGATTATAGGCACACACCACCATGCCCATCTAATTTTTGTGTTTTTAGTAGAGACAGGGTTTCACTAGGCTGGTGTTGAACTCCTGACCTCAAGCAAGCCACCTGCCTCGGCCTCCCAAAGTGCTGGGATTACAGGTGTGAGCCACCAAACCCGGCCAACAACCCTATTTTTTACATGAGAAAGCTGATGCACAGAAAAAAATTAATTCACTTGGCCCCAACTACACATACTCAGAGGCCAAAGATTATTTGAACCCATGTAGTCTATCTCCAGTATCCATGTGCTTAGCCATTATACTATACTCTTATTAGAATTCTAGGAAAAACACACAGCTGCCAGTATTTATGAAATATGGAAAGTTCAATACTTAAAAGCTGCAACTCGCTGTAACATGTTTCTTTGGGGATTTTCCTGCAGTGACTGGACTAGCTAAGCCTTATTAAACTATAGTCCAATGATGTCTGGTCTGAAGAGGTTATATTAGTACTCTTTTGATACCATAACAAATTATTACAAATTTAGTGGCTTAAATATATTATCTCATGGTTCTGTAGGTCAGAAATCCAATGGGTTCTGCTGATTTCACTGCTTGGGTCTCAAGAGGCCGAAATCACGTTAGTAGGGCTGCATTACCTTCTGGAAGCTCTAGGGGCAGAATCTGTTTCCAGGCTCTTTGAGATTGTTGGCAGATCTAGTTATTCTTTACGGCTATTGAACAGAAGTCCCTGCTTCTTCAAGGCTGTCAGCTGGAGCCCACCCTGAGCTCCTAGAGCTTCTCTTTCATCTTTGCGTGCAGGTCCTCACGTCTCAGAGCAAGCAAAGATATATGGACTCCTTCACACATCTCTCTCTGATGGACTCCCTTCTACTTGCAAGGGCTCATGTGATTACAGTCCCCCCAGTATTCCCTTCTGTTGTTTAATCAAATACTAATCTGGTACTGCTGTGAAGGGACTTTGTAGATCTTTTTAAGGTCAGCTGATTAGTATCCTTAACTCCATAAATCATCTTTTTAAGGTCAGCTGATTAGCAACCTCAATTCTACTTCAAAGTCCTTTCACTGCAGTCCCTAGATTAGTATTTGGTTGAGCAACAGACAGGAATCTTGGGGGGCCTCCTTTCAAATGCTGCCTACCTCAAATGTCATCATCTTTTCTTTGTTTGCAAAAAGCAGAGGAATTCTTCATTGCTCAAAGATCCTTTGAATTGCGCTCAAAATTACAGCCATTAAAAAAAAAAAAATCAAACTCCTCTGGAAGCATGAATGCCCTTAAAAGTCTGAATGCTAATTGCTGGGAGAGGGTGACCTTTTGCATCCTGTTTCCTGTGTCTTTAACAATACCCTTCCTGTTTGATGTTTACAGCTAAACTTTCTGAAAAATTCTGTAATCCTTCTAATCCCAATTCTTTCAGCTTCCCCCTAAAATCTGATACCTCTCTGCTTTCTCCAGTTATGCCTACCAGTTATTTTCTTGAAGTAACTCAACCATCCTATGTTCTTCCTAAAACCTTTTCCTGTTGATGTTGCATGGTAATTTTTCTTAAGCATTTGGAAAAGAGACAAGGCTTTCATTAACATCATGGCTTGGTTTGGAGGCATATTAATTCATAATATTTGATTTATGTGCCCAGGCAATCAAAAGTTATTTCCATGTGATGCATTAACCCATTGTGGTAAGAATATCTAATGGACTCAATGAGTGATTGCATTAGTTGCACACTATAATTTCCAGTTTTGGTGGGATATTTTTTTTTTCTTTGAGATGGAGTCTCACTCTGTCGCCCAGGCTGGAGCGCAGTGGCATGATCTTGGCTCACTGCAACCTCTGCCTCCTGGGTTCAAACAATCCTCCTGCCTCAGTCTCCTGAGTAGCTGGAACTATAAGCACATGCCACTATGCCCAGCTAATTTTTGTATTTTTTTTTTTTTTTTTTTTTAAGTAGAGACAGGGTTTCACCACGTTGGCCAGGCTGGTCCCAAACTCTTGATCTTGTGATCCGCCTGCCTTGGCCTCTCAAAGTGCTGGGATTATAGGCGTGAACCACTGTGCCCAGCCCTGGTGGGATTTTTATATAAGACAGTTATAAATAGAAAGTTGTAAATAGGGGTCATCTGTAAAACTAAAGATTAGAAAAAAATCCTTGCCTTGGGAGTTGAAATGTGAAAGAAATAATGATTTTTTTCCTTAAGCCTAATTCTTCTTTCACACCTGACAGGAGATCTTTGTCTTCCATTGGAAAGTTGTAAGAAATAGTGGGAGCTCCTATGATTTGATCAAAATTTTAATTTTTTCTTTCCCTTTGCACACTTTTTTCCCTTTGCAGTTGCATAGTTTATCTCCTACCTTTGGAATAGAGAGTAGCCAAAGGCCTGATAGAAAGTCCAGAGACATGTTTACAGAGTTCTGTGCTACTGGGGACATAATTGGAGAGCTAAACTGTCTGCTTAAGCGTGAAATTGAATATACTGTCATCTGTGAAACTAGTTTACAGGTAGGAAAATGGTTCTGTCATGAGTTATTAATTTTTCCTCAAGTAAGTAAAAAATGCCAGCATCTTTTCTTTTTTGAGGTTTTGACATCTTAGTCACCCAACCAGCTATTGGGAGGTAACATAGCTGAAAAGGCAGATTTAGTGTCTCACGTGCCAGGCTCTGCCAAGCTCCACTGCATCCAGCCTAAGGGAGTAGTTATTTAACCTCCTTAAGTCTCAGTGTCCTTGTTTATGAAGTAGAGAGAATACCTACCTTTTGATATTATGAGGATTAGGAAAACATCTACGTAACATGCCTGACACATAAAGGTGCTCAATAAATGGTCACCATTAGTACAACAGTGTTTTTAAAGAATATTTATTTGTTTTTAAAACAACCCCATTAAAAGTGGGCAAAAGATATGAACAGATACTTTTCAAAAGAAGATATACGTGTGGCCAACAAGCATATGAAAAAAAGCTCAACATCACTGATCAATAGAGAAATGCAAATCAAAACCACAATGAGATACCACCTCACACCAGTCAGAATGGCTGCTATTAAAAAGTCAAAAAGTAACAGGTGCTGGAGAGGTTGTGGAGAAAAAGGAACAATTATACACTGTTGGTGGGAGTATAAATTAATTCAACCATTGTGGAAGACAGTGCGACGTTTCCTCAAAGACCTAAAGAGAGAAATACCATTGACCCAGCAATCCTATTACTGGGTATACACCCAAAGGAATATAAATCATTCTATTATAAAGACACATGCACATGTATGTCACTGCAGCACTATTCACAATAGCAATGACATGGAATCAACCTAAATGCCTGTCAATGACAGAGTGGATAAAGAAACAGTACATATATACCATAGAATATTATGTAGCCCTAAAAAAGAGTGAGATCATGTCTTTTGCAGGAACTGTGGATGGAGCTAGAGGCCATTATCCTTAGTAAATTAATGCAGGAACAGAAAGCCAAATATCACATGTTCTTACGTATAAGTGGGAGCTAAATGATGAGAACACATGGACACATAGAAAGGAATAAAACACACAGGGGCCTTTTGGAGGGTGGAGGGTAGGAGGAAGGAGAGAATCGGGAAAAATAACTATGGGTACATGGGTGATGAAATAATCTGTACAACAAACCCCCATGACACAAGTTTACCTATGTAACAAACCTGCATATGTACCACTGAACCTAAAAGTTAAAAAAGGAATATTTGTTTTTAAACTTCCTTCTATGTTTCATTTGCTAAGTAAGAAGTTATGTATTCAACACCTAAGTGTCCTGACATTGCACTAGGTGTGGGGAATTCAAATAAAAATGAGCCAAAGACCAAGGAACAGTCAAAGTGGTTCGTTAAATGGGTCCTGCTCCCTGTGCCACCCAACTGGTGAGACCCTCCAACAGGGGTTGTCAGACACCCTATACAGGAGCATTCCTACTGGCATCAGGTTGGTGCCCCTCAAGATCAGAGTTCCCAGAGGAAGGAGCAGGCACCCATCTTTGCTGTTCTCCAGCCTCCTCGAGTGACATATCCAGGTGTGGGAGCAAACCAGATGAATGGGGCCTGAAGCAAACCCCCAGCAAACTGCAGCAGCCCTACAGAAGAAGGACCTGACCATTGCAAGAAAAACAGACAGAAAGCAACAACAACAGCATCAACAACAACAAAAAGTCTCCACAAAAACCCCATCCAAGGGTCAACAGCCTCAAAGATCAATATTAGACAAACTCATGAACATGAGAAAGAATCAACGAAAAAACACTGAAAACCCAAAAGGCCAGACTGCCTCTTCCCCTACAAATGATCGCAATGCCTGTCCAGCAAAGGCACAGAACTGGATGGAGGATAAGATGGATGAATTGACAGAAGTAGGCTTTGGAAGGTGAGTAATAACAAACTCTGCTGAACTAAAGGAGCATGTTCAAACCGAATGCAAAGAGGCTAAGAATCTTCATAAAAGGTTACAGGAGCTGCTAACTAGAATAACCAGTTTGAAAGGAACATAAATGACCTGATGGAGCTGAAAAACACAGCATGAACACTTCATGAAGCATGCATAAGGATCAGTAGCTGAATCTATCAAGTGGAAGAAAGGATATCAGAGTCTGAAGACCATCTTGCTCAAATAAGGCAAGAAGAGAACATTAGAGAAAAAAGAATGAAAAGGAAAGAACAAAACCTCCGAGAAATATGGGACTATGTAAAAAGACCAAACTTACGATTGATTGCAGTATCTGAAAGAGATAGGGAGAATGGAACCAAGTTGGAAAACACACTTCAGGATCAGGATGTTATCCAGTAGAACTTCCATGACCTAGCAAGAAAGACCAACATTCAAATTCAGGAAATACAGAGAACACCACTAAGATACTTCATGAGAAGATCAACCCCAAGACACATAATCATCAGATTCTTCAAGGTCGAAATGAAGGAAAAAATGTTAAGGGCAGCCAGAGAGAAAGGCCAGGTCACCTACAAAAGGAAGCCCATCAGACTAACAGTGGACCTCTCAGCAGAAACCCTACAAGTCAGAAGACAGTGGGGGCCAATATTCAACATTCTTAAAGAAAATAATTTTCATCCCAGACCTTCATACCCAGCTAAACTAAGCTTCATAAAAAAAGGAGAAATAAAATTCTTTCCAGACAAACAAATGCTGAGGGATTTTCTCACCACCAGGCCTGCCTTGCAAGAGCTCCTGAAGGAAGCACTAAATATGGAAAGGGACAACTGGTACCAGCCACTGCAAAAACACTCCAAATACATAAAGACCAATAGCACTATGAAGAAACTGCATCAACTATTTTGCATCAACTATTTTGCATAGTGTGCAAAATAACCAGATAGCGTCACGAAGATAGTCTCAAATTCACACATAACAATATTAACCTTAAATATAATGGGCTAAATGCCCCAATTAAAAGACACAGACTGGCAAATTGGATAAAGAGTCAGGACTCATTGGTGTGCTGCATTTAGGAGACTCATCTCACATGCAAAGACCCACATAGGCTCAAAACAAAGGGATGGAGGAAAAATTACCAAGCAAATGGAAAACAAAACAAAAAAAGCAGGTGTTGCAATACTAGTATCTGACAAAACAGACTTTAAACCAACAAAGATCAAAAAAGACAAATAAGGGCATTACATAATGGTAAAGGGATCAATTCAACAAGAAGAGCTAACTATCCTAAATATATATGAACCCAAGACAGGAGCACCCAGATTCATAAAATCAATTCTTAGAGACTTACAAAGAGACTTGGACTTCCACACAATAATAGTGGAAGACTTTAACACCCCAATGTCATTATTAGACAGATCAACAAGACAGAAAATTAACAAGGATATTCAGGACCTGAACTCAGCTCTGGATCAAGTGGAACTAATAGACATCTACAGAACTCTCCACCCCAAATCAACAGAATATACATTATTCTCAGTGCCGCATGGCACTTATTTTAAAATCGACAACATAATTGGAAGCAAAACACTCCTCGGCAAATGCAAAAGAACTGAAATCATAACAAACTCTCTCTCAACCACAGTGCAATCAAATTAGAACTCAGGATTAAGAAACTCTCTCAAAACCATGGAAACTGAAATACATGGAAACTGAGCAATCTGCTCCTGAATAACTCCTGGGTAAATAATGAAATTGAGGCAGAAATCAAGAAGTTCTTTGAAACCAATGAGAACAAAGAGACAACATAACAGAATCTCTGGGACACAGCTAAAGCAGTGTTAAGAGGTAAATTTATAAGCACTAAACACCCATATCAGAAAGCTAGAAAGATCTCAGATCAACACCCGACCATCATAATTAAAAGAGCTAGAGAAGCAAGAGCAAACAAGTCCAAAAGCTAGCAGAAGACAACAAATAATTAACATCAGAGCAGAAATGAAGGAGATAGAGACACAAAAAACCCTTCAAAAAAATCAGTGAATCCAGGAGCTGATTTTTTGGAAAAAATTAACAAAGTTGATAGACTGCTAGCTAGATTAATAAAGAAGAAAAGAGAGAGAAATAAAAAAGACATAATAAAAAATGATAAAGGGGATATCACCACTGACCCTACAGAAATACAAACTACCATCAGAGAATAAACACTTCTATGTAAATAAACTAGAAAATCTAAAAGAAAAGGATAAATTCCTGGACACATACACCCTCCCAAGACTAAACTAGGAAGAATTAAAATCCCTGAATAGACCAATAATGAGTTCTGAAGTTGAAGCAGTAATTAATAGCCTGCCAACCAAAAAAAGCCCAGGACCAGATAGACTCACAGCTGAATTCTACCAGAGATACAAAGAGGAGCTGGTACCATTCCTTCTGAAACTACTCCAAAAAATTGAAAAGGTGGGACACCTCCCTAACTCATTTTATGAGGCCAGCATCATCCTGATACCAAAACCTGGCAGAGGTGCAACAACAAAAAGAAAACTTCAGGCCAATATCTCTGATGAATATCAATGTGAAAATCCTCAATAAAATACTGGCAAACCAAATCCAGCAACACATCAAAAAGTTTATCCACCACGATCAAGTCAGCTTCATCCCTGGGATACAAGACTGGTTCAACATATGCAAATCAATAAACATAATCCATCACATAAACAGAACCAATGACAAAACCACATGATCATCTCAATAGATGCAGAAAAGGCCTTCAATAAAATTCAACATCCTTTCATGTTAAAAACTCTCCATAAGGTAGGTATTGATGGAACACATCTCAAAATAATAAGAGCTATTTATGACAAACTCACAGCCAATATCATACTGAATGGCAAGAGCTGGAAGCATTTCCTTTGAAAACTGGCACAAGACAAGGATGCCCTCTCTCACCACTCCTATTCAACATAGTATTAGAAGTTCTGGCTGGGCAACCAGGCAAGATAAATAAATAAAGATATGCAAATGGAAAGAGAGGAAATCAAATTGTCTCTGTTTGCAGGTGACATGATTCTATATTTAGAAAACCCCATTGTCTCAGTCCCCAAACTCCTTAAGCTGATAAGCAATTTCAGCAAGGTCTCAGGATACAAAATCAATGTGCAAAAATCACAAGCATTGCTATGCACCAATAACAGGCAAGCAGAGAGCCAAATCACGAATGAACTCCCATTCATAATTGCTACAAAGGGAATAAAATACCTAGGAATATAACTAACAAGGGATGTGAAGGACCTTTTCAAGGAGAACTATAAGCCACTCCTCAAGGAAATAAGAGGGGACACAAACAAATGGAAAAACATTCCATGCTTGTGGATAGGAAGAATCAATAGCATGAAAATGGCCATACTGCCCAAAGTAATTTATAGATTCAATGCTATTTCCATCAAACTACCATTCACATTCTTCACAGAATTAGAAAAACACTATTTTAAATTTTGTATGGAACCAAAAAAGAGCCCACATAGCCAAGACAATCCTAAGCAAAAAGAACAAAGCTGGAGGCATCACACTACTTGGCTTCAAACTATACTGTAAGGCTACAGTAACCAAAATAGCATGGTACTGGTACCAAAACAGACATGTGGACCAATGGAACAGAACAGAGGCCTCAGAAATAACTGTACACGTATACAACCATCTGATCTTCGACAAACCTGATAAAAACAAGCAATGGGGAAAGGATCTCCTATTCAGTAAATGGTGCTGGGAAAACTGGCGAGCCATATGCAGAAAACCAAAACTGTACCTCTTCCTTATACCTTTTACAAAAATTAACTCAAGATGACTTACATGTAAAACCCAAAACCATAAAAACCCTAGAAGAAAACCTAAGCAATACTACCCAGGACATAGGCATGGGCAAAGACTTCATGACAAAAATGCCAAAGGCAATTGCAACAAAAGCCCAAATTGACAAGTGGGATCTAATTAAAGAGCTTCTGCACAGCGTGAATAGGCAACCTACAGAATGGGAGAAAAATATTGCAATCTACCCAACTGACAAAGGTCTAATATCTGGAATCTACAAGGAACTTAAACAAATTTACAAGAAAAAACCCCATCAAAAAGTGGGCAAAGGATATGAACAGACATCTTTCAAGAGAAATCATTTACGTGGCCAACAAACATATGAAAAAAAACTCAACATCGCTGATTACAAAAATGCAAATCAAAACCGCAATGAGATATCATCTCACGCCAGTCAGAATGGCAATTATTAAAAGTTAGGAAATGGGCCACGCGTGGTGGCTCACACCTGTGATCCCAGCACTTTGGAAGGCCGAGGCAGGTGAATCATGAGTTCAAGAGATTGAGACCATCCTGGCCAACATGGTGAAATGCCATCTCTACTAAAAATACAAAAATTAGCTGGGCATGGTGGCACACCTATAGTCACAGCTACTCGGGAGGCCGAGGCAGGATAATTGCTTGAACCCAGGAGGTGGAGGTTGCAGTGAGCCGAGATGCACCACTGCACTCTAGCTTGGTGACAGAGTGAGACTCTGTCTCAAAAAAAAAGGAAGGAAAAAAAAGCCAGGAAACAACAGATGCTCGTGAGGCTGTGGAGAACTAAGAACGCTTTCACACTGTTGGGAATGTAAATTAGTTCAACCATTGTGGAAGACAGTGTGGTGATTCCTCAAGGACCTAGAACCAGAAATACTGTTTGACCCAGCAATCCCATTACTGGGTATATGCCCAACCATAAAAAGCCCAGGACCGGATAGACTCACAGCCGAATTCTACCCAAAGGAATATAAATCATTCTACTATAAAGACACATGCACATGTATGTTTATTGTGGCACTATTCACAATAGCAAAGACATGGAGTTAACCCAAATGCCCCATCAATGATAGACTGGATAAAGAAAATGTGGTACATATACATCATGGAATACAGCCATAAAAAGGAATGAGAACATGTCCTTTGCAGGGACATAGATGAAACTGGAAGCCATCATCCTCAGCAAACTAACACAGAACAGAAAACCAAAAACTGCATGTTCTGACTCATAAGTGGGAGTTGAACAATGAGAACACATGGACACAGGGAGGGGAACATCACACACCAGGGCCATTTGGGGATCGAGGGGGTGAGAAGAGCGAGACCATTAGGTTAAACAGCTAATGCATGTGGGGCTTAAAACCTAGATGTCATGTTGATAGATGCAGCAAACTACCATGGCACACGTAGACCTATGTAACAAACCGACACGTTCTGTACTTGTATCCCAGAACTTAAAGTAAAATAAAATAATTAAAAAAATAAAAGAAATGAATCAAAGAATTCTCAATCTTTGGAGACTATCTGATGCAACAGAGCAGGATCCAGAGTCCTAGGGGTGTGTGGAGTGGAAGGAAATGTTGTTTTAACTATTTCATGTCATTTTATTTTTGGAAGAGGCATGAGTTTAGTCATAAGGCTGAATTGAATTCACTGAAGTTCGTGTAACTTGAATCTGAAAGTGTATTTTTTTTATTCAGGTAAACTATTTGCCTCTGGAAACAAATACCGTGAATGAACTCACTTTATCTACCATGACATTAAAAATAGATAAGTTCATATGGCTTAGTTCCTGAATCCTGGGCTTTGGGCTCATGAGCCATATCCTTCATTATATCTATTGACTGATATACATTTTTCTGGTCTCTTATTAAAGTATATAGCTTTAATCGCACCATACATTTTATCTTATACTTAGCAAACAACCATTTGCACAATACAAATGCTTCTAAATGACAAGAGTATCATAATTATGCTAGAATTGATAGTTTTTCTGAAGGCTGAATCCACAGGCATTTTGTTTTTTGATGGTCTTGTAATTTAGTTCCAAATCAAGCTGCTATGGCCTGGGGCCTTTTTGTTTCAGGCCTGCTTTATCTCCCTGGAGGATTTATATGAAGGCTTTGATGCCTTCTGGCCATCTCTGGAATATAAAATATGGCTAAAGCTTGCTCTCAGTACTGCCTACCAGTATTTTGAATCAAGTCTTATTGACGAGGTAAGTTACATGATTAAAATATTCATAACTTGAATTTTTATGCTTTGTATTTTTTACAGAATGCATTTCATATTTTTGAGACACAAATAGAAAGGAAATTTGTGTGTGTGTGTGTGTGTGTGTGTGTGTGTTTGAGACAGTCTCACTCTGTTGCCCACGCTGGAGTGCAATGGTGCAATCTCAGCTCACTGCAACCTCTGTCTCCTAGGTTCAAGCAATTCTCCTGCCTCAGCCTCCCAAGTAGCTGGGATTATAGGCGTCTGCCACCACCCCTGGCTCATTTTTTTTTATTATTAGTAGAGACCGGGTTTCATCATGTTGTCCAGGCTGGTCTTGAACTCCTGACCTCAAGTGATCTGCTCACCTTGGCCTCCCAAAGTGCTGGGATTATAGGCGTGAGCCACCGTGCCTGGCCCTGTGTTTGATTTTCTAAAATGAGATTGCTAGAATTTTAACTGCTCTCTTATCCTGAGTTCCTACAGGTTGTCAATCCTTTTGTCACAGCTAATTTTCCCAAGCTACTTGCAATCATTTCAAAACAAAGGTAGTGTTTGGGTGAGGGAGAAGGGACAAAATGGAGGAAGGTGAGCAAGATGGAGCAGTACCTGTTGTTTCCAGGTTCTTCATCACCAACTTACCCGCGCGTGGGAAAATGCAGCCCGCGCCCGGGAAAATGCAGATCAACTGAGCATGCCTCGTGTGACCTCAATCTGAGGAAACTGAAACTTACCCGGCCACGCCTATGGAGACGCCCCTATCACGCCCTTATCCCGCCCACTGCCCTCCCCCTTCCAGTACCAATGCATAAAAGTCCACTGCCAGCAGGAGCCTGTGTGACTTCTTCGGCCCCGCATTCGTGGACCGGAGAACCTCACCCTAGAGCGCTGGCGCGACTTCCCTGGCCCCCCACACCTAAGGACCAGAGAACCTCGCCGGAGAGTGTGTGCATATTTGCAATAAAGGGCTGCCACTTTCTTATGTACTTTGGCCTCATGTTTAATTACTTAGCTCTCCTAAATTAAGTTACATTAAATTAAATTAAGACAGGTAGATTTAGCAAATTCAAAATAGGTAGATCCCCCCTGAACCAAGCATCTTGTTAATCAGAATGTGTTAACAAACGCTCCGTCTGCATTTATTATTGCCTACTCTGCCAATGTTAATATAAATCTATAAATCTGTCTTTTCAAAATCTTTGTGGAGGTGACTGAGCCTCTCTCATGGACTTCCCCTCCAAACAGTAGTGGTTCAGGTTTGTCTCTGGACAAGCACAGTTTACAATCTCACATTTGTATCCTATTTAGTAACTGTTGGAACCCTTACCAGCTAGTGAGTCGGAACTGGGGAAGTGAACTGGGAAAGATCTGAAGTTCAGTAATATTCACTGAACTAAGGGACTGGATATAAATAAACATTGGGTTAAAAAATGAGTGTGTCATACACACCAGTAAGGTTTCTTTTACTATATTGCAGTAATAACTTTCAGAAAAATTTTAGCAGAGGGATAAGGGGATTGGAATTCTTCTCTTTTCCTTTTACCTTGCCTCTTCATGAGAAGTGGGACAAATTTAGAGTCTAGTATGAAACTCCAGGGGTAAGAATTAGGACCAGTGCATAGAAACTATGGACTCAGACTTGACTCAATAATAAGGTGAATGTCCTTTACATTTTTTTTTTTAATTCACAAGCAACACATATTCATTATATAAATGAGAAAGTACAGATACAAAACATTAGAAAATGTCGATTTTTAAACAGAGAATCTCTAATAGTTTCTTTCTTTCTTTTTTTTTGTTTTTTTCCCATTAAAGAACTAGCCAATTAAGATTTTTTTCCCTCTAAATCACAGAACTCAAAAAGTATATGCATTTTAAAATCAAACTAAAACAGCTGATTGTTTTTAGATTTTCTGGTTGTGAAATGCTAGATAAATTTGCTAATTTTTAAATGTTTTTGGTGTCCTAGTTGTGCTGGTGCCCTCAGCAAATAAATGTATGATTTGCCTGTCAATGACAGATTCAAGGACTGGCTCATGTAGCCGTGCCCTGCATGGGGGTGGAGATGTTTAGACTGAGCTGACAGCCCTGTCAGGGTCCTGTGCAGGAGATTCCTACTGTTAGGCTGATCTCTAAGTTCCTAGGTTAGTTTGCAAGCACTGCTGTAACAAAGTACCAGAAACTAGGTTGTGTAAAAATACCAGAAATGCATTGTTTCACAGTTCTGGAGGCTAGAAATTAGAAATCAAGGTGTTGGGAGGGTTGGCTCCTACTGAGGGGCTGTGAGGGAGAATCTGGGCCAGGCCTCCCTCCTTGGCTTATAAATAGCTGCCTTCATATTCACGTGGCATTCTCCCTGTGTGCAAGTCTGTGTCCAAATTTCCCCTTTTTATAAGGACACTAGTTATTCAAATTAGAGGCTCATCCTATTCCAGTATGACTTCATCTTAACTAAGTGCATCTGCAGTGACCCATTTCCATAAGGTCACATTCCAGGATACTGGGAGTTAGGACTTCAGCATAAGAATTGGGTGGGAGGTGGTGTGTGTGTGTGTGTGTGTGTGTGTGTGTGCTCAATTCAACCCATAATAGCTCCCTCCCAGTCCTTGAAGTATATCTCAGACTCTAGCTTGCTTTGTTTTGGCTTTCTGTTATTCCTATTCACCTGTCAAATGGAATGTAACCTTACTGCTAGGTGACCCTCTGAATCTTTTAAGACTCTGGGTCTTTGTGCAAATAGAAATTTCCTGAGTCATAGCCGACTACCCTGCTGTGGCTGACAGCTCACAAATTAGGGCTGGGCAACAGTATCCAGGGCCCATTAACAGCACAAACACTTGGAATTTAGAAATTTGTCAGAGGCCATTCTGAATGCTAAAATCCTGTCTGTTGGTGCCCGGGGCCGTGTACCTTCTGACATCCTCAAATAATTCAGATCGATCAGTGAATCTGTTTTCTTCTTGATACCATCTGTCAGTTTGTATGACTTATTTTTAAAAATGCAATTTTATCGTAGGACTTAAGGTTTCAGAAGTGTGTGATGTTCAGTCAAGCATATGTGGAAACTTTATCAAGCTATAATGAAATGACTATTGATAATATGACCATGAAATTTGTTATCATTGTGTACGGCAGTGTAATTGATACTAAGACAGAGGAACCATATTTTGCACCTTGCATTATACCTACAACCTGTGAGCAGGTAAGAAGTATCGTTTCTAAAGAGTCTCTTGCTTTTCACAGTGCTCCAACAGTGACTTTAAAACTCAACTGGCCACCTTAAAAAGAAATTTAACCTGGAATGACCCTGTAGTTCTTTTTTTTTTTTTTTTTTTGAGACGGAGTCTCGGTCTGTCGCCCAGGCTGGAGTGCAGTGGCCGGATCTCAGCTCACTGCAAGCTCCGCCTCCCGGGTTTACGCCATTCTCCTGCGTCAGCCTCCGGAGTAGCTGGGACTACAGGCGCCCGCCACCTCGCCCGGCTAGTTTTTTTAGTATTTTTTAGTAGAGACGGGGTTTCACCGTGTTAGCCAGGATGGTCTCGATCTCCTGACCTCGTGATCCACCCGTCTCGGCCTCCCAAAGTGCTGGGATTACAGGCTTGAGCCACCGCGCCCGGCCGACCCTGTAGTTCTTATTTGCCTTTTACAAACAGTAAAAATGTACCAAGGGCTTCTGTGTACTGTAGTACAGGTGCCCTACCCGAGGGTGTGCCCAAGGGACAGGGTGCTGGAATCTGCCTGCTGTTTGCTTGCCATGCACGCCCTTTGCTCTGGCATGCGGCTGTGCTAGAGGAAGGATGAGATGCAGTAAGTTTTCCCTGGTTTACACCAAGGCAATGATGCCATGTTCTAGCATAGCTCTGGAAGTATCTGCACCGGTTGACAAGAAAGGAGTAGAGCAGGGGCCACATCACTTTGTTGCCGCATTAGGGGCTGTGGGCACTTGATAGTAGATCCTGGGCCCTGGGTCTCAGCATTCCATACCGCTGTAAAGACAGAGGAAGTGTGACCACCTAGGACATAGCAGGGCATGGGAAGGGTAGAAGCAAAGTCCCTAATGGTCCAAGCTGCCTGCCACTGGACAAAGGAATGGGGAGGACCAAGACGCCATGAGAAGAGCAGACATCTCTTTAAATCTGGGAGTAAGTTTCTCCCCTATGGGGGAGACCTTTTCTGCCAGTTCAGACTGTGAAAATTCATTATGAAAAGTTGTCCTGGAAAAGTTGGTAAACCTAAAAAGTGAATTTTTTCCTTTCAAAACATTCGCACTTTGTGCCTTTCATCAATTCAGATGATGAAGGTAATTTAAATGTTTTTAATAGAAAATAAAAATCTTGTTTAGTTTTGAAACAAAGGATGGAGGTAAGAGGCAAGCGGGCAATAGGAGTAATACTGCAGCTTAGTGTCTTAAGAGACCAGGGTTTGGAGTCAGGCACACTTAGACGTAAAACTTGACCCCTGTGCCTACTTGTACTTGAGCTTAGGTAATCTGCTTAACCTTTCTGACCCTCAATTTCCTTCTTAGTAAGATAGATAGGGATAAGGTCAGCAGCCATCTTATCGGGTTATTGTGAGGATTAAATGAGATAATGTGTGGTCATCTAAAAATGATAGTTATGATGATTACTTGTTTGCTGCTGGCATTCTGGGAGGCAGATTTTATGGCACATAGGACAGATGGTCTAAGAAGGGAAGACAGTCTTGCCATCCTGGGAATGCTGAGCCTTGAGCCCTGGAGCATCAGTGTAGGAGTAAAAGTAGCTTTACTGGGTGCTGGGGATTCCCTGCTTTCCAAACTGGGAATTCCCAGTCTAGTTACAAGTAAGGTGTAGAAATTTCCTCTCTGATATCTAAATATACAAGGACAATTTGTTGGTCTAAGACTCCTCAACATCAAAGAGGATTTGAAATTTAGAATACAGAGCCAAGATTGAAGACCCAGCTCTACGCGTTGGCTTATTTTTTATACTCTTTGGAAAGGTTAGAAAGAAGCCAGATTAGAGATCAAAGAATGCTCTTTTGATTAATTTTGACTTTTCTCGTCTAGGTTCAGGGAACTTCTGATTTAAGCAAGCTGCTAATAATCCAAGCATCAGAGCTTACCCAAAGGAATAGTAACACCAATGTCATGGGTAAGGGATAGACCTTTAGTAGTAGGAAAACTATTAAGAAGGAACTTCAATACATGTAAAATTCCTTTAACTCTAAGAAGGTGATTTGAGAGGGCACTATGTGGGTTTATCTTTAGTCCCCATCCTCGGGCCCACCCTGGCTGCCACATTGCTCTGGGAGGTCACATATCAGAGACTTCCAGACCCTAAAATCCAGATGGCTCCTTCCTCTGCCATGTCCCTCTCTCCATACACTAGTCAGGGGAGAGCAGCTTCTGCGGTGCGCTCTGTTGCTGCCTAGTAGGCTGGAACCACATGGTGCTGGCAGTGCAGGAATGGGGAGGGAACAGACTCTTTCACAGGAGCCCAGGTATGGGGAGCTGGTTTGCTCCCAGCAACTGAAGGGAATAGGGAACCTTACCCATGCTCAGTGAGTATTCCAAACCATGGTCACAGCTACAAGTCAAATGACTTGCTTTGAGTATGCTTTGATAGTCACTGAGTAGTTATAGTTACGTTTATTAGCATCCAACTGCATGCATCATGGTGCTACGCATTATACAGAGAAGACTTGATAGGAAGAGCTTGCTAGAAAAAGCACACTCAGGATCTTTCATCTTCTGCTCAGCATCCCTGCCCTCCCAAGCCCAATGACGACATTCTCCCAGCTGTCCCAGCTTGAGGACACATTCTGGGTTTGTAACTCTAACCTGCAGCATCCCAGTGTTTACAATTCATGTGATCCATCGGTTTATATATTATGCAATTCTTAATGAAGTGTTGCTTTGGGGGAAGGATTTACATGATTTCAAATTGTGTGCGAAGAGTGAGGTTTTCTCAGTATCTTATATCTCACTATTTCTCAATTGTCTACTTTTTATAAAATTCAGCCCCACTGTGTGCTGGGTACTGTGCCAAGAGCCAATTGGTGAGTGAGCCAGATGAGGTATTTGCCTTCACAGGGAGGAGAGACAGATATTCAATAAGTAATTATACTTTTCCCTTGGCAGCAATTTGAACCTCAGAGGTTCCTGTGGCTCACCCTCCATCCCCTCTTCTAGGGTCATACATAGCACTGTGATTTAGGGAGCCCCCTCTGCTATTGGGCTAGCACTGAGATGACCATTTCCCCAACCCACACAGTCTCAGAAAGTCTGCTGCTCTGCTGCTTCCAAATCACTCTTGGGGCACAGGAGTCTATGGCAAGGCTGGGAACTCAGGGCCTAGCGTCAGCCCCATTGGGGCACCCTAAGAAGTGCTATGGAGTCAGAGATCTTAAGCACTGTCAGGGAGCAGGGCACAGGTCCCTAGTGTTCTTGTGCTCACAGGCCCCTTTTCTTCATGAGTTCCTCTGTAATCATTTTTAGATGGAGGGAAACACATCACTTTGTATTCCTCATGGGTTTGAGACAAAAGTCACAAATGGTAGGCACATGGACTGGATCTTTGACTCTTAATTTGTTTAAGAGTCACTTGTTTTCTTTTAAAATTTTAAAATTAGTTGCCAAGTAGAAACAAATGTTTTGCGTTTTAAAAATGCAGATTTTGAAGTTTTCATGAAAAAATAAGGTCAGCTAGCACTCAGCCCTCATTCCTGTACGTGGCAACAGATAGGGCTGAGTATCAGTTGGCGTCTATAGAGGGAGCAGATGCTCTGCAGCTTGCCACAGTCCACACTGCTCCCTCTTGCCTTTACCCAGCCACTTCAACTGTTTACGTGATCTGCCTATTCTCATGTGAGTTTGTCAGCCCTTGTATTGGACTTCAGGGAGCCTACCACAAACCTCTGAGGGAAGAAAAAACAGGGACATTTGAGAGGGGGAAGGGAAAAGGGAGACTTATAGGGAGAAAGCAAATAGATATTTCAAAATATTTTCTGGTTGCCTTTACTCTTAAATTCCTAATTTACTTTTTCTGTTCAATGCTTGGATTTGGTTAACCTCAGTCAACACTGGTCTTCAAACAACCGGCAGATAATATAACTGGAAGACAAAAGATGAGGTAATAAACTTGACACTTTGATTATATTTTTTTCTTATTGCAAATATTGAACTATACAGCTAAAATAAATTGAGGTAAAATAGCAAAATGTAGGTAGTAAGAAAAGACACTCCTAGCTACAACTCATTAATTGGGACAAATTAGAATAAAGCCCATCTGAATTACTTAAAAATTAAAATTACAGAATATTTTTGAAAGACGTAACTTTGCCCCACCCCATCTTTCCCCCCTCACTGATATTTAGGTCAAAGAGTAGGGATCTATGGAATTTGCGGTGAGGAGGGACATACATCATGCACACGTGTAGACACTAGAGTCTAAATCTCCATGCTTCTGCCTTTGGAGTGTGGATTCCTGGATGTATAGATTGCTATGCTTGCAGTTTATGGAGTCACAGGCTAATCATAGACATCTTCCTAGAGTACCAACTTTACTTGAGCATCTTTTAAAGAAAAAGGTTAACTCATTTAACTAGTGGGTTATTTAAAACATTTTATATTAAAAACATATTATCGAGTAGGATGACAAATTTGCATGAATTTTTAAGATAAAACAAGAGACTTTAAAACATTCTGTTATGGAGAGTCATGTAGATTTTTGCCCCCACATCTTTTCCTTCTTTCTTCAGTGACCAGGGCAAATTTAGAGAAGTCTGAGAAGGCTGGAAGTCAGGCGTAGAGTTGAAAAGGAATGTGGGCCTTTCATATTGGACCAGGACAGAATAGAGACAAGTCTGGTGGTGGTGAGGCAGGCTGCAAGGCTCATGACTCTAGAGGTCTCTATTAGGGCACCTGTTTGGGCCAGAGCAGACTGCTGGGTGGACTGGAGGAGGAGATGACTCTGACAGGGTAATAGGGTGCTAGGCAAATGCAGAAGTGGGCCAGATAGTAGTGATGGTGCTAAGCACAGGCTTCAAGGGCCTTTAGTCTTTTCCCAGCCAGGTGCCAAGTCATCCCAAATAAACAGCTTTTTTTTTTTTTTTTTTTTTTGAGACGGAGTTTTACTCTGTCACCCAGGCTGGAGTACAGTGCACAATCTTGACTCACTGCAACGTCCACTTCCTGGGTTCAAGCAAATCTCCTGCCACAGCATCTGGAGTAGCTGGGACTACAGGCACATGCCACCATGCTCGGCTACCGTTTTTGATTTTTAGTGGTGACAGGGTTTCACAGTGTTAGCCAGGATGGTCTCGATCTCCTGACCTCATGATCTGCCCACCTTGGCCTCCCAAAGTGCTGGGATTACAGGCATGAGCCACTGCGCCTGGCCATAAACAGCAAGAGAAGTCCCTTGGCCCACTTCATCCCCAGCCCAAAGACCCTTCTAATAGCAGTGTTGGTCCTGCCACTGTTATTTATGATAATCAAGGTGGTTTGCAGTGTATTTGTTGGGGAAACGAAAGTTGCATTGACCTAATTTATGGTCAATAGTTCCTTTAAACCAGGTAACCTGGTTCTTTTTAGGCATCCCTCGTAGGGCCTTCCTCTCCTCTCTCTTAAAGGGACCCTATTTCACAAAGGGGAATTAAGAGTCAAATAATTGAGTTCCTCATTTGTTACTACTATCTTGCCCAGTCCCCATTACTTAAAAAGATTCCCATTTCGATTTACAAGAAAAGTTTCCAGTAGCCCTGCTAATCAGTCATAAAGTTAATTGGAATTCAACTTCTGTAACATTTCTCTTCTTCTTAAACACACCTTTGATAGACTACTCTCATTGAATTAATGTAGTATCTCTTCACAAGATGACAGCATAGAGATACACATGTAATTAATTATATGCATCACTCAAAATTCTTCACATGAAGATCTTTTAGGAGGAATGTTTCAGATAATAAAATAGATATGCTTACATAAGCTTTCTGGTTCCATTTAACAGTTAAGAAGTTTTTCCTGAAATGTTTATAGGCTAATATTTAACTTTTGACTTTCTTTTATAGTTGAAAACTGGATACCATTTTAGAAAAGGGTATTAATGATACGAATATGATGTGTGGAGTCAGGTTAAAGACAAGCTACTTTCCTCACTCAAATGCTAAAGGATTATCTCCAAGGAGTTTACTTAGAAGCTACTGAAACAGGTTACTGCTGCATTTATTTTATAAGCAATGGATGGACTGCTGTAAAAATTCTTAATTTTAAGTAGTTGTATTATATTTGAAATGTTAAAAAATTCTTCGGGATAATATAAAATACACTGAAACATATGTCTTATCAAATGAAACCCTGTTCCCAGCTAAAAGCAAATTTTAACATAGTGCATTATAAAAAGTATTGTTTAACTGATATGTTACTATCTAAAGCATAGAATCTGTAATTTTCATTTGTGAAATTGCTATAATTAGTGCCTCCCTAATATTTTCTAGAGTGTAGCTATTCTCTCCTTCCCAATTTGATAAATATTGAAAAACTGAATTATATTCCACAATCTTAGTAACTTTCAGTAAGTAACTTTTGCTTTCAGTAAAATTTAGGAGAAATTAATATTCTCATATTGCATAGTAATGTTTGATGTCACCTTTCATTTTATTTTTAAAAATCAAATAAAGTTGAGTTTTATGGTTGTCTGTTTATTATTAGAACCTATTATTCCTTTTCATCTCCTCAAGACTGAAAGGAATACATAATACTTTAGAAGAAAACCATAATAGTGGTGTTATAGGAAGGGAGTCAGATCCAGACCCCAAGAGAGGGTTCTTGGATCTCATGCAAGAAAGAATTCAGGGTGAGTCCACAGTGCAAAGTGAAAGCAAGTTTATTAAGAAAGTAAAGGAATAAAAGAATGGCTACTCCATAGAGCAGCCCCGAAGGCTGCTGGTTGCCTATTTTTATGGTTATTTCTTGATGATATGCTAAACAAGGAGTGGATTATTCATGCCACTCCTTTAGACCATAGATGGTAACCTCTTGATGTTGCCATGGCATTTGTAAACTATCATGGTGCTGGTGGGAGTGCAGCAGTGAGGACAATCAGAGGTCACTCTTGTCGCCATTTTGGTTTTGGTGGGTTTTGGCTGGCTCCTTTACTGCAACCTGTTTTTATCAGCAAGGTCTTTATGACCTGTATTTTGTGCTGACCTCATATGTCATCCTCTGACTTAGATTGCTTTATCCGTCTGGGAATGCAGCCCAGTAACTTTCAGTCTCATTTTACCCAGCTCTTATTTAAGATGGAGTTGCTCTGGTTCACATGTCTCTGACATTTCCCCCTCCCTTTTATAAAAGAAGGGGGAAACCTTAATCCTGAGGGTTGCAGAGGGATGAAGATCCATCTTCTGTAGCTTTTTCAGGTTGAATGGGGTGATGATATTCTTGCCTAACTATGAGGGTCTCTTGCATTCAGGGTAGAGAGGAGTTTAGTAAGAAAGCATCAGTATGGTAAGGTCCATTCACAATTCTTGAATTTTGAAGAAAGGTGATATCTGGAAGATTAATAAGTGTTTAATTTAAGAAAACATTTAGGGCCGGGCATGGTGGCTCGTGCCTGTAATCCCAACACTTTGGCCAAGGTGGGTGGATCATGAGGTCAGGAGTTTGAGACTAGCCTGGTCAACATGGTGAGACTCCATCCCTACTAATAAAACAAAAATTAGTCAGGCATGGTGGCATGCTCCTGTAGTCCCAGCTACTCAGGAGGTAGAGGCAGGAGAATCACTTGAACCTGGGAGGTAGGGGTTGCAGTGGGCTGAGATCGCACCACTGCACTCCAACCTGGGTGACAAAGTGAGACTCCATTTCAAAAAAAAGAAAAAAAAAAGAAAGAAACATTTAGTAGGCTTGTTCTGTTTTCCTGCACAAAGAGTATAACAGCAATATATTCCACAAGAGTAAGGCAAAATAAGTAAAGTTATATTCTAAGTAAACTAAATTAGAAGGCTTTTCATGAACTGGGCAACTTTTAGAGCTAAGCTGGTATGGGGTTAGTTGGTTGTAATGTGCCCAGAATTAGAATACTGATCCAGATTTTTACATTACCCATCCTCTTGTTTTTTTCTGAGCAACAGTCAGAGATTACTGCTTGGTTCACAGGAGTAAGCAGGGTTAGCCTAAATTGCAGAAACAGAAACAACTAATGAGACTAGAATTTAATAGCAAGTGTCCCATAGTTCTTGAAACATAATATTTCTCTCTTCAGGTATCCATTTTTACTAAAGACAAATCATGGTGAGACTGATTTACTTTATTATACTTGGCCTGATTATTTGTATAAAGTGCAGCAAGAATAATTATTTTTCACATAGGTTTTTAAATTGGCTTTGATAGAACTCTGTTTTATAAGGAATCTCAGATAAGACTTTTTAAAAGCTGAGTCCAGCCATGGGTTTGTACCCTCTAATACCTATGAGTTGGGTAAGTTTCTTTCCTCTTGCAGTCCCAAGATAACTTACTTCTTCTTCTACTGGACTTGATAGAAAGTGACATTCTTTACTTACCGCAAGTCAGAAACCCTGTACAGGGACTGTGTAGGCAAGGTATGAGGCCAGTTCCCCAAAGGGCTTTTACTGGCTCTACAAGTTAATTTTAATTCCTTAAAGGAAAACACACCATTCCAATGAAAGCCTTGGTAAAATAACCAATTTCTCCAATTGTGCCCTTTTACAAAAGAAAACAGATTCTTATTGTACTTATGCAAATAACTATATTGCCATAAGTTTGGAATACTCACAACTAGTTTCCAAATTCTGGAGAAATCAGGTAGAGAGAAACAAATACACTCCAAATTTTGTTCACAGTAGTATATTTTACTCAATTGCTAAAAGCTATAAATAGAAAAGCTCAAAAGAAAAGTCTCCTTGACTCTGAAAAACAAAACAGAAAAAGCAGCATTTTAAGCAAAGTTAAAAGGATTACTTCAGTCTTCCATTGGTTCAGTTAATGTAGTTAAGACCTGTTCTATTTTATATTCATGAACATTCCAGCTCTTCATAAGAGTTCTAAAAGTTGTTTTCTCTATTCTAATGTTACCACCTCCAAAGTTATCAGAAAAACCTGCATTTAAAACACCTGTTAGAGTTCTATAATTGATTATAAACCACCTTCTGAAGAGGATTAAAACAAGGTAACAATTGTCTGTGGCTTACAAAATGTTTTAGGGCAGCCATAGTCAAAGAAACAATTGACAAGGAAATTTGTTACCTCTGTGGCATACAGTGATTTTATGTAACAATTATAATTGTTACTGATAATGTACACTAAGTCATATCAGAATTATAGGAGTTTCCTATAATTTTGGAATATATACCAATAACACGTTTACGAAAATACAGCCCAAAGAAAACCAAATACCATTTTATATTTGACAATACTTCATGTATGACTTTTGTACCAAATAAACCAAATGTCACTGTTGCATTAGTGCATTATTTATGTCAAACCCAATTCTTAATAAAACCTTATAAATAAATCCATCCAATCTTAGTTTGACCATAAGGTAAGATTCTCATAAGCCTTTTATAACCCTTTACAAGTTTTTGTTAAAGAGCAGATCATAAGCAGGGTTTTGCCGTGTGCTTTTATCCTAATGTTTAATTTATAGAAAAACTGAATAATATCCCTTTAATTCAGCCAATGTCCACACACAGACTCTCTTTTATAATTATTTTTTTTTACAAACCTTCCACAACTGTTTAAACCTTTAGCTTTATTCTGTCTAACTTAAAACAATTCTTTAACCCTTTAGGCCAAAAAAAGATCTACATTCTCATGCCTTTTTGTCATCTTTTACCAAAAATACATTTTACTTTCCTTGCACACCTTACAGGTAAAAGTGTTTCTTCAATAGTCTCAATTACATGTTTCAATGTTAACTTCTGGTGACTTTTACTTTTGGTGAAAGCCCTGGTTAGTAAGCAATTTGAATTATGTGCTAGGTGTGGAGCCTAGCCTAGGACATACCAGGCAGAAGTGCAGATAAGGGCTGACTCTCCAGCATAGCTAGGGGTGTGGCTAACTCCACATGTTCCCATGCCTTATCTAGCAGTAAAGCAGGCAAGTTGTACAGTAGGAGTCATAGTGGCATTTTATGAAGCATTTAGGAGGCCTAACAACCTTTGAATTGTACAACGTTTCTTGCATAAATTCCCTTTCACAATTTACACAGACTATCTAAGACATTCTTGGACTTTCTGATTTGCCCTAAATATTCTTCCTTTTAAACAACCAGTCATTTAACTTTAGGGCAAGAATTTATCATACAAGATCCTTTTTTATATAAAATCTCTTTTTTAATAATCTTCTTTGTATAGGTAGGGGACATGGCTAATTTCACATGTCCCCAAGCCATATCTAGAATCTAAAGGCTTTAAGGTAGGTCAATTGAACAATTTTTAAAAGTCAAAGAAGTAGTTTATGACCTTAAAGCATTTAGCAAACTTAATATCTGATCTGCATGATTTAGACTAAATGTTTTTATCATTTTAAAGCTATTTTTATTTCCCCAAAATTACTAAAGTTACATGAACTAAAAGGCATTACAGTTTTTATTTTGCTTTCAAAATATTTGTGTTTATTTATGTTTAAGCCAATTAATTAGAGTTCTTTTATATAAACATTACACACAACACATATATAGCTACACAGAAAGACAGAAGAAGATTACTACAGTAGTTGTAAAATTTTTCATTTGCCAAATTTTCAGTTTCTTAATTGGATTACTGGTTTTAGGGTAGAGCCCTTGGAAGAACAGGGCCAGGAAAGTGGTCTCTGGTGCCTCTTTTCCCAAGGAGTCCAGGCTGTTAGAGCTTGAATATCTGCTTTTAATTAAACTGATTTTAACCATAGCACTCAAAAGTCCTCTTAGAATTTCTTATGCCAAACAGCCAATATTTCTAGCTTTTGAACTTTACCAAAGGTAACCTCCCAGGTGGTTAGAGAAAGGAAAATTTAAGACAGTCCTTGGAGAAGAACAGAATAGACAAGGTCGTGCAGATATTAAACCAGAAACAACTTACTTCCTAGGTGGGGAAATGGACCTGGATCGCCACTGTGAAAGTGCAAAAACTTTTGTTACTGAGCTACAGCACAGGGCAGTCTCCGTTTCCTTTCCCAGAAGGAGTTTAGAATAGTTAATTTTGAGCTTGTGAAGACTTTTAACTATTTAATATGAGTTTTAAAGCTAACTATGACATGAACCCTAAAATTGCTGTTCCCTGAAGGCGGAAACCAAAAGAAAGTACCGCCACATGGTTAAAAGGTCAAGCTTCCAAGGACATAAAACAAGGTGGAGACTTTATCCAGTTTTTTTTGTTTGTTTGTTTTAGGGACCTGCAGCCAAGTTTGCTACTGACCAGCCTGCTGGGTCTTCTTGAAAAGCAGGCTTACAGGTGTTCTAAGTCCATGTTTTATCCTGAAGTACCCCTCGACACAGAAAAACAAATTTATACTACAAAATACATCAGCTTAAGACTAGCCTTAGAATTCTTTTTCACATTAATCGAAACTTTACAGAGGAGATAAACACTGTGTTTGTTTCATTTGTTTTTTTTCATTCATTTAACTGTTTGCACAGAGAGAGAGAAGCCATAAATCTAACTGGCAAGAAATTCTTAACCTTTTGCTGGCATGCCAGGCTTCTGGCTTCCCTTTCCCTGAGTAGCCCTAGTGATCTGGCTTGTGGCACCATTGTCCTAGGGACCAAGCCGCATCATAAAGGAAAATTATTTTTTTCATTCTGACCAGAGCAAAATACATGTGATAAAACATAAACATTAGCCACTCTGCTTAGCACCCAATATCAAACTGGCAAGGCTTAAATTTGCCCCCAAATGGGCCCTGTCATCTTTAATCCAACCTCTGACTTGGAGTTTCAACATGTGGTCTCTGGGAAGATGGTTGCCCTGAATAAAAGATAGGAAGGGAAAAGTAGAGCCGGGAGCGGTGGCTCACACCTGTAATCCTAGCACTTTGGGAGGCCGAGGCAGATGGATCACCTGAGGTCAGGAGTTTGAGACCAGTTTGGTCAACATGGCAAAAACCCATCCCTACTAAATATACAAAAATTAGCTAGGCATGGTGTCGCGTGCCTGTAATCCCAGCTACTAGGGAGGCTGAGGCGGGAGAACCGCTTGAACCCAGGGGGTGGAGGTTGCAGTGAACCGAAATCATACCACTTCAGTCTGAGTGAAACAGTGAAACTCCATCTCAAAAAAAAAAAAAAAAAAAAAGAGGTAGAGAAGGAAGGTATTGCCTGTGGCAGGGTGGGGAAGGTGAAGGCTTAGGGAAGCCGGGGAAACCCACTTATTCCATCTGACAATGAAAAAGTTCAGGCGGCCGCTTGTTGGTAGCAAAGGAGTCTTTTCCAGCAGTCCCATTAGCTCTCAAGTTTCCCCTTTCAGCAGGGGAAAAGTTCCCCATGTCCCATGATCCTGTACATGCCTAATCCTGTCACCCATGGCTGTCAGCAAAGATTACAAGGCAGATTAATCCAAAGAGAATAGCAGTTAACATCCCATAGTGCCAAACCTGTTCTTACGGACTTTACTGAGAGGGGCCTCTAACCAACCCCCTAAATCTTAGAAGGGACTCTAACCCTCCTAAGTTGGGCCTGTAACCCAAGGTCAGTCAAGCGTCCTTGCCTTTTATTAAGAGGGGCCTTTAACCCACTCAGTCTTTGGAGAGACTCTTAATTCCCCTAAGGTAGACCTCTAACCCAATTCCATTCTTTACCTGGGTACCCCACCACTTACCCCAAGTCATCCAATCATTGCTGCAGTCTATTTTCCTTGGGTTTTGGGGGGTCTCCTCAGTACCATCCCTTTTGTGGTTCGTGAGAAAGACGTTACTGGACCCCACCACTTACCCAAAGTTCGCCTTTGGGTCGGGGGTTTCCGCATACAGTCACTTCCCTTGTTGCCAGAAAGATGTTACAGGGCCCCACTACTCATGCAAAGGTAGCCGTTGGTCAGGGTTTCTGCACGATAGTCCCTTTGTGGTCGCCAGAAATATGTTACAGGAAAGGGGTGCAGATCCAGACCCCAAGAGAGAGTTCTTGGATCTTGTGCAAGAAAGAATTCAGGGCGAGTTCAGAGTGCAAAGTGAAAGCAAGTTATTAAGAAAGTAAAGGAATAAAAGAATGGTTACTCCATAGACGGTTGCCCATTTTTATGGTTATTTCTTGATGATACACTAAACAAGGGGTGGATCCCCTTTTTAGACCATATAGGGTGACTTCCTGATGTTGCCATGGCATTTGTAAACTGTCACGGCACTGTTGGGAGTGTAGCAGTGAGAACGACCAGAGGTCACTCTTGTCATTTTGCTTTTGGTGGGTTTTGGCTGGGCTACTGCAACCTGTTTCCTCAGCAAGGTCTTTATGGACCTGTATTTTGTGCTGACCTATCTCATCCTGTGACTCAGGATGCGTTAACTGTCGGGGAATGCAGCCCAGTAGGTTTCAGCCTCATTTTACCCAACTCCTATTTAAGATGGAGTTGCTCTGGTTCACACACCTCTGACAGAGGTAAGAATAGAAGGGAATACAAGAGAAGAAGTCAAATTCAAACCATTAAGAAACTTCTGGATACCTAGCTTAATAAGGCAGTATTTCTCAGCGTGGTCCTTGGAGCATCTGTGTGTTAACAAATATGAGGTGTTTCTGAACGTTATGGAAACCTGACCACAATGGCATCATCACATCTTTCCAGTTTAACTGGATGTCTGGAAATAGGCAGACAGGAGTGGTGCAGCTGCTTGAGGATGTTTTTATGGACCCAGGGTTCCTGTAGCCTAGTTCTCCTTTATCCTTGGCTTGTGATATTTATCCTCACGGTGGCAAAACAACACCTGTTAACACCAGGCCTCCCAGCTGTTTTCCAGAAGCTTTCTCCTAATGAGGCTTTGCCTTTTCAGTTAGGAGGGGACCTGACCCTAGGCCAGAACTATCACATGGCCACACCTATTTCAAAATTCACCTTGAGATGAACTGGCACCTCATCTTCTTACCCTAATGAAATCTTGGTCTTAGTAAGGCTTAAGAGGGAAATGGATATCGGTTGAACAACAGCAGTGTTTGTTGTATGCTGTGTCACAGTCACCTGGGTTGTCAAAAGTGAATTTGTGAGCTGAGTGTGGTGGTATGTGCCTGTAATTCCAGTTACTGAGGAGGCTGAGGCAGAAGAATCTCTTAAGTTCAAGAGCTGGAGACTTGCCTGGGCAACATAGTGAGACCCGGTGTCTAAAATATTGTTTTAAAGTTAAAGAAAATGGATTTAGAGCCACCTATGGAATCAATCCCTGGGGGTAGGCCTCTGGGCCCTGCATTTTAATGTGCTCCTCAGGTGGTTTACTGCAGATTGAAGCCTGAGTTCCACAAGTATAGGTGATACAGGAGAAGAAAACATATGTCTGTTTGTTTAGGAGGCAGTACCTCACCATATATTTGAGATAACTAGAGGATAATACTTCATCGCATGTGTATGTTAGGATACTGTGGGCTGCAAGTACCAGAAAACCCAACTCAGACTTAAATACTAAAGAAATTTTTAATTTTATGTAATGCAAGTTAAGAGGTAGGACATGTTTGTGGTTGGTAGACTCAGTGAAGGTCATCAAATATGAGTTTTTCTTTCTCTCCACTCTGCTGTTCACCTTTTCAGCCTCATTCTACGGCTGATTCACTACTCCTAGGTGGTAAGACAGCTACCAACAGCAATTAGTGCTTCATGTTTTCTTGTGTATATCCAGCGGGAGACAAACAAGTGCTTACAATTGCTCTCCAGAGTGGAAAAGAATTCTAGAAACCTCCAGCAATCCTCTATTTGTGTCTCATCAGCAAGAAGTGAATTACATGGCCATTTCTGAATGACAAGAGGGTAGCAATGGCCTTTTAAGCAGTTAAATGCTATGCCCATTCAGCTAGAATCAATGCTGTCAGCATTTCCTCCATTTGCATTGTTTCGAAGGGGAAAGGTCCAATGGATGTAAGGGAGTAAATCCCTACGCCAGTTCACTGCACCCAGTAATTGGCATCCTGACTTGGCCATTTAGGCACAGCCATTCTGGCTTCTAATCCCTTTGCTGAGCTTCTCACTGCAGATCCCTATCTTTTGGTTGGAGGTTGGGGGTAAGATCAGACTTTTGATGAGACAACAACAAAGGAATCACAACTCTATCACTTTGGTCACCTTAGAAGACTGTACACTTTAGAAGACTAGCCAAAGCATTTCCCAACTCTTTGGTCACATAGACTGCCTCTCAAGTTGTATTTCTTTCATAGCTGCAGTAGTCACACATTAATTCACTTCCTATAAATAAATCATTGGAGGCATAATGAAAATTTTCTATGAAAATTGAGGGCAGCAATTCTCATAAGGGGACTCTACTTTCCCCGCCTAATAGTGTTACAGTCATGCATCACATAACAGTGCTTCAGACAAATGATGGACCACATATATGACAGTGGTCTCATAAGCCTTTAACGGAGCATTTATAGAAACCTAATATATTGCACTTGATGTTGGCACTGCGGATCAAGTAGGGAAATGACTGATATTCAGTAATGATGCTGGGACATTTGGTTTTCAATATCATAAAATATATAGAAAATAAAAATATATACCATCTAGGTTTGTGTAAGTATACTCTATGTAATGTTCACAAAACAAAGAAATTGGCTAGTGGTGCTTTTCTTAGAACATATCCCTGTCGTTAAGCAATGCATGACTGTATTTAAAAATGTACTTAAGGATCACTTCTACCCTGGAAATGCATATTCATTAGGTAATATTTTATGTCTCGAAAAGAATACTTGCACAAGGTCTCATGGCTTCATGGCTGCTTAGTGACAGAACTAGAATTCAATGTGAGGGTACATGACCCATTTTCTTTGAGCTCTCTTTCAGCATTTTTATACTCACATCATCTATACAGGTAGAATAGTATATATAGCCAAACACACACCAAGGCTGAGTAAGAGGTAACAGGGGTAATAGATAGGTTTGAGGTTGGAGAAAACGTTGACGAATTCCATTTAGAATTTGCAAATTAAACAGCAAATTCCATCCATCTGTAAACAAGATTCAAATCTGAGTAACTAATGTTGGAGATTTAAACTTTGAACTATCACCATAAAAAAGGTGAAGCCAGACTCTCCATGAGAGAGACAAGAACAAAAGGCGGCAAATATCAAAGAGAAGAGAGCAGTGAGCACCCTGATAGCTAGGGAAACAACAGGAGCTGGGGATAGTCAGATTTGCTGTAAGAGGACAGAGAGCATTTAATTACTTAAGAGACTGGGCCTATGTTGCCCAGGTTAGACGTGAACTCCTGTGCTCCAGCAATCTTCATGCTCTCTGCCTCCCAAGTAGCTGGAACTGCAGGTGCATGACACCATGCTCAGCAGTATTAGCTCAGGGTAAAATACATTGAATTGCAGAGGAATGAGAGCAGGAAACTAGCTAGCCCTCTTGTCTTTTTCAAACCAGCATTCCCCAGAATTGGAATTTCCACCTGCATTCTTGACTTCTTAGTGTTACTCAAATTTTACATGTGGAGAAATCAAGGAAACTAAAGGCTTAATGACTTGTCTAGCACATGGCATTAGGGCTCATTTTACATTATTCTACTCAATAAAAATACAGAGGTTTCGACCAGGCGCACTGGCTTATGCCTGTAATCCCAGCACTTTGGGAGGCCGAGGAGGTGGTTCATGAGGTCAGGAGTTTGAGAGCAGCCTGGCCAATATGGTGAAACCCCGTCTCTACTAAAAACACAAAAATTAGCTGGGCATGGTGGTGCGTGCCCGTGGTCCCAGCTGCTCAAGAGGCTGAGGCAGAATTACTTGAACCTGGGAGGCAGAGGTTGCAGCGAGCCGAGATTGCGTCACTGCACTCCAGTCTGGACAGGGTGAGACTCTGTCTCAAAAGAAAAAAAAAAAAAAGAGGTTTCATGCAAAGGACCATACCAGGTGCTATAGACTGAATGTGTCTCGCCAACATTCTTATGTTAAAGCCTAATCCCCAGTGTGATGGTATTTGAATGTAGGGCCTTTGGGAGGTAATTATTAGGTCATGAGGGCGGAACTTCACGAATGTAATTAGTGACCTTATGAGACGTTGAGCGATGATCCCCCTCTAGGTCATGTGAGGATACAACAAGAAGGCAGCTAACTACAAACCAGGAAGCAGGTCCTCGCCAGACAGGATTTAGCAGTGCCTTGATCTTAGACTTCCAGTCTCCAGAACTGTGAGAAATGTTTGTTGTTTGATCTACCCAGTCTATAGTATTTTTGCTATAGCAGCCCAAGCAGACTAAGACATCATAAATGGGACACCCTTTTCTAAACCTAGCACTTACTAGTAGAGTATGATCAAAGTCTGAAAGAGTATTAGTTCAGAGCAGCAAAAAGCACAGATGTACCATTATCTTTGAGGTTCACATTCCTATACCCAGCAATCCCATTAAAGCATTAGGTTAGGAGAGCTCTTTATAGCAGGGATCATAACATCATGGGACTCTAGGATCCAAGCAAGTAACATGAAGGAGCAAAATGGACCAAGACATGTCGTGACATCACAACGTTCTTCAGCTGTTCCTCCATTTTCATTATATAAAATCTTATGTATCTGTCTTTGGAAGAAATTACTCATGCCAATCCTAGGAAGAAGGAAGCCTCTGCCCTTCAGAATGTAAGTCTAAGCTGATACTTCAAAATGTGACAACAGAATTCTCTGACCCAGTTTTAACAAAGGATTTTATTTTGTTCCCTAAAAAGTAAAGTCTAGAAAATAGCAACTCACTGCAAGAGTTCTATAATAAAACATTTTCAATCATTCGCTCTTCTCTTCACATAGTGTACTCTTTCATGTACATATCATCGGAAAGCAGACTGATAAATGCAAACCCTATGTGAAAGGCACATGGCACGAGCATTGCTCACACCGGCTACACATCCTTGGAAGCCAAGGGAAGCCTTTTCTGCAATCTTCCCATTTTGATAGAAACTTATCACACATTTTTATAGCAAAATATTTAAAGATCTCTTCCCCTGCTCTTCACTTATCTACTAGAAGGGTACAGAATTAAAAAGCTTTTTTCCCCCAGTTGTGATCAAAACATATTAAAAGAATATTAAAGCACATCTGGGTTATTCTAGAAGTTCCTGGGTTTTATACTTGGATATTTACAGAGGAAGCTGAACCTCAAGTTCTGCCACTCTTCAAAATGGGTGACAGAAGAGAGGACGTGATAGGATAGTTAAAAAAAATTGATAGTCATTCTCTGATGCAGAGTGAAGCAAGCTTTCTCAACCATCAACCAATATGACCTCATTGGTCACAAGCCCTGCAGAGATCCAACAAGATTTGAGTTTTAAATACAGAACATATTTCAAACAGAACCAGTAGAGTGCTGATGTATGAACGGAATTGATTGCTGGTGAAGGCAGAGAGTAAAGAATCCCAAGAAACTTTTAGTGCCATTTTCATTTAATAAGCCATTGGTATAGCAACCTAAAAACCTTGGCTGTGATGACACCAGGATGTGTTTATGGAATTGCTGCAGGAAAACATGATTGGCAGCTGACATCCTCTGGCTCACAGCACTAACTTCTCCAAGAGACTTAAGGCTGGGGTGTGTAGCGGAGGTATTTCTTGCCAGATGGGAGCTCTTTGGTGAAGACTCCTTTCGGGAAAAGTTTTTTGGCTTCTTCTTCAGGGATGGTTGGAAGGACCATCACACTATCCCCATCCTATTGAAAGACATTGAGAACGGTGAAATTCAATCTCATAGTGAAGCTTCAAGGCCTTCATGAATTAACTTTAGAAAAGTAGCCACAGGTGCTAATGAGACTAATCAAGTGTTCTTCACTCTTCCCCTCTTCGAGGATTTTGTTTTCCAAGTTGATCTTTGGCACTTTTGGCGGGAAAGTAGTTACCCCATATTAACAAGAAACAGCCCTGTTTTAAACCCAGTAACAGCCGGCCACCACACTTCACATTTAATTCCAAGTGAGTATCACGGCCTGCAAGCCCTGTGTGATGGAATCCTGCCTCCTCTCGTCTCTTGTCCCTCACCCCACCTTTTGCGGCTTCTGCTCCAGGCATGCTGGCTTTCCTTGTACTCCTCCAACATGCCAAGCTCATTGGTAGGCCCAGCTTCTTGCACTAACTGCTCCTTCTGCCTGTAGTGCTCGTCCCTCACAAATACATGTGCCTTGGTCACATCTTCTCTGTGTCTTTCTTCCCAAAGGTCCCTTCAGAGACAGGCATTCCTTGACAGTCACTCTCCCATCCCTGTACTGTTATTGTCCCCATCTGTGCTTGATTCTTCCCTGCAGCACCTGCTATCACCACTTAATAAACTTGTTTACTGTTTGTCTCCACTCACTGGAATGGAAGTTCTATGAGGGCAAGGACCGTCTATTGTTCACTGCTATCTCCCCAGTTCACTAAGTACTCAATAAGTACATAATCTGGGCTCAATAAGTACATAAATAAGTAATAATAAATTAACTAGTGGATACAGAATTTAAGTGATTTGTCTGTCAGAAAAAATCAAAACAAAACCTGGTATTCAGGTTAGCATTATTTTAAAAATGTAGCAATGTTAAGATACTCTTGTGATGTTATCCATGTCCTAAAGATTAAAAGTTTATGAACAAATTTTGGAGAATTCTAGCACAGGTTTAAACGAATGAAGCTTAAGAGAAATGAAATACTTAATGACATTAATACACCAGTATTTTTATATCCATGACTTAACAGAAATGGCATTTCAAGATTGTGCGATAAATATTGTGCCATCAGGGAAGGGTTAGATAAAAGTGTGTGTGTGTGTGTGTGTGTTTTAAACCTTCTATTAAGAAAAGGAATCATTCTGACCAATAATTTTTCCAAATTATCTAAAAGTTAGAAAGCCATATAGAGAGTTTGTGTTGTACATAAAAGGTGTTAGTTATAAAGACCTTGAAAAGGGCCTCTGAGCAAATCTTGACCTCAGTCATGAGGAAGAATCCTCCCAGTGTACTTGCGTGCTAGAAAGAGAGACCCAGGTAACACAGACCTTGAAGTTGGCCCTTTAGAGACTGGCCCTTCAGGCAAGTACGGAAACTGCTTTTTTTTTTTTTTTTTTTTAAACATCTTTACCTTCCAATCAACTGGGGTGGCAACCCTTTTTTCTGTTGTCAGCTGGAGAGAGATGACCACCCTGAGAATCTCATCAAAGTTCCTGCCAGTGGTAGCTGGGTAGAGGATAGACAGCTTCAGCTTCTTATCAGGACCAAAAACAAACACCTGCAAAGCACAGAAAGGCATAAATAGGAAGAGTTCTTTGAGTGTTTTTGATATTAAAGCCACTTAGAAAGCTCTGCAGTCATTAATAATTTTCAAGGGTATAAAAACAATACAAAAACAAAGCAGCCAAAGGGTACACGAACTGCTAATGTGGATGGCTGGAATACAGATAAGTTTCTTCTCTCTGTTATTTTCTAAACTTAGAAGGGAATTCCATTTGGTTCTGGCTATCCCAGTAAGAAAAACTGATATGCAAATTTAATCCAGGAAAGACTGTGTCCTGGGGATGACTATCATAAAAATAATACTAATGGGAGTTGATATTGTTCCTTGAATAGTTGAGCATTTATTCAGATGAGGGATTGGGTTTGTTCTCTAGTAGACAGAGGACAGAACAAATAAAAATTTAAAAACAGAGCCGCCTTATGAACAGGGATATGGCCAATCACTTTAAAGACAGGGCGGTCAGGAGAGCTATGAAAAGGTTTTTCAATTCTGGAGGACATTTTAGGATAAACAGCTTTTTTTTTTTTTTTTTGTAGATTTCCATGAACTATGAATTAAGTAGTTAAAAAATTTAGCTGAAAATTTCAGCCACTTTGCATCAGTATTACAGATAATCAGTGATATTGTCGCCAATACACAGTTATTTCATAATTGTAGATACTCCCGTATCTCCTCTAGCTGGTACGAGCATTTACATAGACATACAGCCTGATCAGTTATGCTGACTACAAAATGAACTTGTATGACCTACCACACGAGCTGTCACAGGCATGCCCTTTTCATCCTTCTCTGCTGGATCCAGCATGCCCAACAGGATGGCAAGGTCCCGATTCTTATCATCGATGATGGGAAAAGGTAACTTTTCTGTGGGCTCTTCACAATTGTAAGCATTGATATCCTGAAACACAAGCAAAAGGGGAAAGAGGAATCTAAACCCAACACATGCTCTGAATTTCATCAGTTAACAGCCATCACCTTGCAAGACAGGAAAGAGGACCAAATCATAGTAATTTTCTTTAAGCAATTTTAAGTTTAAAAAGTGAGTAAATGAACACTTTTCATTCCAATTATTGCCAGGAATAACAGCAGAGTACAGTACTTAGGTTGTAATCATGGACCAAAGCCATTTTCATGCCCAGTTCTCTTAAATTCAGCATGCTTCTACTGCCATGAGAAAACAGCAGCAACCCCTTTAACATTGCAATAATTTAGTTACATCCAAATACAAGGCACCTCTGGATACCCAAATACTGTAAAAACCATCAGATACAATAGGTTGTGAAATCCAACACATCTAGAAATAATACCATATGTAAAGAAAATCTTACAGCTCTGGTCCCTGTCTCAAAAGCACCCTGACTCAGATGTTAAGTTGCAAGACAAATAGTAAGAAATGACAAAAAAAAAAAAAAAATCACAAAACAAAGCAAACACAAGAATGGAGAGTTGAATATATACTTGAAGGACAAGTCAAAAATAAATGGGTGAAAAGGCAGAGGTAAACCTAAACTAGGGTGAAATTCAAACAGAAAACAAAGCATTTCAAGTCTGAACTAAGGAAAAATGATACACCTCCCTCTTTCCCTAGTAAAACTTTATTCATCCATTTAATTTTACTTTTCCTATCCCTGGAAGCTTTTGGAGAAAAAAAAAAAAAGCTAGTTTTGTTATTTGATTAAGCATTGATATAGCACTTAAGGTGGGCTAAGCATTATGGTAAGTACATGTGGAATACAGATGAGTAAGACATGGCTCCTGCCTTCAAAGGAACTTCTAATTTGGTTAGAGATGATTCCAGCATGAAGCAGCATGTTAAAAGGTGGACAGGAAATGCTGAAGTATATGAACACTCCCATTTGTAGGACTCCAAGAGTTAGAAAAGGCTTCAAGAAAAGAATAGGACTTCTATCTGGGCCCTTGAAGGATGGGTAAGATTTTTCACAGAGAAAAGAAAGGCATTCTAGGGATCAGGAACTAGACACACACACACACATAACAAATTTTTTTTTTTTTTTTTTTTGAGACAGAGTCTTGCTCTGTCACCCAGGCTAGAGTGCAGTGGTACAATCTCGGCTCACTGCAACCTCCGCCTCCGAAGTTCAAGCAATTCTCTGCCTCAGCCTCCTGAATAGCTGGGATTACAGGCGCCCGCCGCCACACCCGGCTAATTTGTTTTTGTATTTTTAGTAGAAACGGGGTTTCACTATCTTGGCTAGACTGGTCTTGAACTTCTGACTTTGTGATCCACCTGCCTCAGCTTCCCAAAGTGCTGGGATTATAGGCGTGAGCTAGTGCACCTGTCCAGGAACGATATTAATGAAACATATGGACAACTCTGTACATAAACTATTGATAGGAGAGTGAGGAACTTAGCTGGATAGTTTAGCAAGTAATGGAAAAAATGATTTAAAATTGGAATCAGGTCTATTATGTGTAGGCTTGAAAGTAAAACAGGAGCTTGATGGCATAGCAGATACAAAACCACTGTGGATTTCTCAACAGAGATGTAACAAATGTGGCATTAATGAGCTCTGAAGTGGATAACAACAAATTCTTATTATTTATTAATTTTTTTGAGGTGGAGTCTTGCTGTGTCACCCAGGTTGGAGTGCAGTGGCACGATCTCAGCTCACTGCAGCCTCCACCTCTCGGGTTCAAGCCATTCTCCTGCCTCAGGCTCCTGGATGACAACACATTCTAACATTTCTTCATTTTATTATCTTAACTTTCTGTTGTCACTGGCTGGCTATAAAGTCACCAGAGCTAAATAATAATTAATATAGTCTCATGCTAGAGGCAGATTATTATATATCAGGTGTACGTCAAAGTTTGGGCACTCCTTCTGGTAGTTCAGACTTTTTTCCTATTCAATGTAACCACAATTGTGAAAACTTCTAAGGCAGAAGCTCAGGAGGTAAAATAAACCTGTGTATGCTTCTATACTTTAAAAGGTATTCTATAATGGGCTACAAACACCTCCTGTGGCAGTATGTCACTTTAATTATTGCTGTGCACTAATTCTCTACTCTGCCACTTGCATGATGGACATTATATTACACCCATGAACACCAAAGAAAGTATCCTAAATTATTTGGCTTTATTCTATCCTAAATTAGGCTAAATCCTACTTTTTATCATCTTGTATTAGAAAGAACATTGATTTGAGATTCAAATTCCATTGCCATTGGGCAGTCTTGGGCAAGTCCCTCCAAGTCTCTAAGTGAAAAAAGTATTCTCAACTGCAAAAATGAAAATGAAAAATGATAGCGAAAACTACAGTTACCACTCACTGAGAAATGTAAGGAATGAAAAAAATTCTATTTCAAGATAGATAACTGTCCTTTTTTCTCCTACACGTAATTCTTCTAGTCTCAGATATTTAGGATTAACTGGTGTTAACTGCTATAGGATGCAGCCACAGATCCCTAACTCACAAGTCAATACATCTTTTATTCAACTACACATGCTTGACATAGTTTCTAGTATACATCCCTCAAAAAGTAATCATTACTTAACAGCACATAGTAGTAAAGTCCTTAAAATGTTTTCAAGGTAAATTCAGACCACCAAATTTATTGTTCAAGTAAATTCTTTTGCTAAAAGTAGGTATTTCCTTCAGTTAATTCATTCAACAAATACTGACTGATCACCTAAGACGTACTGAGTAGTGAGCACTGTTCCAGCAGTGCACAAAACAGGAGTCTCTGTTCCAGCTGAGTTTACACTCTACTAGGAAGAAACAAACTAAACAGGTAATACGCAGAGTATCTGAGTGCTGAGGAGAAGGGGACAGTGAACGTGAAAAGGAGTTATCATTTTAGATAATGAGGACAAGAAAGGCTTTGATGAAATGTCCTGTGACTTGAGCCCCAAAAGAGGTGAGGGTAAGTCACACAGATCCCTTGGGACAGTCTTCCATCCATGATACAGGACATATCTTGAAGGCAGAGCTGACAAGTTTGAGGATAAATCAGACGTTATGATGTGAAAAAACATGAAGAATTCAGAATGGCTCCTGGATTTGGAGAGTGAACAATTATAAAAATGCAGTTGCCATTAGCTTATATGAATAAAACTCTGGATTTAAGAATGACGCCTAGTTAGACATGCTAGGTTTGAGATGACTGGACATCCCAGGAGAGATGCTAAGTAGGCAGTGGTTACATGAATCTCGAAGCGTCTGGCCTAGAGATGAAAATTTGAGAATCACAGCACACAGATGGTATTTAAAGGTATTTCCAAGGGCAAGAGTGCAGACAGAAAAGAGAGGAGGTCGAAGAAATAAGTTCAGGGTAACTTCAGCATAAATTAGGAGTTGGGAGATGAAGAATCAGTGAGCAGGAACAGCCAGGATGTGGTGTCCTGGAAGCCAAGAAAGGAAAACAGTGATCACCTAGGTTGAATGCTGCCAGCAGGCCAAGATGAGGGCTGAGAATTGACTGAACAATGGATTTAGCAATGTGATCACTCAGTGGGTTCAGCTGAAATTTTCAAATAATCAGTGAACTTTGAACCTAAAGCTTACTTGTACCTTAACCTCAAAACCAAGTACTCTATAACTTGACCTATAATCTCAGGCACTAACCTTGCTCCAGGCAAGATGGTCCTCAACACTGTCTATTGAAAGGGCAATCAACTTAACATTCCTCTTGGCAAATTCTGGTGTCAGCTTTGCAGCTCTGCCAAGCTCTGTGGTGCACACTGGGGTAAAGTCCCGAGGGTGGGAGAAGAGAATGCCCCATCTGAAAGGAAGGAAAACAAGGTCACAGTTGAACGAAGAGTTATCACCAACATTCACAGAGAATGAAAAGTCACAACTTCTGAATCAAAAACAGGCTTTCTTTTTTAAATGAATGCTTATGATGATATTTACTTCTAAGTTTTTCTATTGAGGAATGCTTTTCAATCTACTTACCTCTAGAGAAGCCTATGCTTATAGCCCGATTCAATCAAAGATATGAAATTCAAGATGACACATATTTAAAAAGACTAATTTTAAGGTGTTGCTTCCTTTAATCATTATGGTGCCACCCTGACTCCTTTTTGGCTAATAAAATCTGTGCTGTTCAAGCCAAGTAGCTTACTGAAAAAATTTAATTATTTATTCTTATCCTTTTCTACATTTTTTCTAGCACAGACCATGACATTCAGCTCCAATAATGGATGTCCCAGTATGCTCTCAGTCCAAACAAATGCCTGACTACAATAATAAACAGATTATGTAATCTGAAATAAATAGATTTCTATCCTCTATTTATATGTAAAAACTGAAGTAGACACTTGGTTTCTTCGAAGCAAGTGGATACAAAATCTTGTAAAACCACTTTACTGATCTAACCTGCCAAACAGGACACCCAATATTTATACTCTGACAAAACAATATCACCTTAACAGTTTTACCTATCTCTTCATTTGCAGTTTTTCTTCTTTCTTCAGACCAAGCAGGTAGAATTTTGATAGCCTACAATGTAGATTTCTACAACAGCAAATTCTTAGATAAATACTAATATCTAAGTCATCATTGTCTAAGATTTTATAGATTTTGAGCACGTTTCAAGCGGCCACCAAGAAAGCTGAAGTACCATTTCCTTCTCCTTGGCAACAGAAACTACTCTTTCAACTGAAAATGAAAATTTAACACTCAGTTCTCCACATCCCCATCAACTTAAACTATCCTAAACCAGATGATTTAGGCAGGATCCTAAACTAGCAGATAACTAAATCTAGCCTAGATGCCAAGCTGACCTTTCCGAAGTTCCCTGAGTACAGAGAACAAGCAAAGACAAGGGCACCTCCTTCCCACTTACAGCTTCCACTCAACTCCCAAGGTTTCAAGAAGGAAAAAGACCTTCTTACAAAAAGGATGGAGGGCCCTATGGCAACACTGGGAAGAAAGCTAATATATATTTTTTAAGATTGTGGAGGCGTGCACTATGTTCACTTTATTATGAAGGGCAAAAGGAAGAACATAGAATATATCTTTTGAAGTAGATAATATCACTATGAGTAAAATCTAGGCCTTAGATTCTATGCAAAACAATCTATTTAATGGTTCGATAAGACTTAACAGAAGGTCTCCAGAAGTTGAGAAGAAATGGAACAGGGCGTTTCCTCCTGTATTGTTAAAGGGAGGATGAATTCGAAAAGTTAGGAGTTCTTTTTCCATTGTCAGTCGGTAGAGGCTGTTTTGCTGAATCATGCGAAAGGAACTGGTGTTAAGCCAGTACACGTCCTTCCCTCCCTCAGAAGTGAAACTCCAGTTTACCTCGTGGCTACAAGTAGGATAGACTCCAAGAATGTCTTACCTTGGCCTTCCTTTCCCTCTAAGTCTTCCTACTGCTGCACTTAAGAGTAATTCAGTGACATTCTCCCATTTTCTTTCTTACCCATTTTCAAAGGACAAAAGGTTTCCTCCTTCAAGAGAATGGTTCCCATTTACTAAGCCCTAGAAGACCCCGGAAAACACGTATTTTGCGTAGTGAAGATGTGCTATGAAGAAGCTACTTCTACCACTGACAGAAACAGTGATAAGGTCCAGTAAACTCACCCAATGTAGCACCCAATCTCTTTAGTTGTTTACAATGATGAGGGGTAAGGTAGAGAGATATATTTTAATTTTTTCTCCTCAAAAATACCTGGATCAAAAATTGACAGTCTGACTTGGGATCATGCACAGAATGGAGTTTGGAAAAATCAGGCAAAAATCCATGTCATAAACATATAAAAGCTCAAACTTCTCTTCCTGGTAAGGTAGGGAATACTATGCCTGATCCTAGGCAGACTTGTCTATTAGTTAATAAATGCAGATATTTTTATCGTGTTCCTAACTATGGCTCCCTGATAAAGTACCACTTTTGATCAAATCTAGATGGATCTAGAGGCTAATAAACATTAACGAAACCCCAAAAGAGTATGGTTAGCTTAAAAAGCGACAGCATTTCTAATTGTTGGCACAGTAAATACGTTTTATGCTAATATTTAATCTACACAAGGTAAGAGTTCTAGAAATAGTTTATGTTTCATGGGGGTGAGGGCTGCAGGCAGAAATGGGAAGGAACACAACTCTAAAAATCCCAAGGATTACTGGAGAAATATTACTACCTAGATCCTAAGTATAAGACTGGCCATAAGCTGTATTTCTGAAGTATTTTTCTGCATTCAAGGTTTGAATATTCCATTTTTCAACCTTTTTCTGGCCTAGTCCTATCTTTCACAAAGCTTTTTTCCCTATTCAGTGGCTGGAAAAGAGGTTGTAAGGGTCCAGGTAGGCACATGATGTGTAAGAATCTCTCCTTGGTTCTCTGCACAGCCCTGTCCAATCACTGATTAATTTCATAAGCCTCTCTGTCTCCCTGGATACTGTACATAAAAAGGATATAAACTGGGGAAGAACTGTCGTCAAATCTCGGAGCCCCACAGTGTAGTGGGACCACTAGAACTCCAGAACCATAATATAACTAGACATACTTGGAATGCTTCTGATGAAAACTAAGCAACTTCCAGTTTGCTAATCCAGGAGCTGTAAAAAAAAAAAAAAAAAAAAAAAGGCAACACTGATTCACTACTCCTATTCATAATGGTAAAACTGCCAAGTCAGATCACAGGTCATCAATTTGGCTATCATCAGCAAGCTCATGTGCTGGAAGCAAGGCAGAAAGTGGAGAGGACGGTGAGGGGCAAGTCACTGGGAAACAAAAGAGTCTCAAAGTTGGGGAGTACACGTGTCCTGGAGCCTGGAACGGCCATCACTAGCAAGAATAGGCCACTACAGCTGAACAGCGTCAGAAAGTCCTTCCCTCTAAGTGTGGCAAGTTCTGGAATCTCTGAAGGCACACCTACACAAAGTGTTCTTGGCTCTTCCTAAAGCTGTTATCAAATCATATCTTGGTCATTGAAGGAGGGTCTGGACAAAAAGTCTTTCGGCCACCTACCTGGCAGCTAGTGGTTTTAAATTTCACATTTTGTGCCCAGAAGCCTGCAAATACCACTGCACCCTCAGATAATACGTTGGCCTTCCTGTAACATATAGCCAGCAGCTGTGTCCTCCGACTTTGGCTTTAGACACGTATCCTCCCCAGGGAGCAAATTCCAGAACGGAGGGTGGGAGGGAGGGCGGTGCGACCCTGGGCACTAGACCGGGGAAGTGATCGCCAATGCCGCCCCGCCCCTGCGCCCTCGGCCTGACCACGCTACCTGCACAGTTTACTAAGACGAATTAAACGGACAACAAACCCTCCCATCGGCAGTGAGTTTCCAGAACCTGCAGAACCCAATTTTGTCCTCCCCATCCCCCACCTTGGCGTGGTCTTGCCCAGCCACGCCGGAGGCGGGGAGGCCTGGAGGGATCCAGTGGCTCGCGCAGGGCAGGCCGAAGGGGTGCCAGCTCCCGGTGGCGCAGCCGACGCTGAGCAGGGGCCACACGGCCTGGCGCGCGCGGAAACCGGTGCGGGGGAGAGGGCGGGCGGCGCAGGGGGCTGAGCGGCAGGGAGGACGCAAGGGAGAAGAAATAGGGAAGGCACCTCCGAGTCCAGGCGCAACCGAGGCCAGGGCAGGGCTATGCGGTGGCCACTTACGAGTCTCCCAGGAAGTCGTGGAAACGGATGCGGCCGACGGTCGTATTGGCCTCAAAGTTGGGAGCCTCGTCCCCGAGAAGCAGACCTCCGGGCATGGCGGCGGTGATGAAAAGGCGCCGCTGGGACAGCAAGCACTCGGGTGGTTCTGGCGAAGAAGCAGTCGGTCCCTGCGCGCAGAGGAATAAACGAAGGCGCGAGGGG